>NW_012100054.1:802260-998427 GCF_000951045.1 Mandrillus leucophaeus | reverse complement strand
TAGGATATAAAGATATATATTTGACAATAATAGCACAAATGAGGAGCAAGGAAAGAAAGCTGTAGTGGAACAAGGAAGTGGCATGAGACAGTAACTCAAATTCACACGAAGAAATAAAGAGTAACAGAAGCAGTAAAAAAGATTAAAAGAAAAACTTTGTAAATATACTTTTTTCACAATTTTTAAAAAGATGTAAGATTGATATAAAGTAACAATAACGTTGAATTGTGTTTATAACATATACATGTGATATATATGACAACACAAAGGATGTTATTAAATCTTATTTCTGATTCAGGAAGTAAGAGTGGAGCAAATGTTCTACATCTTACTGGAATCGAGTTATTAGAAATCCAAAGCAGAGTCTAATAAATTGACATGTATATTGTAACCCCTAGAGCAACCACTAAGAAAAAAACAAAATTATTTTAAAAAATCAACAAATAAACATATACAAATAGCAAAATGGAAGAAGTAAATCCAATTATATCAATACCATTAAATGTGAATGAACTAAACAATGTAATCAAAAGGCAGACACTGTCAGACTGAATTGAAAAAAAAAAAAAAAACTAATTTCACCTAGATTCAAAGATACAAATATCCAGAAGGGAAACGGAAAGGGAAAGAGGATGGGAAAAGATATACCATGCAAACAATAACCACAAGAGATCTGGAGTAGTATACTAATATCAGACAAATAGACTTATGAAAAAGCATGAGACACAAAAAGGGACACTTTATAATAATGAAAGGGTTAATTCACTTGGAATATATGACATTCATAAACATAGATGCACTCAACAACAAAGTCCCAGGATACCTGAAGCAAAAACTGACAGAAAAAGAAAAACATTAAAGAAAGTATCTTTCAATTCTACAAAAAAAAAAAACCACAAAGGTGCTAAGTAAATTGCTAGAGTTTGAGAAACACCACATTCTACCACACTACAATAATATTTGCAGATTTCAAGTTCACTTTGCATTGTTATATATGGACATCTCAAGCAATAAATATGTTCCAATAATTTCTACACTTAAATTTTCTCATAGAAGTCTATTCATGCCAAAGGATTTTTAAATTTTGATAATTTCTTTTTATTCATTAAGATAGGCAGCATGTCAAATTAAAAAAATTTTTTAAACTGTTTAATTCTTCTGTTGCTTACTACCAATGTAACTTTTCTCAAATTAGCTAATCTCTGTGGGTCTCAGTGTTCTTATCTTTAAAACGACATGGTAGGGTGGTATCATCTGAGCTCCCTTCCACTTACAGTTCTGAGACTGGTGTTTTCACCATGAAAATGAACTGTTTCACCAAGCTAATCATCAGGAAAGCCAGATTTCTAGAATCTAGATTTCTCCATCTGAGATGGTGAAATGTACCTCACTAGGGTAGAATTTCAGCTTCTAGAAAGACTTCTGAGAACTCTTAACATATGAACCATATGAACCTTGGTTCAAATGGAATTCATAGGTTTAAGTTGGAGCACTTAATAAAGCATATTTTGATTTAAGGCATCATAAGTGGATTATGCTCAGGAGCACTTTCATTCCTCCTGTGTAGGTCCTACTATATCTTATGATATGATCTGCACTCCTAACATCTGCCATTGTCAGATGCCACAACTCGTATGTGAATTTCTTGTGAAAACCTGAGCCAGCCTAGGAATAGGAACAGTCTATGTCAAGTTGTACATGAATATTCAAGTACCTTAGAGAAACATTTAAAGACACAATTCTGACATTAAGGCTGGAAACAAAGCTATGTTTAAGATTTATTATATTTATGGATTTCTTAAGAAATTTCAAGTCCCTGAAAACTTAGTTTCCAGTTTAAGTGAAACCTTTTTACTGTTGCATGCTTACTAATGTGAATAGCTTTCTGCATTAGTCTGTTGCCAGGTAGGAAAAACAATGGCACATTCAAGCTGAGTAAATTAAAGGAACTTAGTAAGGAACTATTACATAAGCTGGTTTTAGAAAACAAGGAATAGTGCAGTACCCCAGGACTGGAATCAATGGAGAGCAGTTACCAACCTATACCCAAATGGGAATATTTACCAGAACCCAGAGAGGGTAGCTGGGTAGGGTAAATAGAGAGGGATTAAGGAGCTGAGGCTTTGATAGAAGAATACAGACAAGCCTGGTGACCTGGCAGGAAGGAAGAAATAGGATACCCTGTCTCACTCTCCTCTCTCCTTCCAATATCCTGCCAGTGCTTCCTATTGGCTAAACCAATTCAAGACCAAAGAGCACGATAACCCAAATGATGCCATCTACATCGGTCTGCATTCCAGAGTCCAGGATAATGTGGAGAAAAGGGAGTAGAGTAAATGTAGAGGGAAAAATGAAAAGGTCAGCAGTCCGGAAGGTCCAAGGGTAAAATAGTAAAAACAATTGCAAAGTTGTTATTTCACCCAGGATCAGGACTTGGGGAGGCAAACAAGGTACCTAGGATGCAAAATCTAAGGAGGCACTCACTCTCGGGCTTATAAAAATGCTCAGCACTTGCATGATCCTGAGAGACAGGATGTCTTCCTTGCCTCACTCTAGTCCTGGCTCTGATTCAACCCAGTGATGACTAAAAGTTGCTTGACACAGAATTTTAAAAGGGAATGAATTATCTTTTTTTTTTTTTGCATTAATTCAGTCAAAAGTTTTTTTTAATTGTTTATTTCCTTAGGTTTTTGGGAAACAGGTGGTATTTGCTTACATGAGTAAGTTGTTTTGCGGTAATTTGTGAGATTTTGGTGCACCCATCACCCGAGTAGTATACACTGGACCCAATTTATAGTCTTTTATCCCTCACCCACCTCCCAGCCTTTCCCCTGAGTCCCCAGTGTTTAATGTATCATTCATATGCTTTTTCATCCTCATAGCTTAGTTCCCACTTATGAGTGAGAACATACGATGTTTGGTTTTCCATTCCTGAGTTACTTCTCTTAGAATAATAGTTTCCAGTTCCATCCAGATTGCTGCAGATGCCACTAATTCCTTCCTTCTTTGTGGCTGAGTAGTAGAGAATGAATTATCTTTTAATCTGTAAGCATAAAAAGAACATTTTGTTTGAAAGATTTCAAAATATGTCTTTTGAATTTTTCCCCAAGGACAGCAAATAACATATTAGCCATATATGAAGTATCCAGAGGCTAGTATGTGTAATGGCTTGACATTATTATTGAACCCTAGATTTTTATTATTTTGTGTGGGTATTCATTTATTCCAGCTGCACATTTTTTCACACTTCAGCATTTTTGAAGTCAAGTGTGTCTCATAATCAATGGTGTCACAAATATAATTAACAGCATTTTTCTTCTTAGATGTACGTAAAGTAATGGTATGCCTTATTAACTACATCTAGGTTTGATGAAACTTACTGTACGTACTTTTTGAAGATATATATGAGTGTAACAAATTTTTCATGCCCACCACAATATCTAGCATATACTAATGGTCTTGATATATTCTCAACTGGTATTTCATGAATGAATGAGTGGGTGAATTAGTGAGTGAAGGAGAGAATTAATGAAATAGTCTATCTGCCCTGCTTTTAGGATGTGGATAGTGTGGTGTCAGGAAAAATATCAGTTCATATACAATAGTTGTTTAAGCTGTCATCATGATCTCCTAGAATGATAGGCCAAAACAACCTGAATGTTACATTAGCCACGAGCATCCAATTAACTTTCATTATGTCATTTTCTGCCAAATTAATGCTAATTCTGTTTCCATGCTGTGCACTTTCCGTAGTCTTCATAACAATTTCAGAACCTGTTTTACAACATATTCTTGCTACTCTTTTCCTCTTTGCCTTTCTCTTCTGCTCTAAGACAGCTTCTTCCCCATAGTATTGTCGCCAATTTTCATTCACTTTCCTGATTTTAAACCATTTATTCCAAAATCAAGGTACAGTTTTCATTATAATTCTAGTGTTAACCACAAATTCTTTCCCTTTTAAAATTTTAAATATTTAATTTCTTTTTAACATAGTCATGCACACAAGCATGCACTTCAGCCCAATGTTTAATAGCAGACTTGACCAGAGAAAAACATTATTTTTCTAGTGATTTACTTTAATCCATCTCAGCAAGAAACTGAAATGATTTTCTTCTCTTTTTATGTGTCATGCAGTAGCAGCTTCCTAGCTTACCCATTGTCTTTCTGTCAGCTTTCCTTTTAAAATTAAGATATTTATTCATTTTTAGCAAAAACCAAGATAATGCATTATTAAGACATTTCTGACTTGATTCTCTTCTGGGACAAGGGAAAAAGTTTTTTTCACTAAAGTAAAAATAGAAGTGAAATATAGATATATATGTGGGTGTACATATATGTGTGTGTGTGTATATACATATACACAACATCTGTGAATTAGTAGCATCTGGTCTTAATATGGTCTATAATATAATATGGTCTTACAGAATGTTAACTGCTCCAAATGAAAATAAGATTTCAGTTATTTGTAGAGATTGTAAATCAAATCTGCTTCCAATTGTGGGCTTAAACAACAGTTTTGGCAACCATTATATATCCTAAAGCTGTTTTAATTTTAATTTTAGTCCATTAGTGTTGGTGAAACAATCTTCTTTGGCTATTTTTTCATGTTTTCAGTCCACATGGTTAATAATTCTGTACCGTCTCCAGGATGTTGGTGATGGATAGCCTGAAGCAACAAATTTACTGGTGCAAAATTATTAAAGAAACCAATTGCAAGTGCTTTTTAATAGTTAATCTAAAGAAGTGGGTTATAAATTTTTCTCTTTTTTTGCTTTTAATAACTAAAATACATGGTGTTGTAATAACTTCAAATCCTCTTCCCAAACTCCATATGTTTTATATAATACATGAATATTACCTAGTGTAGATTCTACATGTTAGCTGTTACTATAATAATGTTGTGTCTCCAGCTCCCTTTTCACCCGCTGCCTTCCTTCCATGCTTCATGGTGGAGATACCTCTGTTGACCTTAGGCTTTTGTTCCCATCTCTTTCTGCTCTCAGGAATAAGTCTGATTCACTTGTATCTGGTGTGAATACAAGCTCAAATATTACCTCTCCCAAGTCCTTGCCTTGTAAGGCCTAATCTTCAATGAGGAATGAAGAGCTTTATCCTGTGCTAAGGAAGTCTAGGCATTGGCAGTTAGCGAAAGTCGTGATTTGGAAGGAAGCTTTCTCAAAACATCTTATAAACCATCTTTCCCTATTAATATGCAAAGCTGATCTGGTGGTAAGGGAGTGGGGGCGGGGGGCAGTTCAGCATCAACCATTAGAATTTTATGTTTTGAATGAGTTGTGTTGTAGGTACATATCCATCCATTTTGCAAAGCTTTGTTGTTCCCTTCTAAGGATTCTTTCCAAGATATCACTCCACAAAAATATTTGCTTTGGCTGGGTTAAATGTTATTTTGGATTATTGCATAGAGGAGTTTTACGGTTCTTTAAATATATTATATATATATTCCATACATTCCCCCCTTATTGTCAAAATATACTTGTGATTTTGTAGATGATGTTCATGGGGAGAATATGCTCCTTGCATCAAGAGAACACACTCCCATTAAGGCTCCTTCCCTTCCAGGTTTCCCACTGAAGCCTGAGCACATCAAAGAGCAACAATGTGGAGACTCACTCTGAGATCTCACTGCTGACCCCGATGCACGCCAAGCATGGTCTTTAATGGCAAGCTGGGATTTAGGCCACAGTTCTGCCTGGAGTTCCTCATAGCTTGGCGTTTCACTTGACAGTGAAAGTGAGGGAAGGAGATCCACTTCTGGCATTAGATCATTCTGTTTATTTAACTGTGAAATAACCACAGTGATTTTCAGGTTTTAGGTTTCCACTTCTTGCTCAGACCCCTGACAGCCTGGGATTTGTTTTTCAACCATTTATGGTTTCATACCAACATATAAAGCTGCTACAACTACTTCATATTCAGTAATAAAATGCCCCTCTTTTTTCCCATATAACTTGTTCAGTCTGACATTGTGAAGACTCCCCACCCAGTAACACTAGAATTTTAAAAAGCAAATCCACTTGAAAGGATGGCTTTTCTGGGGATGTGCATTTGACTCTGATAAATCCCTAATTGCCCAGGCAGGCCACCCAGAGTGAAGCCTTAGAGAAGAAAGGCCAGATGCCTTGATAAGCTATTACATCTGTCTTCCTACCAAAGGGTGTCAGTATGCTTGCAGCTTAGGTCAAAAGAAATCAGTCTGTGTATTCATTTTCAATCTAGTTTCTAATGGACTCTTATCTGTAGCCTGAAATTAGCTTACATCTTGGCAGAACTAAGTACTCCAAACTCAAGGGAAGTTGTGCCAAACATAAAGCACAGGATGTAGATCTGCATTTGTGTCTGTGACATGTACTTGCTTATTCATGTTTATTTTTCAAAGAACATAATGTTTTCAGCACACTTATACACTCCAAAATGTATATCTAAATTGTCAGACACATGTAAACACCGGCCACACATTTTTATCTCTGCACCCAGAACATCCCCACTCTTAGTCTTTACACTCCAAAACCTCCATCATCAATAAGCCTCCACTGGAATCAGAAATCACAAGGAAAATCACAGGTGAGGAAAGGTAAAACATAACTGTTTTGCTGGAAATCTTGACAGTTAAATCTTTTATTCAGGAGGCCTAAGTAGCAAAGACAACAATATCTATTAATACCACTACCACAACAAGAACAACAGCTTACTGCTTCTAAGTATTTTCTAGGGGCCAGATCCTGTGCCAAGCCCCTTACGTGTATTCTCCCACAACAGCTTATGACATACTTACCATTCCTATCTCCATTTTGTGGAAAAGGAAACCGAGGTACAGTTTCCTGCCTAAAGTCACACAAGGAAGTGATGGGAACAGCCAGTCAGAATGTCTAACTCCTAATGTTCATGCTCTGTGCCTCTTCTTAGCTGTTACCTAGTATTTTCAGTCAACTGTGTCAGCAAAGAGTTAAAGAGAGACCTGACCCTTCTTTAGTCTAGTCAACCCGATAGTTTCATGAAATCCATTCCATCTCCATAATCTCTGAGAGAAAAGTAAATGGCATATGGGCAACCTTGGAATACCAGGACAGGAATGGTGCATGAATCCTTGACCCAGCTGTTTTCAATTTGGTAGACAAGTCCCAGGGGTAGAAAAATGGACCTAGCAAAGCATATGAGTACCAGGCAATGACAGTGTGTCCATGCAGTGGTGGAAACCCAGAGGGGCACCACTGCTCTCAGCAGCATCCCAGCTCTACATCTTCATCTCCTATGGGGGGGCTCACAATCATATCACATACTTCATGTCCCCAAATTATAGAACCCCCCTTTCTTCCTTCTTCTCCCTCTAACCCTTCTTAAATAAGATGTCCAAAGTGTCTTTAAATACTTGACATGCCGCACCCTTCTCCAGCTTCTGTGAATATTCCCAGTCCATTTATCTTGACCTTGAAGAACTCATTATCCCTTCCTTATTCTTAGACTTTACCT
Source organism: Mandrillus leucophaeus (assembly GCF_000951045.1). NCBI lineage: Eukaryota > Metazoa > Chordata > Mammalia > Primates > Cercopithecidae > Mandrillus > Mandrillus leucophaeus. The sequence continues at coordinate 990,939 of NW_012100054.1, read as the reverse complement.
TTTGGTCAGAATCTCCACTTCAGACAAGCAACTAGACAAAACTCTGAGGGGGTTGCTATTTTTCTTGAGTTGATAACAATGTAGAGAGCTGACTCTGCTTCACTCACAATAGAAGTGCTCAGATCCGGTCTTACTGAACCTGAGTTTCAGTTTTATCTTTCTAATAGGATGTCCCTTGGGGGAAATTCCCATGCACATGCTTCTCCTTCTTTAATACGGCTAATGGTAGGACGAACCATTCAAGTGTCTGGAGTAGAAACTCAGAAACACCTCAATACTTTCCTCCTCTTCTTCCCACAGTGAGCCTGTCATGTGCAATGGCCCTCACCACCCCTTCATGTATATATCTCTGAAATCTATCTCTTCTTTTCCACCACTGCTAACTTAGTTAGACCCTAATGAACTCTTGGTTGGACCATTGCAATAGACTACTAAATGACCTCCATGCCTCCAGTTTCTTTTTTTTTTTCTTTTCTATCCCAACCTGAAGACAACCACCAGTTTCTTAATATCACAATGTATACTTCCAGTGATCTTTCTGAAACATAAATGCAATTATTTCACCCCGTACTGCCTACAGAGAAACAAAAAATGCTTTCCTAAGCATAGCACTCAAGATTCTTCATAATTTGGCCTTATGTTACTTTCTGGTGTCATCCAAAGCAACTCTGTTCACCTCCATGTTTATGACCCTCGCAGTCTAGCCATACAGAGTTATTTATGATGTTCCAACCTACTTTGTTCCCCTATGCCTTTGCCCACGCTGTGCCTGGAGTCCCCTCCCCTAAACTTCTCTCTTACCATTAAACTCATTCTCACTTTTCAGTGTCCATCTCCTCTGTGAAACTTACCTAAACGCTCCATAGCTCATCTTGATTGGGCTCTTTGTTGGTGTGTTCAAATAATTAATGTACAATGCTTATCACGCCATACTGTAGTTCTTTGCTTCCAATCTGTTTTTCCCATTAGATCTTGGGTCACTGATGGCAGGAATCCTATCATTGACCTTTATATCCTAGCGTCTGTCATTTATGGAAAAGCCACTCTTGTCTTTAACCTATATTGTATTTATGACTCAATTTAGGGTACATCCATTTCTCTAATAATAACAGCACTAACAAGGAGAGCATCAACTAATATTTCATGAGTGCTTCCTAGATGGCAGCCAATATTTTATATATTTTATTAACTCATTTCATCCTTATAATAGCTCATGAAATAGATACATGCTTATCCCCACTTATAGTTGGGAAAACTGAGATTTGCAAAGGTTAAGTAATTTGTCTCAAAGTTATGCAAGTAGTAAATAATGGAAGTGAAATTTGAATCCATGCAACCTGATTCCAGGGTCCAAATTCTTAACTACTGTGCCACACTTAAATTACAAAATGAACCAAAATGAGTTTTTCCGCTTACTTTAGTTCATTTTCTTGTTTCCCAAATTGAAATTAAAATATTTGAATTATTAACTGTATTAATGTTGGTCTTACACAAGCTCCGGGATTATTCAGTCAAATAATACAGGGTACAGTCGCAGATGTTGGCCCCCAAGTGATATTCTCATGGCTACACAATAGTCCCCAAACCTCAGTGGGTATCTTTCAGACGCCTCCATTTCAAGCTGAATTTATGTGCTCAATATCCAGCCACTCTTCCCTTACTGAAAATGTCATTTTTTAGACTTTGCCATCAAAAGCAGGTCTTAGAGGAAATAATGTATCTTCCCCACCACCCAGGCCCTGTCAGCAGGGCGCTCAAAAGAATCAAAACTGCACCTAAGACTACTGGAATTCACAGGATGAAACTAAGCCCTAGTAGTATTTCAGTGCCTTTCAGAGGTGCTAAGTGATAAGAATCAGAGTGGAATTTGTTGGCTTTAATGGGAAAAGTGAGCCTTTTGTTAGTTACCTTGCTTTCCCTCTAAGAAAAACCCAACTTTGGGGCATTTTTTTTTAAACTATGGTTGGGTATAAGAGCATCCCGAGATTTCAATATGTCTAATAAAACTCACCAAAGAATGGAAGCACAATAGGAAGGGAGGGTGCATTATGGTGCACAAGAGATGTGTTTTGCTCTGAAAATGGAGCTTGATGCTCGTTGTAAATGAGGAACCCGGAGTGAGATGTACGAGGGCACAGCTGGGAATATGTGCGAAGCTTGCCTTCATTTCCATTTGAATACCATAGAGGCAGCACTCAACTTGCTTAAAATTAAAAGGTACATCAGGAATGCAAAACATCGTATAAAATTTTAACCAGCCTTTTTAGTTGCTTTCTAATTCTTTACTGGTTCTTTATTTCCCTATATTTTTTCTATATTTTTTCCTCTATATTTTCTTGGGCTGTGCGGTTATTTATCCCTCCACCCTCGGCTCACCTTTTCTAAGGCTGCGTGCACCTTTACAATTATTTATCCACCGCAGTCACCTATTCTTTTTATAATAATGTATTTCTTTCTCTTTCTTTCCTTTTCACCTTTCTTTTGTTTGCTTGCTTTCTGCTCAGCTCCTCCCTCTTTCTTCTTTCTCCTTGCTCCTCAGACACCATCTTTTCCTTCTTTGTGGCCTTGTTACCCTAACTAGTCTACCAATAAATTATAAATAATTCAAAACCAGGCGAGGCAGAATGGCTCACACCTGTAATCCCAACACTTTGGGAAGCCAAGGTGGATGGATCACTTGAGCCCAGCAGTTCGAGACTAGCCTGGGCAACATGGCAAAACCCTATCTCTACTGAAAATTCAAAAATTAGCTGGATATAGTGGCACATGCCTGTAATCTCAGCTACTCGGGAGGCTAAGGCAAAAGAATCACTTGAACCCAGGAGGTGGAGGTTGCAGTGAACCAAGAACATACCACTGTACTCCAGCCTGGGTGACAGAACGAGACTGTGTCTCAAAAACAAAAGAAATAAATTTTAAAAAAAATCAAAACCTAGGAAGCTTGGCCCTCTTTAAACAGAAACAATGTTTTGCTATGAGACCAGAAATCCTTGCTATACACTGGCTGCTCCCTGTGGCTCACATGTGGTTGTTGCTATATATTCAAAAGTTGCCCAGTGCAGAAACAAGTACTAGGAGAGCTTATCTCTGAAAGTAATAAGTAACTGAGCTCCGGCCCCACTGATAATTACTGAAAAATAATAATATCAATAATAGCTGCTAACATTCTTAAAAGCTTACTATATAACAGGTCCTAAATTTTCTCATTTAGTCCTCACCACAACCCTGTGAAATGGGTTCTCTAATTATCCCCATTGTACTAGTGAAGAAACCAAGATGGAGACAGAGTGAGTGACACAGGTCACAAAGCAAGTGAGAAGCAGAGCCACATTTCTCAACCCAGGCAGTCTGGCTACAAACCACCCTCTTGACAGCTGGGTTTCACTGACCCTTCAACAACTACAGGGTAATCATGAAGGCCAGATTCCAACTAGGGCCAATGTATACTGTAGAGCTTGCCCTGCATGGTTGGGTATAACCAGACAGGTGAGCAAAGGGTGAGCCAGGGTTGCCACAGACAAAACAAGGTGATCTCTGGTGCCCAGAAGGAATTCTGTTTGGGAGCAGAGAGTAGAGTTGGAGGAGTACAGCTACTTCACTCCAAGTCTCAGTAACTTCTAGTGATAGGAGATCTGAGACCTAGGAAGGGCATCGTGGTGGATGGGCCAGGATGGTGATCAGACAGAAGGGAGGACAGTGCTTGGAGTTCAGGCAGGGTATCTCACAAGTTCAGTGGTAGCCAGCATGGCCCAAAATACCAGCCTGGAGTTTGGAGGGAGGGGGTCCAGTCCATGGGAGAGAAACTGGCAGATTATCGTTTGGCCAGAGCTCAGGGACTGTATTTGGTACCAGGGCTCAGAAACAAGGACGAGTCCAGTTACCGAACCCAGGACACTGTCCAGATCAGATGAGCAGAAAGGGTAGCTAGCTTAACATTGAGGGAGAGGTGCTAAAGACCCTTGGATGTCACCTAAGGAGGTTGGACTTCATACTGTGATCTCACCTAGGGGGCTGCTATATACATGTAACACCACAAACTGGGATGATATTATGTCTTCTTTCTAATAATCTCTCAAAAACTCTATGTATAAATGATCTTTTGTGCACAAAAGTGGATGTTCATGCATTAAAAAGGGCTGTAAAAAGTTTTTGAAAGTGAGTGGATACATGGTTAACCCTAAAATAATGTCAGTTTCATATTCTGACTTGCTTTCTTGAAGAGGAGAGTAAGAGATACAGATGTAGTTGGCATGTTTGCATACCCCCGGGATGCTGTGTGAAGGTGCCATGCATGTCTATGTCAGCTTATATATCACAATCGAGAAAAGGCAGAAAATTGCCCTCCAAGGCAATGGAAGTTGGTCTGAGGGTGTGCAAGGGTATTATAAGAACAATTGTGTGTGATTGTAAGTCCTCCTATAATATTTGAATTAGATAGATAGATAGATAGATAGATAGATAGATAGATAGAATAAAAATAAATTTGTCAGGGTTAGTCCTACAATAAATTAAAAGGGGTGGGGGTCATAGGGACAATATGTTGACATATTGTCACAGCCAGGAAAAATAAAGGCAATCTAACTGGCAGATACGAGAATTAAAAAAAAAAAAAAATGACAGTAGCCAGGGACCATTTATTGTGGTCGTAAAAAGGTTCATACACCTCTCGGAAATCGTTGTAATGCAGCAAGTGTTAGACTTTATGGGACCAGTTGCAATATTGAGTCCCCAGTTAAGATTAGAATATCCCCCTTACACCCTATTTAAGGAGGCAGGTAGCCAAGAAACATATATTAGGCAGATTTTCATCAAAAGTACCTAATATCACAAGTGAAAGAAGGCATTGTTTCCTTCATGGCACTTAAGCTGTGGTACATTTTTTATATTATCCTCATTGAACCTCCCAAACTGTATGCCCTGTGCAGGCGAGGACCATGTTCACCCTGGCTTCCCCACGAGGGAAGCACCTTTCATGGAGGTTGACTTTCCTCAAGCCACTTGTGGCATTTGTCCTGCTCTGGACCTGCCCTGAGATGAGATGTGGGAGGACGTACAGGCTTCTTCCCAGTCAGGCCTCTGAGATGCCTTCCACTGAGTCCCCATCAACTGAAAGAATTTCATCCACTTCCTCCGCCCCATCTAGCTGTGCAGGAATGTCTTCTGTGATTGCTGCTGTGAAGAAAAGCTTTCACTTTAGTGAAAGGCCTCAGTACTGCCTCAAACGTTAAATGTTGGGCTTCTTGTAAAATTCTATTTTTGTCCTCTCCAGGTTTCTAGACAGAGACCTAGGAAAAGGCCCTAAGCAGATACAGTGGTGGGAGCCCCATGACCCTCATTTCAGTTCACTGCCAACCTGGGTGCCCAGCAGCTTCGTCCGTGAGATCTGGGCTTATCCAGCAATGAAGCCTCTAGGGAGCAGCCAGCACCTGCCGGAGGGCTCTGATCCACCACACAGCTGTGAGAGTGGCCTAGCCCTGTAAAAGAAGTGGGCTGGGAGCCTCCACACCTGGGTTCCACTGTCGGAGGCAGGCCATCCCCACCCCTCCCTACACTGCTGTTCTCCCCTCGTCCCTTCATCCCTTCGTCCCTTGGTCCCTTGGTCCCTTCCCCTCTCCTTTCTCCTCCCTCCTTCCTCCTCCCTGACATCCTTTCCCTCTCTCCTCCCCTTTCCTTTATTGTTCCTTCTCAGATGACATAGATCAAATTGCTAGTTTTCCTACTCCAAGAATCAAGGTTACTCCCCTCCAGAGGCTCTTCCCAGTGCCCTAAGGCAAAAACTTCAGCACAGAATAAATAGCTATGAATTTGCCCCCCTTGGTTAGAGAGATGGGGCTATTCATGTCCACAAGACACTTACCTGTGAAGAATCAGAAGTATTTTAAACAGGTGGGACTTTACCGTTACTGTTCTCCTTATAAAGAGTTACACATTTGCTTAACTGGAGGCTTCTCATGTGGCTTTGCTTCCCCTACCCCAACAGCAGGCCTGGAAGATGATTACAGAGGTGTTTATGATGAACAAGAGTTGAAGAAAAGTCCCTAAATGTCTAGCAAATGTGGATTCACAGGAAGGACTCTGGTGGAGGTTGGGCCAGACCTCTCCCCAGCCCTCCCACCCTGCCCCACTCCAGCTGAAGCAGGCAGAGGGACGCTCCCTGGAAACAGAGGAAGTTTGAGTTTCAGGGCCCCTCACTTGGTCTGGCCCTCCAAGGCCCTGGGAAGATCCCCAGTACTGTGTTCCCATGGTCTCATATTTTTGTAAGATTTGCAAAAAAATACATAGTTTCAACACAGTGTTGGGTTCAACTGCTGTTTCTTTCCACTACAGCTGCCTTTTCCTCATACTTCTCCTCTGATCAGATGGTATTGGAATAGCTGTGGGCATTTGGGGGATCCAACTAAGGGGAAACTGAATTGAGAGTGAATTTAGTTTAGATTGAATGGGATACATTCGTGTGGGCTGCAGTCACTTCTGTGCATGGCTAAGCCACTGCTGTCCACCCCAGAGTAGGAATGGCTTACAGCAATAATGCACAAGTCTGAATTAAATATAAACGTGTCCTATGGTGCCTGGCATCAGAAGTCTGTGGGTAGTGAAGGAAAAACAAGGTTTGAGATGCATTGAGCTAGGCTGGAGACTCTGTTGAAAATTCTTCTAATCATGAGATATATAAAATGCAGTTTTCATTGATGCCTCATCAAAATGGAAATTCAGTAATATATTCAATGACAAAGCATGTACACTGATAAGTACACTGTGCATTGCTTATGGGAATTGCATAAAATAAAATTTATCAGAAATCTTGCATTTGCGGGACCTTACCCTGTAGCAGTGAGGCACATAGCAAGCAAGCATGTCTGTGTGTAAGAAATCGTGCCTTAATGCCTTCCAACTATCAACAATTTTTATCAGTCTTGCTAGAGGAAAGACTGCCTTATCTTTTTATTCTCTAATACAAAATCATTATCATATAAAGAGAGGAGCAAAGTTAGGAGGCAAAAATTCCAGAAGAAAGTTATTTTAGCAGTGTGTCAGACAGTTAATTAATTAAAATGTTTTGTGTTTGTCCTGGGCTTTGAGAGGTCTATTGCAGTTGCCAGCTTTAAAAACATAGTAATTTTTTTGTGACTTACCCTTCTGAAGAGTCACTTTCACTCCCAATTTTGTATTTATATTTTTGTATTATTTTCCTTAAAGAGAGAGCCCCCAAACTGTATACGCCTCAGACTCCACAGTCTGAATCCTCCCTATGGGGAAGTCTCTAGAAAAACGTTCTGTTTACTCTGCCTCAGGAAACACTGCTCCAGGCTGGACACACACATTCCCAGGACATTTTGGTCAATGGGTGGTTGCCGAGGTACCAGGCCACCTTCTCTCTAGAATGTGTGTTTTTGGGGCTATGGAGGTCTTTTTCCTGATGGCTGCTATCCTGGGTTTCAAGGATGCTTACCTTGCCAGGAAAGACAGTAGTGAAGAGCTGCTGTTGATGCTTAACTTCTCCAGCATCCTGAGGCCCAGCTGTTCAAGTTCTTATTTTGGTATAAATCTGAGGTTCTTTTGATTCAAGAAGAGGTAGGATAGTTTTCTGCCAAATCTTTTCTCAGATACACATTGTGTTTGGGTTAGGTCATCTGACACGCAAGACTGTCTCATTCCTTCTGCAGCAGGGATTGACCAGTTTTCGGTTTTCTTTAACAGAGTTGGCGTGGACCTGGATGAAAATTTGAAGGAGGATCCCTCCTCACAGCACCAGGCAAGTCAAAGAAACCAATGCACAGAATATAGAGATATGATTGTTCTGTTCCATAGGCTGTTCCATGTTTGTCCAGCACGTGACCAAGGAGCTATTTCTAAACGGAGCTTCCTCTGCTGATAAAAGAAATGAGATTACAATAAAATACAAGGGAATTCAGGGTGTTGATAACTTCTAGCATATGAATGCTTAGAACTAGCATGTACTTGCAAGCCTCTCTATGGCAGCACGAAGCCTGGAAACTTTACAAAGTACAAGCAATACCGTGATGGCTCTTAGAATGAGGCACTCCATAGTTAAAATCCCTACCCAGCAACTTGCTAGCTAGCCGACTCAGTGAAATTTACACAAAGTATGTCCAATGCATGTTGCACAAACAACAAATTGACTTATTTCTCCTGGACGGCTTCTCATTTATCCGGTCTGAGGCCCAAGAAACTGTCTAGGTGATCCATTCCGGACTTAATTGAACAACAATTATCTACAGAGACCTGAAAATCCTTTGGGGTAATTGTTTTAGAACAATGAGCTCTTCCCTGATATATTAGTTCGTTCTCACAATGCTGATGAAGACATACCCAAGACTGGGTAATTTATACAGGAAAATGGTTTAATGGACTTACAGTTCCACATGGCTGGGGAGGCCTCACAATCAGGGCAGAAGGCAAGGGGAAGCAAGTCACATCTTACGTGGATGGCGGCAGTCAAAGAGAGAGCTTGTGCAGGGAAACTGTTTTTAAAACCATCAGATCTAGTGAGACCCATTCACTCTCACAAGAACAGCATGGGAAAGACCCGTCACCATAATTCAACTACCTCCTACCAGGTTCCTCCCACAGCACATGGGAATTGTGGGAGTTATAATTCAAGATGAGGTTTGGGTGGGAACATAGCCAAACCATATCACCTCAAGTGGGGGAAATGCATTCTCCAAACTGAATTTGAACCAAACGTCAAAGTAGAATCTGTCATTGTCGGTTTTGCACTAGCCATTTTAAACTCGGTACTTGATACAAATAAGCAAATGCAGGGAAATTTTACACCTTTTTGCTGAAATTAGAAGTAGACAGACATAGATGTAATAGGAGAATATCATAAATAAGTGATATTACTTAATGAATTGTGTTATGAGCATATTTGTATTCTAAGGGACTCCCTCTCTTTTATTTCATGCTTATTTTTCCAATAATGCCATCAATGAGACACAATTGGTGAGTTTTCCTGGGCAAGACACTGCTTTCCTGGCACACACAGATGAGACAAAGAAAGGAGCCTGTGCTCTGCGGAAAAGGCTGGGAAATTAAGTTGGTGATGATCCTGGCTCTCATGTACTTTGAGGTTTTTTGTCACATGTGTTCCAAGGCCAGGCAGTTTCCACAGACTCCATTGTCCAGGAAACACACCTAACTGCAGGATGGAGCACAGCAGGGGTGCCCAAAGCACTGGGATTAGAGCCAGCCTGGTGACCTTAGAAAGGAGATCAAAGCCCATCTCCTTACACTGGTGGGCTATAATGAATAGTCAGTAATGTCTGGTGGTGGCTGATTTTTAAAAAGCATTTTCATCTTGTATCAGTCAAATAATTCATTCTCCTACCTTCAAGCAAAACTTTTATCTAAATTTTGTCCTTCTTGCATACCTTTTTCTTTAAAAGAAGAAAAGACACAATTATAAAATTCATCAAATAAAATTCTCTATCTTCTAAATGCCTAATATTCTACAATCATATATACCATTATCGGTAAAAATTTCCTACTAGCCTAAATGCTTTCTTTTATAATTTAAATGTATTTTATTTTATCTCATTCATGTGACACTTTAAAACAAAGTTCATTATTAAATCAGTAACAACTCTTACCTGAAGATATTGTAGCAATAAAAGTCACTTTTTTATTAGAGAAATAGGATAGCATAACATAGAACAGTGAAAACCCTGTGATATTTGGGGTCTTGGGCAAGGTGTTTACGCCTTTGGGTCTCAGTTTCCCTCTCTATAAAATGTAAATGATAACGTCTACCCCTCCAGGCTGTTATTTATGATAAGGAAAATTGGGTTTATGAAAATGACCCAACTTAATTAAGCTAAACCCATCTCATTTTATGAATGATTGGAGACAGCTTAAACCACCACATATAATAATAGTAAAATATTTTTATAGAATTTTAAAAATCAGTAAAAAATATTAATAAGAGCAGATAGTCAAAACTAGAGGGGTAAAAAGAATCATGAATAAGCAGATCATAAGGACTTATATACTTGCTGTAGTCAAACCATAAGTAAGCTTTCTGATGGCCAAAGGGGAAATAAAGAAATAATAATTGGTAATTTATTAAATTCATATCATTAGAAGGAAAAATCATACCCTCTCCTCAAGTGATACAAAACATCACTATGTTTTTAAAGAAATCTCTCACTTGGGGCCTCCTGTAGAGGACACATAAAGCACTATCTAAATGTTAAGTAAGTAGCATTATCATTGGCATGGCTCTTCCTGAACTGCTGCTACCTACAAATTATTTTATTTTTAAGAAGTATCCTATAGGTGTTCTTATTCATGATAATGTTTGATTACCAAAGAAGTTACATTTCAGAAAGAGGTTTTCTCCACATATTGGGATAATTCTTATCTTCAGTATCAAGTACAGGAAACAGTGGGCTCTGATGGGAGGTAACAAGCTATAGTGTCCGCACAGCTGCCACTGAACCTGGACCATTTTTTGGTACTTTCCAAACTGTCAAGAACCTCTCTGCTCTCATTTTGCCTGGCAACACCTGTCTTATTATCAACATCTCTTGCTCTGTTGGATTATATAATGTAACCCCAATTCTTAGGAGGACTGTATGTTTCCCCATGATTTGCATTTATTAAACTGGGTTTGCATTAACAAATAGGTTAATCCTTGTAATGGGCAGGCTTAATATATAAACAAAAGACCCTTCTTACTTACCAAAAGCTAAAAATTTTGCAGGTAGTTATAGTTGTTACTGATTATACACTCTCAAAATCAAGAATAAACTATATAATTATATATATTTAAAATTATATATATTAATATGTTTTTAAATTTTTTCTTTGTTCTCTGTTGTGGAAAGTAAAATAACTTTTGGGAATGTGAACTTGTAGCTGTGGCTAACTACTAATGTCACAACTTTCCTTTTTGCCATACAATATGTTTAGAATGTGAATGGTGTTACACGATTATTTGCACCAGGCACAAAAGCTTTAGAAAGCATGTTCCATATGCAGATATTACACTCTGGATGTATACTTCATGCAAACGTGCTAATCTGAGAACTGGAAGATATTGCAGTTGTGAATTTCATGCCTCTTAAACGTGAAAAACAAAACCCTCAGGTAGCCTCCCACACAACAGGAAGTTTCCCTTGTAATTGACTCCTTGTACTTGAAAGCACACCTTTTCAGAGTAGATGATTGTCACTGGAGCACCATACTTGCCTTCAGTCTTTTAATAGAAAACTCCTGCTACTCAAGGAAGGCTGCCAGTATTGCTTCTCTTTTTCCCTTTTGCCATTTGATCGTACTCATTCCCATATTCTTTGGGCACTAGTTATTATTCTTAACACTGCTCTAAGCACCTAATACGCGTTTGCTCACTTAATTTCCAAGATAACCCTGAGTGGGTACTATAATTATCTGCATTTTACAAATAAGGAAATTGTACACAGAGACAAAACTTGCCCAAGAACACACAGAAGGGAGAGGTGGAATCTGAACCCGGACAGTTTGGTTCCAGAGTTTCCACTTAACTGGGATGCATGCATATATTCATTCATTTACTCATACAAGTAATTCTTGGTACCCACTCCTATGGCACTAACCTAGATGTGCCTAGAGGATTCAGGAGTTACCAATTCAAAGTTGTCTTCCTCCCAGAGTATATACTGTAATGGGGGACACTGATCAGAGAAAGGTGAACTACATTCTGTGCTTTCAAAGCATGATCACAGTAAAGCAGGTCAGAGGATAGAGAACAGGGGAGGAGGCTACTTGGTCAGGGTAGAAGTGGCATTTGATCAGAGGCCAAATGATGTGTAGAAGAAACAATCCATGTGAGAAGGGGTTGAGGAGAGGTGGTCTGGCAGAGGCTACAGCAAGTATGGAGGCACTGGAGTCACAATGGGTTATGGTGTGCACAAAAGCAGCAGGAAGGCCAGCATGGCTGGAGCTGAGTAAGCAGGGTGGGAGCGGATGGAGGAAAAGTGGGAAAAACAGACAGAGGCAGGGGCCAGTCCATTGCCCATGGTGTTAGGTTTGAGTTTTTTTCTAATGTGATAGACTCCCTTGATGGTTTGGTTTGGAGCTTGAAAGTAATAGAATTAGCCCATTAAAAAAAATGTCTCCCCATTCCACCCTGCCAGCTGTTACGATGAGGATAATTTTCATCTTTTTACATACAATTTCCTTTTCTAACACTATGCTTGTTTCTTTATGGTTTCTCGATGTTACCTTCCAAATTTCTTTTGTTTCTGAAAGTCCCTTCATTGAAATTCTGGTTTTGGTTGTCCTTTATTCTTGTGTGTAACCTGGGTAGATCAGTTCTGGTCACTGCAGCACATGAAAGTGAGCAGAGCTGAGAAAGGTCTGAAGAAGGGCAACTTCAATAACTGACAGAGGGACCTGCTGTCAGAGCAACGGGGATTAAAAGGATTAGGATTTTTCCATCAGAAAGACTAGAACGAAGAAGGGATACAACAAAGTATCTGTAAAAATATGAAAGGTGTAAAGCGAATGAAGACTTGTTTGCTAACTCCCAGAAAACCATAACTTGGAATACCTTTGAAGCCTAGAAGAGGCCATAGGTGAATAATAGAAGTATTTGTTCTTCTGCACAATTGATAGTTCTTATTCACAGTCATCCAGAGTTGCAAGACTTGGAAATATAAGTAGGTTCAAGAAGGGAAGAGATTAATTTAGTAGATAGTGGGGTCATCATGGTCATTAAATAAAATTTTTCTTTGTGAATATTTTCAAATGTTCCTAATAAACAGAAAGATAAGATAATAATGAATCTCAACATACCCATCCCCTAAATTTAACAATTGTCAACATTTTCCATACTTTTTTCGTTTATTGCTCCTATACTGTTGGAGTTAGTCTCATAGAATGTAAATTTCACACTGCACTTCCACAGATATTTCAGAAATAGAATACTAGTCTCAAAATTTGATGTGACCCAGGTGAGAGTTTTTGTAATGTCATGTCGTTCCAATGTCATTGTAACTAATGGTGTTTTGAGAAAAATAAACATTTCAGAGAAAATATCTTGGGTTTTCCCTTGGCCAACATTAAATTTATTTTGGTTATACTTACTTATGGATTTTAGATTCAAAAGTATGTCCTCTCCCTACTAACTTTTTACTGCATAGGACTAAATTCTGTATTTTTATCTTACCAGTAGTTCCTGCAAGTACGTGTTCTAGAAAGTACGAATGATAACAAGGAAGAAGTGGAAGGTGGTAGCTATACTTTAATGAGCATTTTTATATATTAAGTGATTAACAATTATATACATATGTGTATATATACATAATCACATTTAATCTTTGCCTTGACCAATCAAGATACCTATATCACTCCCGTTTTACAAATGATGAAATTGGAGTTCAAAGAATTAATTTTCCCAAGACAACAAACCAGTGATGGGCTGAACCAGAACTAAAGGCCAAAGCTGTTTCATTCTCACCATTGCACCACATCCAATCTATAAATGTGTTCTTTCTTCCCAGTAAGATAGCCTTTCAGTCAACATTTGAGTAATCCTTTCCCCATTAACTCCTGGTCAGCCTTATTTCCCAACCCTATCGAGAGTATCAAGCATATTCTCATTTCAAGAGGCTAGAGTATATTCCTCATCCTTGGAATCCTTCCCTTCACCCAAACCCAGTAAGCTGTGAGTATGGGTCCATTGTCTAGGAGGTCTTTTCCTACTGCAAAGTGTGTCATCCTTCACTCACAGTGCAGCAGGCTCTACTGTCTCCCAGGAGGAGAGGGCCAACCTGCATCATTCTCTGCTTGTTACTTCCTCCCATCAAGGGTTGAGTCTTTAGCTCTTATTCATGCAGATGTCTAAAGCAAGAACATACCAGACAAGACAAGGGTCCTGAGGCAGGAACATGCCTACCTATTCGAGAAATAGCATAGGTGCAAGTATAGCTACAGTGAGCCACCAAGAGTATTATAAGCTATGAGTCAGAGATACAGACAGGATCAGTTATCTATTGCCACATAATGCTGCATAACAAACAAAATCTCAGAGGCATGAACAATAAATACTTATCTCACAAGTCTTTGGGGTTCAGTTTTTCTACAGTGGACTTGTTCATATATCTAGGATCAGCTACAATTTGCTAGATAACTGCTGATCTTAGCTAGGCTTGCTCATATGTCTGGAGTTGGAGAGCTGTCGGCTGATCTAGGATAACTTTAATAGCGATGACTTAAGTACCTCAGCTGTGTACCACATGATTCTCATCTCATCTGGGACCAGTGGGCTACCCTGAGTGTGTCTTTCTCCTGGCCATGACAGAGGGCAAGAATGTAAGCAAAAACAGGCAAGGTTTCTTGAGGCTGAGCATCAGAAGTGATATGTTGGCACTGCTGCTACATTCTGCTGAGCAGAAAAAATTACAAGGTCGTCCTAAAAAACAGATGTATGAATAAATGACTCCTATTTGGTCAAAAGAACTGCAGATTTACATGGAAAAGGCTGTGGATACAGGGATGAAAGAAATGGCACCTCTAATGCAATTAGTCTGCCATATATTAGGTCACATGGGCCAACGTAAAGCGTTTGGACCTTATAGTAATCTGTACAGTTTCAGACTTTCGAAATGTACTGATACTTATTTTATTGATTCCAATTGATATATCTTGGGGAATATTCCATGTGTACTTCAATGTGTATTCTTGCAACTGTTTCAATACTATACCAAACAACTGCAGAATCCAGTTGGCATAGCTCAGTAAGTGCAAATTATGTCAACCTGTTTTTGTCTACTTATTTTATCAGTTACTGATAAAACCTCCAATCAAACAATTGAACTCATGGATCTAGAGAGTAGAAGGATGGTCAGAAGTGTCTAGGAAGAATGGTAGGGGTTTGGGGAAGTGGGAAAGGTGGGGATGGTTAATGAGTATAAAAAAATAGAAAAGATGAATAAGACCTACTATTTGATAGCAAAATAAAGTGACTCTAGTCAATAATAACTTAATTGTATATTTTAAAATAATTTAAAGAATGTAACTGGTTTGTATGCAATTCAAAGGATAAATGCTTGAGGGGATAGATACCCCATTCTCCATAATATGCTTATTTCACATTGCATGCCTGTATCAAAACATCTCATGTGCCCCATAAATATATATACCTACTATGTACCCACAAAAAATGGTTTTACAAAATAATATAAACATTTAAAATAAAACCTCCAATTATAATTAGGGATTTTCCTGTTTCTTTATCTGTTAAATAGTGCTTCATATGCTTTTCACCGGATATAGAATTCTGGTTTGATGGTTGTCTTCTTTGAAAGTCAACAATTTAAAAATCACATTGTGTTGTGTTCTGGCCTCCTTTTTTTGTTTTTGTTTGTTTGTTTGTTTGTTTTTGTTTTGTTTTGTTTTGAGACAAAGTCTCGCTGTCTCCCAAGCTGGAGTGCAGTGGCGCCATCTCGGCTCACTGCAAACTCTGCCTCCCGGGTTCACGCCATCCTCCTGCCTCAGCCTCCCGAGTACCCGAGTAGCTGGGACTACAGGCGCCCGCCACCACACCTGGCTAATTTTTTGTATTTTTAGTACAGACGGGGTTTCACCGTGTTAGCCAGGATGGTCTCAATCTCCTGACCTCGTGATCCGCCCACCTCGGCCTCCCAAAGTGCTGGGATTACAGGCGTGAGCCACCACGCCCGGCCTCTGGCCTCCATTTTTTCAGATAGAAGTCAGTTGAATTTTTTTTAATTTCCTGGAACATAATATGCTCCGTCTTTCCCTGGTTGCTTTTAAGATTTTTATCTTTATCTCTAGTTTTTAGAAGTTTGATTCCTATATGCCTAGGTTTTTTAAAATTTATCCTAATTTGTTTTCACTGAGTTTCCTGGAACTCTCGGTTGATATTTTCATCAAATTTAGGAAATATTCAACTATTGCTTTTTGAAAAATTTTTGTTCTCCATGTTCGTACTGCCCTCTTTCTAGCCCTCCAATATTATATATATTAGGCTACTTAATATTTTTTTCTCATATCACTTAGGTATTAGTCTATTTTAATCTTGTTTCTCTGTGTTCTACAAATTGCATAATGTTTACTGATCTCTTTTCAAGTTCACTGACACTTTCTTCTTAGTATCCAATCTGCCCTTAAGCTGATCTAGTAAATTTTTAATTCCAAATATTGTACTTTTTGGTTCTAGAAATTTTTAATGGCTTTTTTTTTTCTTTCTCTTTTTACTATTTCAGTAGCTTTGGGGATACAGCGGTTTTTGGTTACATGGATGAACTATAAAGTGGTGAAGTCTGAGATTTTAGTGCACCCATCACTGGAGTGGTATACATGGTACCCAATGTGGAGTTTTTTAATCCTTAGCTCCTTCAACCTCCCTCTTCTAAGTCTCTCAATTTCATTATGTCACTCTGTATGCCTTTACATACCCATAGCTTAGCTTGCATTGATAAATAAGAACAAAAGTTATTTGGTTTTCCATTCCTGAGTTATTTCATTTAGAACAATGGCCTCTCACTCCATCCAAGTTGCTGCAAAAGACATTATTTCATTCTTTTTTATGGCTGAGAAATGTTCAATGGTATATATATATACCACATTTTCTTTAGCCACTCATTGGCCAATGGGCACTTAGGTTGGTGCCATATCTTCACAGGTGTGAATTGTATTGCAATAAATGTACGCGTGCATTTATATATGGACTTATTTTCCTTCGGGTAGATACCCAGTAGTGGAATTGCTGGATCAAATGGTAAATCTACTTTTAGTTCTTTAAGAAATCTCCATACTGTTTTCCATAGAGATTGCACTAATTTAAATTCTCATCAGTAGTGTATAAGCATTCCCTTTTCATCACATTCATGCCAACAACTATCGTTTTTTGACTGTTTAATAATGGCCATTCTTGCAGGAGTAAAGTAGTATCTCATTGTGGCTTTAATTTACATTTCCCTGATATATAGTAATGTTGAGCATTTTTTCATATTTTTTTGCCATTTGTATTTCTTCTTTTGAGAAATGTCTACTCATGTCATTTGTCCACCTTTTGATGGGATTATTCTTCTTGATCCGATTGAGTTCCTTATAGATTCTGGATACTAGTTTCTTGTCAGATGCATAGTTTGCAAATATTTTATCCCATTCTGTAGTTTTCTCTATTGATAATTTATTTTGCTACACAGAAGTTTTTTAGGTTAATTAAGTCCCATTTATTTTTGTTTTAGTTGCATTTGCTTTTGGGGTCTTAGTCATTAATTCTTTGCCTAGGTCAATGTCCAGAAGAGTTTTTCCTAGGTTATCTTCTAGAATTGTTATGGTTTCAGGTCTTAGATTTATGTCTTTAATCCATCTTCAGTTTTTTTTTTAATAAGGTGAGAGAAAGAGAGATTCACTTTCATTCTCCTACATGTGGCTATCCAATTTTCCCAGCACCATTTAAACCATTCCATTGGTCTATGTATCTACTCTTTTACCAGTACCATGCTGTTTTGGTAACTATAGCCTTAGTAGTATAATTGGAAGTCCAGTAATGTGATGCCTCCAGATTTGTTCTTTTTGCTTAGGATTGCTTTGACTCTTCAGGCTCTTTTTGTTCCATATGAATTTTAGAGTTGTTTTTTCTCATTCTGTGAAAAACGATAGTTATTTTGATAGGAACTGTGTTGAATCTGTAGACTGCTTTAGGCGGTATGGTCACTTTCATGATATTGATTCTTCTAATCTATAACTATGTGATATGTTTCTATTTGTTTGGATCTATGATTTCTTTCAGCAGTGTTTTTGTAGTTCTACTTATAGAGATCTTTCACCTCCTTGGTTAAGTATATGCCTAGGTATTTTATCTTTCTTTGAAGCTGTTGTAAAAGGGATTGAGTTCTTGATTTGATTCTCATCTTGGTCACTGTTGGTAGACAGCAGTGCTACTGATTTGTGTACATTGATTTTGTAACCTGAGACTTTACTGAATTACTTTATCAAATTCAGTTGTCTTTTGGAGGAGTCTTTAGGGTTTTCTAGGTGTACAATCATATCCTCAGTGAACAGTTAACTGCTTGGCTTCTTGTTTTCCCATTTGGATGCCCTTTATTTCCTTCCCTTGCCTGATTCTAGAATTTCTATTTTGTTCTTTTAATACCATTTACATCCTTCCGAAATCTTCACTTGTGTTTTCATTGTCTCTTTGTCTTTAAATTCCCTAGTATATTTTTTAGAGTATTTTAATGCCATTGCCTGTTAATTCCAGCACCTGAGCCATTTGAAGTTCTGTTTCTATAAGTTACGTTTCTTCTGGCTGCAGGTCATGCTTTCCTGCTTCCTCCCATGTCTAGCAGTTGTTGTGACATGCTAGGCATTATGAATATTACATTGAATGGAGTGTGGAGTATTCTATAAAGGTCGCTGAATTTTATTCAATCAATCCGTTAAAATCTTGTAAGCCTTAGTTCTATGCTTGCCTTCCTTGATACATTTTCATTTCATCCTCGGTTTTAGGGTATGGTCATTATTCTAGAACATTGTGTTTACTCATAAAGCATGCTTTTTTATGAGGTCTCAACAGAATAGCTGACTTTTGGCTTTTGCTGGACCAAACTGCAGTGTTTCCTAGCACCGTGTGATCTCAATCTCTCCATTTATTTCTCAGTTTCACAAGAGTTTCTCCCTGCAAGCCTTTGTGAACCTCAACCTGTACATGTACAGGTCAGTGTTCAACCAAGGACCTATGGGAAACATCTCCACAGGCTTCTAGGTGTCGTCTCTGTGCAGTTTCCTCCTCTCTGTACACAGCCACTCAAGCGCTACCCTAACTCCCATCTCCAGTTCTTCAACTCAGTGAGACTGCTGTTCTCTGCTTGAACTCTATCTCCTTACCTTCAAGGGAAGGACTTACAGGCAGCAAGTCAAGGAGAATAGAGGGCTCACCTCATTTGTTCCCTTCTTTCAAGGATCACAGTCCTTTGCTGTCAATTATCCAATACCTGAATCCTATCATATGTTTATGATCCAGTTTTCTGTCATGGCTAGCCATTGTGAAAGTGATGTTGAAGTGGTTTTTGTAGGAAGACATATTGTTTTGCTTTGTTTTTAGACACATACAAAATACTAAAGAATGGAATCACAAATCTAAATGCGAGACTCTTATCTTTACTATGGCAGTAGTGGCTCTGGGTTTTGTTATTAGCATGAACCAGGATCTTCTTGTTCCAGGGAAAATTGTTTGTTAGGGCATGTGTGTGTGTGTATGCACACATGCATGTGCTTGTGAACATGTATATATAAGAGTTATCACACTAACTGAATTATGAAATGTGTCAGGTATTAGTTAAGAATATGATGAAGCGGGTTCAGTGAGATGCGGTGAACTTCCTCCTCTAAGTTGGTCCATCACTTTTTGTCTTTGTATTTAATCTTCAATCTGTAAGATGGGTATATTGGACCCAGGATAGTTTTTGATATACTTTTAAGAGGGAACATATGTCTTCTATACCACAAATGTTACTTTTGTGAAAGTACTTCATAAACTGTAAAAAGCTATGCAAATGTAGGCCTCAACATATTATTTCTTTCCAAATTGTATTTCAATACCTTTCACATCTAGAATTTATTATACCAGTATATCATTGTATTTTCTATTGCTGCATAAAAAATTATCCTAAAATATAGTGGCTTAAAACAACCCACATTTATTATCTCAAAGTTTCTATGGATCAGGAATTGGAAAGCAACTTAACTGAGTTTTTCTGATGCAAGGTCTTTCATGAGATTGCAGTCAAGATGTCAGCTAAAGTTAGAATCATCTGAAGGCTGGACTGAGCCTAGAGGATTTGCTCCCATGTTGGCAGAAAGCCTCCATTCCTTACTGGCCATTGGCAGGCATACTTAATTCCTTTCCACATGGATCTCTTCATAGAGTTTCTTGAGTGTCCTCACAAGAGGGCAGCCAACTTTTCTCAGAGCACGTGGTCCAAGAGAGACAGCAAAAAAGAAAGCCACAGTGACTTTTTATGACCTAATCTTGGATATGACACACCATCATTTCTGCTATATTCTATTTATTAAAAATGAGCCATTAAGTATGACCCACACCCAACAATTAGGCCCCATCTTTTTTTTTTTTTTAACCTTCAAAGAGATTTTTTTTAATTTTAAAATTTTTAATTGGCATGTTGTAATTGTACATACTTATAGGGTACAGAATGATAATTTGATACATGTATACAACGTGTAATGATCAAGCAAGATAATTAGCATAGCCATTACCTCAAACATTTCTCATTTCTTTGTGTTAGAAACATTTAAAATCCTCTCTTCTAGCTATTGGAAATTATGCAATGAATTTATTGTTAACTATATTCACCCCACAGTGCTGCAGAACACTAGAACTTATTCTTCCTATGTAGCTGTAATTTTGTACCTATTAACCTCTTCTATCCTCCCCTCCCAACTACCCTTCCCAGCCTCTGGTAACCACAATTCTACTTTCTACCTCTAGGTAAGTTCCATACTTTAAAGGAAAAAGTATCAAAGAATGTGTTGATATACACTTTAAGACCACCACAATATCATATAATATTTTCCTGAACCAAAGAATTTATTTACCTCTGGATTAACTTGGATCTACTATACAGAAAAAGTTACCTGGACCAAGCCCTTTCTTTGTAGCTAAAGCATGAGCCAAGCCCAACTGGTAGTCAATCTGTGAGATCCCTGTGTCATCTTAACAGTTTTATCCATCTGTGGCTAGTTGTCACAGTTTTCTTCTCTCTAGGCATGTATTTTCTGACTGTATCTTCCTGGTAACATTTATGAATTTAACTGGGCATTAGGATGGTGAGAATATTTTTATAAAGTGCTTTCTATGTAGAGGCTAAGAATTAATGATTCACCCTTTAAAATGTAAATTTGAAAAAAAAATTTCTATTTGCCTCTTGATTATATACTATGTTCCCTCTTCAGAACCCAGAATTCTTTCTCTTTAGAGGCATGGAATCTGATCCTCTCCTTGGTAATTAGAAAATCAAGGTAATGCATTTGAAATTGTTACACACATATACTCCAATTTGGAAGGAGACAGTAGGGCAAATGTATTGGTAACAAATTCTATTCACATGCACTACCCTAAAAAGTGCTTTCGAGCCCATAAAGAGCTCTGCAGATTTGTTATGGTAATTATTTGTCTTTGTTATTACTTGGTGCAACTTCCACTGACATTAACATTGAATATGAAATCTTGAGAAATAGAAAGGAAAATCCTCCCTCTCTCACTTAATCCACTGAATCCCCCTGAAATGAGGAGCAATCCCAGATGATTATCCCAAAGCAGAATTCATCCAGTTCACTTAGCAAAGTCCTCATATTTGAATATTGACAGAGGAACGTATTTACGTTTGTCTAGTTCTTTTTCATCAAAGTTTACAATAAACAATCCCTTCTTGCTTTGCTGTCCGTTTTTCACAGATTTCTTGCCAGAACCTTTGTTTTCTCTCAGGGGTTCAAATAAGCACAAAACAGAGTACCATCATAATTTTTCTGTTGCTCCCTCTCTAGAGGGTGTTAAATATTAGGGGATCACCTAAAAGAAAACTACCCACTGCCTGCTATTCTCAGTCACTTCCCAACCTCTGGTCTATTGCCTTATTTAAGGAGAAAAAGATATCAAATACCCCAGTCATTTTTAAAATTTTCCCAGAAAAAAAGAGGTTAATAAAAGAGCCAGAAAATCCCCATGTATCAAACATTCTGCTGCTTAGAGTATCTAGTTAAATAAAAGTTGAGATTCCACATGCTTGACCCACCAGTTCCCATTTACAGCTGTGAAACATGAGGCTCAGAGTTGGTGTTATTAGCAGTAGTATTACTAAAATGTTGTAACTAAACTCAAATCTTGGTCTTCAGTTTCTGGAACCTATGCTTGTTCTAACATGCACACCACATCCCTTCTGGAATAAAGATCCTCAAAAGAGAAGAAATGTTGCTAATGATAAGAAAAATACCATCAAGTTCCAGATTTGACTTGTGATGACTGCTCACATCTATTGTCCTTGAGGTGTGAGTTGATCTGTACTTCAGAAGAATCCAGATAGATTGATGCTACCTGCTGTCTGCTGCCCATCTGGACCCTCCCGTGGGCTGGCTCTCTGTGCTGCCTCATCAGATACCTTCCCTGTTCCAGGGTGATTTCAAAGGCCAGCCTTCCCTTAGCACATTTATCTTCAACCCCCAGTGCACAAGCAGAGCACACACTAGACTAACTCATTTATTTCTACTCATTTATTGATGGCCTTTCATAACCAAGTTATTAAGTCATCAGTAACTTCAGAGAAATAAACGAATGGATCCGGAACTGGGTCAACAGATATTTAAGACATATTCTGAACATTTTATCTAGGATCGGTATAAATGTCAATGCTGGGTCATCAGTGGTATTTTCCCCACCTGGGAAAACATATTTCACAGGTGTTTTATTCTAATTAGATCCAAGTTTATTCCTCATAAAGTATTGAAATAAATAGCATCTCCAGTCACCCACATAAAATGAAGGTTTTTAAAAAAAGAGATTGCATGTGTTAATAATTTTCCAAAATACTACCTAACGTGTGTTGCTCCCATCAGCTGACCATAAATATCCCTGGAAGGTTTGCCAAAAATAGAGTATAAGCTCTTTCAGAAGTGCTTATGAGTTCTGATATATTCCCCTCGGGAAATAAAAAGGAGAGGAAAAGGAGAAAAAGAGAGGATTTCTAAGACCTTGGGAAACCCTTGAAACCAGTATCTAGAAGACTAAAGAAATTCCCAACACTAAAGTTAAGCTTCTATGCGGACATTTTCAAAGCCACTGGCAGTTCACCCAGCTGAGGGGAACCCTGCATTTTCGTTATGTTTCAGGGTATGTATACCTGCTATATCTCAGCCTGCAGGAGGAGCATTCCACTGTTTTGACCTCCCCTTTTGCACTAGTTTGCTCTCCATTTGTATCCTGGGGCCCCATCTAGATAAGAGAAATCTTGCCTGCTTAGGGCCTCAGTATTTTTGGAAACCTATATGTATCCCAGTTATATCAGTTTCCTCATCTGTAAAATAGGAATAATAATAGACCACACGTCATCAAATAATTATAAGACTCTGAAGTGTTAATATATGAAAAGTATTTAGAATGGTGTCTGGCATATGGTAAGTGTTCAAGAAGTACAGCTATTACTGTTGCCATTAATAAAAAGTCTTTTCCATATGATTAGGACCTAAGAGACCAGCCAGTCCAATTTCCTCAATTCATTTTACAGACAAGGAAACTGCAGCCCAATGAAGTTACGTAGCCTATTAATAGAATGTCCGTGCTTTTGAATTAAAGGCTGAATTAGAAACCTGCAGAAAAACATTCTCTCTGGAGTCCGGCAGTCCTAGACTAAAATTCCAATTGTTACCTTCTAGTTGTGTGACTTTGAACTCACTTCTTTCCTTCTCTGGGACTCTCTAAAATCCCTATGTGCAAAATAGGTACAATACTACCTACCTTGATAGAGTATTGTGAGAATTGAAAAACAATGACTGAAAAACTTAATGACTGGATAATGTAACTAGCATTCTGCCTGGGAGTTCATGGGCATTCAATAGCTTGGGCCCATCATTATTAGGAACATCATTCAGCTGCAGCACTGCAGACTGGCTACCGGAATCCCGGCCCCTGATTGCCAGTATAGCTCACCACAACACTGCCCACCCTTACATTTAAAAAAAAAAAAAAAGGAAATTTGCTCTCATTCCTTTTTATCAGCTTTTTAAACGACTTTCTAGTCATCAGTAGATATTATCCGCTGTCAAAAATCACCTATGATTATTGATGGATAAAAATCTGTGTATCCTTATTCTTAAAGGAAAGGGTGGGAAAAAAGGCAAGTCCCCACCCTTGGCCCTGAGCTTTTCATAACTAGTTTAGCTCAACATGAGCAGTTTTGCTTTGCCAGATGAACCCCAACATGCTGTTGAGAAACAGTGGCTCAGAAACAATTTGAGGATGATGAAAAAAACGCTGTGTGCAACAGTGATTTTGCAAATCTGACACCTTTGCTCCGGTAGAAATGCTTAGAGAAAGGTATGGGGAAGGACAGAAATGGAACCAGACACCCTGGTTTCCTTTCTTGAGGAAATATGCGTAAATTCTGACTATAGATAACAAGGCATGGCACTCCAGCCCTATCAGAAAACAGAGACCTGTGGAACTCTAATGTCCAGGAAAAGATCATCAGTGTCCCACAGCAGGGATTGGGAATAGGAATGGATTCCATGACCAAATAACTTTGAGACGCACTTCCTGTTGAAGATTTGCGATGCTCATTTATAAATGAAAGAGTGAGAAGTTCTACATTTTCCTTTCTTTTATTTTAGGTTCAAGTGTACATGTGCAGGTTTGTTATATAGGTAAACTTGTGTCACAGGGGTTTGTGATATAGATTGTCTCATCTCCCAGATACTAAGTCTAGTACCACTAGTTGTTTTTTTCTGACCTCTCCCTCTTTCCACCCTCAAGTAGGCCCCAGTGTGTATTGTTTCCATCTTTGGGTCCATGTGTTCTCATCATTTAGCTTCCACTTATAAGTAAGAACATGTGGTATTTGGTTTTCTCTTCCTGCATTAGTTTAATAAGGATAATGGCCTCCAGCTCCATCTATGTTCCTGCAAAAGACATAATCTCATTCCTTTTTATGAGTGCATATTATTCCAGGGTATATATGTACCCCATTTTCTTTATCCTGTCTACCATTGATGGGCATTTAGGTTAATTCCATGTCTTTGCTATTGTGAATAGTGCTGCAATGAATGAGAAGTCCTCCATTTAAGAAACCTATTTAACACTGTAGACCCCATCCTTTCCTGAATGATTAGCACAAAATTTCCATCAACATCAAGGGAACAGTGATACATTAGGAGACACTGGTAAACTACAAGGCTTGAAAAATCAAAGATCTTAAGACAATCAATGAAAAAGACAATGAAAAGTGTGGGTTTTAATTTCATTGTGAGTCTCTGCTTCAGCCATTTTAAACAAAGAATAAATGACTGACTAAAAGCAAAGCACCCTTTGCTTTCTTGTGGGGGACAGAACAGCAGCGTCTACTGGTACACATATGTTTCAGGGGTTGAACACAGCCTTTTGTGTCCAGCTATTTATCATTAACCAATGATGGAACTGGCTAGAAAAGGACAAAAAAATAAAAGCAAATCAATTTGAGCTTATCTAAGGGCTGTCTGTGGAGCGTCCAGTTGACTTTCATTGTCTTCCGTGGGTCGTTATATCCTCAGAAGACTATTCATATTACTACTGGACTGCAATTCATGACACAGTTTGGGCATGAAAACGGGGGGTCCAGACATAGCAACAAAGCCCACATTAAGATATATAAATGTTTTTAGTGATGAGGATAATTACAACTGATTGAAATTCTCTTAACACACAAAATGGAATACAGTAAAAATGCCACTGGATACCCTCCTTATATTTTTTTATCTGTCTCTAAAGCTCACAAAATTTTACTTTCTTTCCTTTTTTATCCACATTTCATCCTCTTCTCTCACAAAAACACCCATCAAACACTTTCTTTTCCTCTTTTGTCTTTAATTCCTTATCATCCTCTCACCCTTTATGGCCCTTGTGGGAAAGAAAAAAAAGAGATAGACAAGCACATTCAATTGTTGCAGTCTTCTCATCAGGAATGTCTATTTCAAAACTCTTCATAATCTAAGCAGAAATATATCAAAAGTCAACCAATAGCCTTTGGCAGTAATCTATCAAATAAAATGAATAAAATATAGCATAACACTTATTAGACTATTATCCTCACTTTAGCCTTGACCTTTTGGTAATCCATAAATAAATATCATCCAAATTTGACACAAGTAAACTGTAAAATTCCCACAACAGCACTATGACAGAAATGTCATTTTTATTGATGTCAAAATAGCTTTTCTTAGCTATTTAATAAAATTGGGATTATTAAGAAAAGTAAATGTTGAAATACTCCAAAAGGGTCTCATCCACATAGCAAGATTTATGAGCTACTTTGCCTGGCAACTGCTTCACCATTTAGATGAAAATGCCTATACTTAGAAAGGTTTTTTTAAATGTAGTTAAATTTAATTTGGTTTGACATGTATTTTTATATTAAAATGTGTTTGACTATTTACCCATTGCCTTTTTTTATTGTTTCTCCCCAGGAAGCAAATAACTTGGATAAAAACACGACGAAAGCAGAGAGTGCTCGGCTCTTCAGAATGTGGTATGGCTTCGACCACAAGTATCCTTTGATAATAATGATCTCACAGATCCTGCTGCAGGCAGAGAATTACTTTAAGCTCTTAATCATTGAAGTGTGCACTCCTGCTCTTCAAGAAACACCGAAAGGTAAAGTGAATTCACAGCCAAACTTATAACAAGGAATGATTTCATAAAATAAAAAGCAGGGTAGTCCATACTTAAGTGTTTCAGAGAGCTAAAGTGAAACTTCTCAGAGTCAAATTTATCTAGTGTTTTCCTGACTGTAATGCCAGTTGATAAAATCATATAGTCCTGAAGAAGCTGTTTTGCTGTTCTTCCCTTTGTAAAGCTCCTACTTCTGGTCAAATTGGTCAAATAGGCCCGCTTGATTAAGGGCATTGTATGAACAGTTTCAGCAGCCTTTGGCCAGGGTAACCCAGCCAAAGCTCCTGCACCCTTCTCCCAGGAAGCCATTGGTGTGCTTTTGTTTCATGCTATAAAAAATGAAGGAGTGGGAAGGAGTGGGGACAGGGGACAAAAATAAATGGGGCCAAGGAGATGAATCCAGTGCATCAGAGTTCATCATAAAATAGCACCGCTTTGTTTTCCAGGCAGACTTGAATGAGCTTTTTCCACTGAAGGGCAATTTTAAAAATCTGGCAATCACTGTAAACATAGTAGCTCAGATACACCTTGCAATGTGATTCGTGGGGCTAAGTCAGGCCTGAAGTGTTTTGCCATTGTGAGCTGCAGTAAGCAGTCTGTCTCTAATCCCAGGCAAAAGCTCCAAGGAAGAAAGGAAAGGACTGCGCTGTAAATTGAATGTGTTGGGTCTTTATAGCTAGTTTTCCAGTCACAAATCCCTCTCCTTTCAGTGAGAAAATGTCAGTCACTGGATGATTTTCAGTGCCTAAGCAAAAATGATTAAAGCCAAACAGATCAATGGGAGAGAAGGAAGAATTAAGAATAGGGAAAGGAAATTCAAAGAATAGGTGAAGAAAAAGAGGTGAAAATGGACAGGGAGAGGAGGCAAGAGAAATATAGGAAATTTACAGCAGGAAGGAAAGGAAAGCAAATTAGAGGAATGACAGGAAAATAGAAAGCAAAAATTAAGAAAGAAGTGAAGAGAAACCAATTGAAGATTGCAGAGATAAGCAAAAGTAAAACAATGTGCGAATTAAAAAGCAATTTTGCAAAAGTAGAGCATTCCAAGAATTATGAAATGGTGATGTGGAAGATAGAGGATTTTTGAGGTTAGAGTTTGCTTTTTTTCATAGCTCTGTTACCTATGGCCAGATACCCTTTCTTGCTCAGTCTTCAGTTTTATGGACAAATGTAGGTTGCCACCATCTTGAGAGAAGTCCATCTTAGCCATCAATTATTTCTTAAAGGTTCTGGTATCTCATTAACTACCTGAAAACTTTCTGATCTCTCTAAGGGAATCTAGTTCTTAGAAAGTTATTGCTGGTTTTTGCTCCTGGTTGATCTCTCTTTGGAAGCAGAATTTGCCCCTGCCATTGCTTTTAAGTATCTGATAACCCAGTTTGTTCAAAATTATAAAAATTTGACTAAAGAGTAAACACAAAGAGATGTACAGAAAGAACTCGGTAAATCAGAAATGAGATAAAAGATGTTTTTGTTCAAATTCTGACAATGCTATGAAGAAAGCTTTACAATGAAGAAAAGGAATAAAGTGAAAAAAAAAAAAAAAAACCTTGAAGACAAGAAAATAAAAGTTGGAGCCCATCAAAAATTTTAGCTTAGGGCAGTGACACTAAATTCAGATGATGTCATAGTTTTTGTCTCACTTTTCATTAGGGGTTTATTTCCATATGATTATAGACAGACTAGCAAAAATAAAAGCAGATTTACACTCTCAGTCATATCTCTTCTCATGGTAGTTTATCCTCCTGCACATTCATTCTAGAAATTGCTATGCTGCCACCACTACACAAATATATATTCACTTAGATAATGAAGTTTTTGTATCTTAGCTATGCTCTGAATTTATACATAGAGAGTAGCAAGCAAACAGTTTCAACTATGTGGCCTCTTAATATATCTGTTATTTTAGAGCAAATTATCCATTTGGCATTTATGTTCATTCTATTGTTCACCCAGAACCTAGGCAGTGTGTCCTGTGAACCTCATAAGTTAGGCTATGCCAGCCACCACCAGTGTAGAGATTAGCCCCTCACCCTGAGATCAGTTTGCTGGCCTGAACCAAAGAGAAATTGTCACAAGGCTGAAAGAAACTGGCTGTGTAGTTTGGAGCTGTTAAAGTTTCATTTCAGTAAAAATGAATCATGCAAATGAGGTATCACAGATAATTATTGACAAAAGAAAAAGAAGAATATGTAACTTTATACACACCTATATCAGTCAGGGTTCTCCAAATAAACAGAATCAGCAGAAGTGCTTTACATATCATATACATATAGATTTATTTTAAAGAATTGTTTATACAGTTGTGGGGGCTGGCAAGTCCAAAATTTGCAGAGCAGGCTCTCTGTCTGGAAATTCAGGCAAGAGCTAATACTGTGTAGTCCTTAAGCAGAACCCTTTCTTCCTCAGAAAAGCCTAAGTTTTGCTGTTAAGTCCATGCAACTGATTGGATGAGGCCACAAACCGTATTGAGGATAAACTCCTTTACTTAGTGTCAACTGCAGATATTAACCACATCTACAAAATACCTTGGGTGTCAACAATGACACCTAAGTTAGGGTTTAAATGAATAACTGGGTAGTCTAGCCAGGTTGAGCCATAAAACTAATAGTCACATCACCGAATTTATATTCAATTAATGCTTAATATTCAGACTCAAAGGTAGAAAACCCCTCTTAATTTACTATTGTTATCAATAAAACCAGTCACTCACATAGTTTTGTTTTTTTCTTTTTCATAGCATAAGTAGTACATACATACCGTCCCCTAAAAGTTTTCCAAAAACTACAGAATAAAAGTTATAAAACTTAACATTCAATGATGATGAACAATGCCAAGCACTGTGTTCAGTGGTTTACATTTATTACTTCATTGCACCTCCCCAGCTCTGCAGGAGGCTGGGAGGGTCTAGAGATATAACAACACAAGTGTACTACTGATTGGGTTGGCCTCTGCTGCAACAGGGGCTCCCCTGTGGGAAGGAAGCCTATGGTGCCAAAACTGATGATTAATTAAGGTTCATTATGATTCAACGTGGGCAGCAATTCCAAATTATGGAGTACAAAGAAGACACTGATAAATGGGGAGATGAGAAAGGGAACTAATGTTACTGAGTAGCGACGCTTTGCCATCAGGCATGTTATTTCATTTAGTTCTCTTCATTTAACCACTCTTTTTGTTTTATTTAATTCTTACAACCACCCTCTTTGATGTGGAGGAAACAAATTCCCAGATAACTTAAATAACTTTGTTTCTATAGCTAGTGAGGGTCAATTTCACGATTCAAGCCCAGATTAGTCTCACACTAAAGTCCATCAAGACACCTAAATAAGCTTGATTATTAACAATTCTATATCCGTGATATCTCTTACTCTACCTATAAATCCTCATGTCTCAGTATGTTCATAAATTCACCATTAAAACAATGAATAATTAGGACTCCTTACATGATACAGTCCAGAGCTCACATCTTGAACATTTATTGGCAATATATTGGTGTGATAACAAGGTTACAGGTTTTTGTCGGTCACCCAGAAAGCACCACCATGAAGGAGTCCCCAACTTCTGAATCAGATCCTCAACTTTTTAGGGGCAGAAAGTTAAATATTCAAAGACTCCAAGAGTGGTTCAGTCTGACAAAAGATGAACTCACTGTAGCCAAGCTCAAAGGAGGCAGTAGTACATACCAGACACCAAATTCCTAAATCGCCAAATCCCCATCGTGGAGGGGAGGTATGGGCAGGGGGAGATACTCTTCAGCCATAAGAAGGCTCAAGTCACAGTCTTGTCCCTAGAGCCCCTCCTATCCTACTCTTTCCCCCTGGCTCACTCTGCTTCAGCTACCCTGTCCTTCCTCAGGCACACCAAGCACACTTCTGCACCCAGGCCCTTGCACTGGCTCTTCCCTCAGGCATTTGCTTGCTTCCTTCTTTACCTCTTTCATTCAGCTTGTCGGTGAGACCTTCCTGGCTGTATATCTAAATGTCTAACAGGAGCTAACTCTCTCACTCCTTCCTGCTTTATTTTTTTCACCATAACACTTAACCACCATCTCATACAGAATGGACTTTGTTTTAATAGTTTCCTGCAACCAGGATATGTGCCTTCCATAGAAATTGGGTCTGTTTTCATTCCCTGGTATGTCATCAGGGCATAGAAAAATTCCTGGCAGGGAGTGAACACTCAATAAATATTTGTTGAAGGAATGAATGAATCAATTAAGCAAGCAAGCAATATTTTCTATCCAGGGCACCTTCATTTCAGGCATTGATATAGCAGGAAAATCCAATTAATTATGAGAAGGCTGCTGAGTGAGTCTGAAAGCAGAGCAAGAAAGAGTGGATAATATTAATGTTTTCATCCAGGCTACCCTGTGTAGACCCCCAGCCTAAGTGTCTCACTCCCTAGACAGGAATGGCCACTCACAGCAGACTTAAATCCCTATTGCTTGAGCTGACCTCCTTCGTATGGTTGGTCCCTCCTTTGTTAGGTTTGATTAGTACAACGATCTGGCACATTCAAGCCTAGCTCTGGCTTAGAAGCCATTCTCTGAGTGACGTTGAATACATATGTCTTATGTCACCAATCATGTTGATTTTATTATAACAAACTCAAAATTGTAAAGCCACCAATCATCCTCACTAGCAATCTCTTATAATGAGGAAGCAAGAAGAAGAAATCGATGCCCCCTTATTCGTATTTTAAGACATCAGATAAAACTATTTGCATGGATTCGCAGTGTTACAGCTGGTATGAGAACCTCATGTTGCCTTATTCATAGGTGACTAATGATGTTGCTTGACTATCTCCTTTCTAGAGTCTCTTTCCATTCTCTCATTTACCATCTCTCCCCTTAAACATGTGTATAAATTAGCCCTACAAATGTGAATGACACAGGATAAGAATGACCTTTTCCAAAATAAAAAGGGCAACCTAACATCATTTTTAGCATTTCCTGTATGCCAACATCAATTGAAAATAAGGACTCATTATGTGGTTGCCAACATTTTATAAGTGTAAAGAAAGTGCAAAGAACAATGGATTGGCAAGTTGACACAGTGACAGAATTACATAAAGCCACATGGATGGAGATTTCCTTTCCATCACTGGTTGGAATGAAGGGTGCGCTGAGGTATTGCCAACAAAATGAAAAGCCCACAGCAGGGCGTGTGGATGCTGAAGATGCTTGCATTTCCCATTCTAAAGGGTCTGGCAAGGAAAGTGGCAGGTACCAGACCCCATCTTGTATAGGCTAACGCAGATTGGGAATCCACTTCAAGAAATGTAAACATAAATATCAGGGGCATTCAAAATGATACTTGGAAACCACGTATTTAATAGATTTAAATGTAATGGCATTTTAGTCTTAACTAAAAAAAAAGAAAAGAAAAACCTTCCCCTCCTAAAACTTGACAGAATTTTTTATATCCCACACAGTCATGCTTATTTTAAGTCATAGGTATGAATATTGTGAACAGCAATTTCCATTTTAAATAATGATCCTGTACTGCAGTTTTTTCCCTATCCTGACTAGCTGAAACACCCATGAATTATTTATTGGGGTAGTTTGCTGTGGCCTTGTGAATGACTTGAGTTTACTTCACAAAAAACTCTCAGAGGAACAAGGAATGTTATTTCTGTGATCCCAGTTTTATAAATGAGGTAACTGAGCCCAAGAGAGGAAAAAGGCACATCCAAGGGTACTGATGGACTTGGAGCCAGCGTTTGTAATCAACAGAGAACAGGCTGTGTCCACCTAAGCAATCCAAGGATCTCAGTTCAGGTGGCCCATCCGGTGAGTTCTGGTAGCTTGAACATGACTGTGATGCCATTTTCATAAGTGTTCCTAGTGTATAATTGGTTGTTTTAGTCTGATAACTTCTTTGATGGTTCAGCAAAAGCCTCCCCCGTCTGAAGGAGAGGTGTGTTTTACTTTCAGTAGCAAGCAGGAGAGATAGCAGAGGATGTAAGTAATCTTTTGTTCAATGGATACTTTGATTGCCCACTATGTGGAGGCAGTATACTAGGTACTGAGGATAGTCATGGTTGACCCTCACAAAGTCTTGCTTTGTACCTCATGGTGGCAAAGTCCTTTGAAATCACAGGTGGTCCCTAGCACAGGAAAGAAAGGCACTGGCATCATCAGAATTTCATGGGGGGATGAACTCTTTAGGGGAGCCAAAAATTAAAATCATTGGTAGCTCTCACTTGCAAAATGTAAAGATAACTCCACAAGTAGTTTCAGAAAGCAACGAAATTTCAGAATATTTGAAGTAAACATAAGCAATCAGCTTCCTAAAGGCTCTTCCTAAACACACTCTCTGATGGCATCCGCACATGAATATGCACATAGCATTATAACTGCTTCTCCCGGGAAGCTGGCTGTAGGGAGGAGCCCAGCTTGCATTGGGCTGCAATGCAGCCATCACTCCCATCCGCTGGTTAATAACACCGAGAATACTATTATTATTTTGGGGTATTTAGGTTGGCTTTTGGTCATCCATATCCTCATGGGTGCTGCTGTAGAAAAATCTCATAGAAAGTCTTTGACTTAGCACCTAAGTAAAGTGGATTATAGCTTCCTGAAAGAGGCTGGGTTCAGTGGCTCAACCCTATAATCCCAGCACTTTAGGGGGTGGAAGCAGGAGGATCAATTGAGCCCAAGAGTTTGAGACCACCCTGGGTAACATAGCAAGACCCCATCTCTACAAAAAAAAAAAAAATTAACTGAGCATAGTAGCGTGCACCTGTTGTCCTACCTACTAGGAAGGCTGAGGCAAGACGATCACTTGAGCCCAGGAGTTCAAGACTGCAATGAGCTATGATTTTGCCCTGCCCTCCAGCTTGGGCAACAAAGTGAGATTCTATCTCTTAAAAAATCCTGGGAGAAAACATCAGCTTCTTCCTGGACTCCTGTGTTCTTATAATTTTTGGGTAGGAATCAACACAGGGGAATTTTAACAGTGTCTGGAAACACGTGCAGTCTTTTGTTCAGGTAACAACTTGGATCTTCCATAATTTTTTCTTCGGCATAATAGGAATGATACATACTATCCTCCGTTTTGGCTGAATCCATCAGAAAAGTTGGCTAGTTATTAAAACAGCTTCCTACTGATGGCAACTGATTCACTGGCCTCTCAGAACCAACATATTTAAAACAGTTAAATAGTGCAGTTTTCTCAAGACTCTATGGCCTAAATACATTGCACTATTCTTTAGTCAGTATAAACCTCTTCTGGAGACCTGACAAGTGACTACACGTTTGACTTTATGAATTGTTACCTAAACACAATGGATTCCCCACTGTGATTATAAAATCTTGTGGGTCCCGAGATGGTAACTGATTTTTGTACAATGATCCTGGGCTGCTACATAAGCTTTGGCATCTCTGCTTTGTTTTGCTTTTTTCCCTGGAAAAGTTTTAATAATATTTCTATTAAATGAAAATGCTTTCATATTTCAACTTCACTTTACACAAATGATATGAAGATCTAGATTTACACAAATAAGAAATCAGAAGGTCGCTCCTCCCCTTGTAGAATGGATAAAATAAATTCCTTTAAATCAAATTAAATATATTTATTATTTTCTCAGAGCAAAACACCGTATTAGACTTTCCTCATTCATTTATTCATTCATTTATCACATTTATCAAGTCTACCACATGCCAGGTGCCATCCTGGGCACTCGTGATGCACCTGTAAAGAAATTCCCACAGAGCTATCATTCCAATATGGTTCTGTTTCAAAATTTCTGATTTACGGAGATCTTTTCAGGAACACATCTATGGTATACAGAAAGACACAGACATTCTACTAGTGGTTTTTATCAAACAGAAGAAAGTCTTGTTCTGCGGCCAGAAGTTATTGATTTGCTATTATAGCCTATCTGCTTACTAGTTATGTAATTTTAGGAAAGTTATTTAACCATTCTGTGTCTCCATCGCTCATCTGAAAAATGGGGATAACGGAAGTCCCCACCTCATGGCTTTGTTTTGATAATTAAATGAATTAACACAAAACACTTAGAACAGTGCTCAATACACATATTATCATTATTATTTCTACCTCCACATGTCTTAAAGAGAGGCATCATGTAATGTGTATAATATTGTCATTTATTATCTGAGTGACTAAGTTTTCCATTATTTTATATACCTGTAATAATTTTTAGTTGCAACAGCTGTATTTTAATACCATTTCAAAGTCTTTAGTTTCCATAAAGGAAAGGTTTCACTTGGGCTATAAATCAGACATAATTCTTCATCTTTGATTTTGAGTAAATGGATGGAGCTGGGTGTTAAGCAGTTCTTTTGTGTCCTCTGTTCTGCACATGCAGTTGTTTCATTTATGACTTTTCTAACTTATAGTCCATCATCTCATAGTTATTTTTCTGGAAATTACACTACAGATAGCAATTTTGACTTGATAGAGAAGTGCAGCAATTTTTCTCTTCCACAATGAAAGCAATACAAGCCTTTGATGATAATTATTCCTCTTGTACCTTACTGTGATAAAGGAAATCTTTCAATTGCACCTTTCAAGTGAAGCCATGGTGTTTTGTTATTAGCAGTGTGGTGTTATATTGAAGATTTCTAGGTCAGTACTGAATCATTTTATTAGGAAAAAAAGAGAAAGGAAAGATGATAGGGCTTAAAAAATATGTACTACCTTAATACTGCCAGTATTGAATTTAGTTTTAATATTTCTTTCCCATGAAAAAGAGAGTAGAATGTTTAAATGTCCTTTAATTGTTACTTGGTCACTCCTTTTCAACTGTAGGAGCCAAGATATTTGCAGGCCGCCAACGAGTTCATGAGCTACGAGAGACACATTATCAGCATGGGCCATGGCTGCCAGCTTCACATATTACCACTGCCAGTAGGACACAGTCCTGGGTCTAGCTCACAGACTGCAGTTATTCAGCATTTGTCTGCATGTGAAGCTGTGATAGACATCACACAGAGTGTTGGGCAGACATGTCTCTTCCCTAATTAAGGTTCACTTCACAAGGTAGATGGTGGTGATTCTCAACGTATGTCAAACCAACTCATGAGAAAGAGCAGGCAAAGAGATTATTATGCTGGTGATTAATAGAGGAAAAGCTTGTTGAAGAAATAAATGCTTTTCTTCCAGTCATGTGGGAAAGGGTCCATAGAGGAACTGGGATTTCCTAACATGAAATTAAAACACCAGAAGGGAGGAAGAGCTTTCCAAGAATAGGGAGTGACATGGGGAAGGTCCTGTGGTGACTGTGGCATGAATAGATGCGAGAGAGCCTGAATAACCCACCTGAAAAGTACAGAATTACAGGAGAGAGAAAAGAGGCAGACTCGAGGGGCAATGAATAAGCCTTTGAAGTCAAGCGTGAAACCCTTATTCCCAATGCCTAGTGTGATCAGAATTCTCTCTTGTTGGTTAATATTTTACATTTTTTTTGGTTACTCAAATGGCTAAAGGTAGAGTGATGTGGTACAGGCTAAATTATCCTTTCAAGTTTGCTTTCTGTCACAGATCTTACTGCTGTGAGACTTGGGTTAGTTTTCCTGTTTCTTCCCCCAGAAAAAGATAATTATTCTATTATATTTTATTCAATTATTTTAACTAAATTGAATTTTAATACTTCTTCCTTAGGGGGCAAAAAGGCTTCTGCCTTCTTCTAAGCCACAAAGATAAAGAAATAAATGGTGATTGCCCTTAAGATGCCAGCATCCTAATGAGGTAGATTGGTGGCACCATCCACCAATGCTGAGAGTTATCACAAAGTTCTGAGCAAAAAAGTGTTTTCTTACTTTGTTCAGGCTGCTATAACAAAATACATTAGACTGGTAGCTTATAAACAATAGAATTTTATTGCTCACAGTTCTGGAAGCTGGGAAGTCCAAGATGAAGATCCCAGCAATGTCCATGTCTGGTGAGGACCCGTTTCCTGATCACGGGATTCACTTTCTTGCTCTATCCTTATGTGGTGAAGAAAGTAAACAAGCTCTCTTAGGCCTCTTTGATTAGGGCACTAATCCCATTCATGAGGGCAGAACTCTCATTACCTAATCACCTCCCAAAGGCTCCACCTCTTAAGGTGATCACCTTGGGAGTCAGGTTTCAATGTGTGAATTTAGGGGGACACAAACATTCAGACCACAGTAAGTGCTATGGAAGCCAGAGAGGGGTACAGCCAACTAAACAGCTTTGGAGAAGCCAGGAAGCCACACTGAAGTGACTTGGGAAGTGGGTAATAAAAGAATAAGAATCTGTGAGGAGCAGGACTGAGAGTGTGAAGGACTTTGTGGCAAGGAAACAGCTCAGGCAAAAGCCTGAACAGGGTGCAGAGTGTTCAGAAAATGATGAAAAGTTCAGGGCAACTAGTGGGAAGTGAAACCAGGGAAGTATCATGTGCACAGATTGTGTAGGACTACATGCGTCACGGTTAAGAAAATGGATTTTATGTTATTGACAGCAGGAAACCAATGCAGCACTTTAAGCACAGAGCCACAGAGTCCTGTTTGTTATAATGCAGAGAACTGGTGGCTGTATGAAAGCTGATCTGACAGGAAGAAGAATAAACTGAAAATAATCCACGATCCATGACAGCTTCCCCGTGAAATACCCACCAGTTTTCTGTGTGGATAAAAATGTAGACAAACATGTTTCATTCTACTTTGAAAACTATTTTAGAGCATTCAGTGTGTGTTCCCAATATAAATGAGTTAATATATAAAAGTATCATTAAGAGATTATTCTTAAATTTCCACTACTGAAAATTATCCAGTGGTGTCATTGTTAGGGCCAGGGTCTACTAGAATGTTTTTTAGCTAAAAAGCCAGATCAGTCTCTAAGCTTGTCTTCTAGTATTTCAGTTTCCTGTCCATAGTCAGAAACTGGAGAATTTCAACTAATCTAACAAAAGGTTTTAACTAATCTAACAAAAGTATCTGAATTGCAATTCATTTTCAAATAAAAAGTTGTTTTTGTTCTTAAACTGATAAACTAGAATGCCACCAGCCCCTGAGCCACGCTCAGCTTCCTGGAGCAGCCTCTCGCCAATAGTGACTGGCACTGTGGCCTTTTACATGTAGGAGAAGCAGCATCAGAGAGCTAACCTTTTTCCAAAGGAAACAGACACATCCTGAAACCATTGCCTTTGACATCCCTTGAAGCCATTTCCTTGGAATTCCTTGAAATCTACCAGTGTATTAGGTTTCACTGACCTGTTGCCTATAAACATGGCCAGAACTGATTTCTAGCTCATGCAGGCTGCTAAGCAAATCTTTCCTTAATCCTTTAACATGTGTTTAATACCTCAAACAGGAAAGACTGTAGCAGCTTTATTTCCTCACTGCCCTGTCCCAGCAACTGCAAACACCTCTTCCCACATCCCTCACTATGGACTAGCCCTTGGGTTACAGGTGTCAAGCCCTTTGCCTTTCCTTCCACTGGTTCATGTAGACACAGAATTACGCCTGGAATGCTCAAGAGCAGCGAGTGGGTGTCAGTCATGAGGGGTGGCTGGCCAAGGCTGGCTGTGTGCACCGCAGACTCTAGGTGCTGAAGGAAGAGATGTCCCCAAAGTACCCCTAGGCAAGTGCCCCACATGGTAAATAACTCTAGCAGTACAAGCTGAGAAGTCTGGTATTTAATTGGCTTGGCCAACTTTTTTCCTTTTTTTCCCCCTTAGTCTAAAGTCCTCAGGCCTTCTCTGATCTGAAATATTCAGAAGATGAACATTATGGTAATTGGTAATTGTACAAGCACTTTGCAAACATCAAGTGCTTCATAAAGTTAAAATGATACTAAATTCAGTGACAGGTTTATAGGCCTGAAGGCCTTCAGACTCATTTTGCAGATATAAACAAAGAATTTTATTACATTTTTATTATTTTTAAATTCTAGCTGATTTCCTGCTATATTCAAGGTTATGATGAGCACATAAGTCTCTTCTCAGTCCACAGATATGCCTTATTGAGAAATCTTCCTCACCTCAATCTTTGGCTTCTACAAATCCGACTCTTTGGAAGATATCCCACTGTGGAATGGGTACTCCCCTCCACCATCAACTGTTCACCCAGAATCCCTCTCCTTGACCTTCCAACAAACAGAAGTTGATGCTCTCCAGCTGAGGCCATTCCTTCCTGGCCTAGCCTTTGTAAGAACTGTTTGTGTTCCTGTTGGGAACTACAGATTAAATCCCTGATGAACGCACCTATCTTTCTTGCTAGCTCAGTCTTTTGCAAACCTTTGAAAATGTTGTCTAGGCCGTTTAGAAGAGACTTAATATTTAAATCAGGGATTTTCAAAATGCTGATCATAACTCATTAGTGGTTCTCACAAGCAATTTAGTGGGTTCCTAACCAGCACTTCTTAATAAATAGTAGACTAGAGAAAATATCACAGTGCATTGATGAATTAGAAGTAAATTTTATTTCATAAAACTTGTTTCAGGGGTGTATGCATGTACACTGGGTTGTGATATAACATGTATGCCTTAATGGGGTCATAATCTAAAAGCTTTTAAAACCTTGATCATTGCTGGTATAAAATTCTTGTGTAGGAACTCTCAGGCCTTTTCCCTAATTGCTTTAAGCACCCAGCAAGTTGAGCAAGGAGCCATAAGAACACAAAGAGAACCCTCAAATCTAGGTTTATTTTGGAAAAGCTAACAGTTGGTGGATTCGAGCTGGACTTTGAGAAAAAGATGGAATTTTACTAATAGCAACTGGAGGGAGCCGAATTAAAGGCCAGATTTGGGGGAGAGAGAAGCAACATGGAGCTGTGGACAGAGCAATGAGTTTGAAGATCTAGCTGCTAGTCATCCCTCAGCCCCTCAGCTGTGGAACTCTAGGTTCCAGGCCTGCCCTGAGCCACTATTTTCTAATCTGTAAGATGAGTATAATCATATCTGTCCCACAGAGTAACTGTAAATTTCAAATGGAAAAAGGTGAATGAAACCACTGTGAACACTAGGAAGTACAAAACACACAACATACACGTTTTCTTTTTCTAGACAAAGCAAAGGTCACAAGTAAAGGTGCAAATATGGAAAACTGTTGTGTATGCTTGGGGTTAAGTGAGGATTGCAGCTTGGCACATATAAGATTGGCCAAGGAGGAGAGACTAACAAGATGTGTTCGGGGAAATCTGAAAAGATTTTGAGTATCAGGTGAAGGTGTCTACATTTGACTCAGTAGATAATGAGGAATCAGATGATTTGTAGACATAAGAGTGACATAGTCTTGTCTTAGAAAGATTGATCTAACAGCAGTGATTAGGGAGAAGTCATGGGGGCCTCAATTATGGTAGTTGCAATGGGAATAGAAAGGAAAAGTATAGATGCTAGAAAACTCTGGCCTCAAATCTACAGAATCTGATGCTGCATTATTGGGGGCATCAGGACTACAGAGAGGAAGGGTCAGGCAGGTGCCAGTTGTGAGGAAATAGGAGCCCCAGGTGACTGTGGGGTTCCAGCCCTCATGACTATAATTCTGCTTATGCCAGTCAAAGAAACAGGGAAGGCAGAAAGACTACTCTTGTGGGGAGACAATGTGTGTGGTTGATTCCCTATCTCCAGGTAGAATCCTATTTATATGAACCTGCTCCATTTACCTACTGAGCCAGTTCTTTGAGATAAACAAGCCACTTGCCCAGCCTTGCCTCACAGATGGAGTTCCGTAAACCTCTGAGTGAACCTGTTTTTCTCTGAGTGGCTCTCTCATAGGGGGATGCTCTACAATTTATATCCTACTCAAAAATAGGCAGAATACTTATTTTAGTATTTTGTGCTAATTCAGTCTCATCAACTTGTCTTCTGTCTGTAGACTTCACTTAAGTTAATCCCCAGGTTAACTTATGTTATGAATACAACATTGATAACCACATCCTACCAATCAAGTTCAGACTCGATCGCCTGCAACAGCACAGAGCATGAGTCAAATAGCTGGGTTCAGATCTTTGTCATCTACTAGCTGTGTGACACTGGGAAAATTACTTGAACTCTCTGAACCTTGATTTCATAATCTGTAAAATGGGGACAATGACAATAATATCTATCTTGCAGGATATTTGTGAGATCCGCACGATTAACATACATAGCATAGGGCCTAGAAAAATTAGGCCCTTGATAAAGGGCTGCTCTTGTCATTATTATTAAAGGACATGAGTTAACGGGCCCCACCCTCCTTCACAACCACGTGCTGAAGCTTTTCCCTAGTTCTGTGGGATGAGGCTTGCCCTGGTTCTATCCAAAGAAAGGAGTTTCCAGGGCTGACCTGGCAGGACCCACCTCTTTAGGAGCAAGAAGGTTATCACTGCCCGTCTCCTTTCTGGTAAGCACCTTTAAGCCCAGCTTCAGGCTCTTCAGACAAAATTACTTTGTTCCAGCTCAGGGATGGTCTGAAAATGCTAAGTGTCCCTCACAAAGAAGAAACAGGCAAAGATTGGACTGCTACATGCATGTTACTCCCGTCTGCCAGTAGCTGGGGGCAGAGAGTTGGAGACTGAGGAGGGAATAGGTCCCCCTGGCTGTAGTCAGAGACCTGGGGCAGCTGGCTTCCTCCTGCTCCAAGATCAGGGGATTCTTGGGAATCTCAACATGCAGTTGAACCCCAGCGGTCACAAAGCAGCAAGGTTAGTCATCAGAAGTTCTGATTTTGAGCCCAGGCTTTGCAGGCCACAGGAGCTTGAGCCAATCTCTCTAAGCTCCAGTTTCATTTGTAAAGTAAAAGAAATGCCCCTCCTTGTTTTTTAACCACAACAGCAACTCCCCTGTACCCAAAGTGTCCTACACACAATTTCATGAACTCCGAAGACCTTGACAATCCATGACTCTCATATGGTATTCTCCATATTTGTTGATAGGCTTGGGAAGCAGAGTTCATATTTTAGCCTTTCCAACCAAAACTATATTGCACCATGGAAGTGCTTATAACAAAGTGTTCTGTAAGAATTCGGCCTTTTATTCACCAAACGAAAGACACTTCTATAAAAAAGGAGTGTATATTCACTCATGGTTTTATATGAAAAAAAAGAAAGAGATGCCTAGCCCTCTGTTATACACTTGGAATCTATTTTCTAGAAATATGGTGCTCTTGTCATGGTTTTTATCCTTACAAATTCAACAAAATGTAATAGCTCTGTTTGATGGCATATAGTAAATAAACGTGCTTTCTTAGACTCCCAGGAAGTAAATCATTGGTATATTAACTTCCTATGATTCAGTCACAGAAAGCTCACGTGAAAACGAAAGAAATAAATGGAATAAAGTCCAACAGACTGCCATCAATAGCTGCTTAACTTCGGGCTGGGCGCGGTGGCTCACGTCTGTAATCCCAGCACTTTGGGAGGCCGAGTTGGGTGGATCACGAGGTCGAGATCGAGACCATCCTGGCCAACATGGTGAAACCCCGTCTCAACTAAAAATACAAAAATTAGCTGGCCGCCTGTAGTCCCAGCTACCCAGGAGGCCGAAGCAGGAGAATCGCTTGAACCTGGGAGGTGGAGGTTGCAGTGAGCCGAGATCGTACCACTGCACTCCGGCCTGGTGACAGAGTGAGATTCCCTCTCAAAAAAAAAAAAAAAAAAATAGCTGCTTAACTTCTTATCCAGCTTTCAACATGAGCTGGTTTTACCCTATTTCTGATAGAAACAAGGAAGCAATCTTACTTCCCTTATGATATGCCATGAACTCATCTTTTTATGAGATAATTTAAATTGATTGTCACCCTACAAATATTTTTTTCTAATGGCATCCCCTTCATTGTCTTGGTTTTGGAATAATCCTTTCAAGACAGAATTAGAAATAGCTGCTCACTCATAGATCTATAAAATACATCTCAAGTATTTGGAAGAGAGGGTTGAAAAGATAGCTGTCCCAAGTCTATCAGAACAACTGTGGACGAGTGTGGGCAGGGGACAACATTGGTGGTCTTTTTGTTAAAGAGCAAGAAGCGTTTGCCTCTCCTTACAAGTAAGGAAACGGAGGCTCAGCAAAGCTAGGACTAAAACCCAGTGCATAGGATCCCCCTATCTGGGTGCCCTTTCCTCACCCTATGCTTTATAGCTCTGGCCCTTAAAGAGATGTAGTTACCATTTAATTTCTGGTTTAGCCAAAAATGCCTGCATTTTCTTATGCCAGATTCTGTTTGGGGGAAGATTGAATTTCATTTTAATTCCTCCATTTATCTTTTTCCTTTGGGTTATCTTCTTGATTTCCCCTTTTATCTTTCTCACCATCCATTTGTTAATGCAAACAAACAAAACTGTTTCTGCTTCTTTCCCACAACTGCCATCTGATTAAACTCTACATAAGGTCCCTTCTTTATTAAAGCCCTAAGTAATTGGTTGTGATGCTTGTGAAGATTACTGGGCCAATACGTGGCCACATTCAATGAAGAAATATAGCTAGGATGTTTCTTCTGAGGAAAATTTGATCTGTCATCTCCTAGCCTCACAGATTGGTATATTTTGGAGTTCTAGCCACTGCTTCAGTGTATGTCTCCTACCAGGTCCAAGTTAAGATCGTTGAATTGTTAGATGTTTTTTATTTGAGGTTTAGATGGTGAGGAGAAAATAGAAAATTCTGTTTCCTTTCATCTGCTTCTCTTTTTCTGTCTGAAAAATAGAGAAAAGTTAGACTTGTTCTGGAACATAATATTATTTATTATTTGATAAAGAAAATTGACAAGAGTCATCTAAAAAATTTTGTAGAGTTTGAATATAAAGTTCTTCCTCACTATTTATTCTCTTATTTTCTATATAGTTAGTATTTTATTTCTTTCCCTTTTCATTTTAACCACATTTTTGGTTTTTGTTTTTTATGAGACAGAGTTTCTCTCTTATTGCCCAGGCTGGAGTGCAATGGCGCTATCTGGGCTCACTGCAACCTCCGCCTCCCACGTTCAAATGATTCTTGTGCCTCACCCTCCCGAGTAGCTGGGATTACAGGTACCTACCACCACGCCCAGCTAATTTTTTGTATTTTTAGTAGAGATGGGATTTCACCATGTTGGCCAAGCTGGTCTCGAACTCCTGACCTCAAGTGATCCCCCCACCTCAGACTCCCACAGTGCTAGGATTACAGGCATGAGCCACTGCACTCGGCCTAACCAAAGGTTTTATTAAAATGATACAATATTAAAATAGAACAGAAAATACACATACTACAGAAAAAGAAAAAACTTTAGAATGATTATTTTTAAGTTTATTTTCTGCAACATCAATAATCAGTTTTCTCTAGCAGTTAGCTCAGCCTTTATTTCATTAAGAATAATGGGAAAACTTAAGGAAGTTTCCATTTGAGTAAAGTTTTGGTTTCATCCTCTCCCTCCATTTTTTAATCATTTGGACTACAGTTCTTTTTATAGAATAATCTTCTTTTAGCCAAGTGAAAAGGCAAAAGTATTTTTTCCATAAGTTTTTTATGCTGAGAGAGTTGCAACTGGCATATTGGGAGAAATCTATATTCAGGTAAGAATATATATATATGCCTGGCTTTGTCTGAAATTTGTTTCATCTGTGCTTGGGCCCTCCCACAAAGTCTAGGGAAGAGGGAGTTGTTAAAACTGGACCTAGGTCTCTTTGCCCTTTAGCTCAATTAAAAAAAAAAAAAAAAAAAAAGCTTTGTATACAGTAGCTTTAAAGAGGACATTTATTTTCCTCCCTCTATAGACAAGCTGTATTAGGGTGGCATATGAATAAATGAGATCCTTCTTTGACCTGATAGGGACTCCAGTTCACTAATGTCTGTCCTTTCTCCACCTTCCTACTTATTCGGATTGGAATCCATTCTCCCTTATTTCTGTATCACCCTTGCAAACAGTCTAGATTCCATTATCTTTTTGTTATACCCATCTGGAAAAACCCTAAGCAGAGATGAAGCCAACATGTTGTTTTTCGGACACTATATCTGCATAGATGAGCCCTGTTGGAGAGATTTACACACCTGCAGAGACTGGTTCCCTTGTTTATTATTGATCAACAACCTCAAATAGACCCACACTACCCAACTATCCTGCTTTACCTCTCTTTTCGTTTTTATCCTTAACTGCGCCTAGCCCATTTTCTCTCCTTCTACTCATTCCTCAACCTACTTATCTGGTTTCCATCTCAACAACTTTACTAAAGCAGCTTGTTAGGTCAGCAATGACCATCATATTGCTAAACCAGGTGGATATTTTTCAGTTCTCCTCTGATGTGTCTTTTTAGCAACATACATGATATTGTTGGTTGCTCCCTCCTTGTAATACTCTTACCCTTATCTC
Organism: Mandrillus leucophaeus; assembly: GCF_000951045.1. Taxonomy (NCBI): domain Eukaryota; kingdom Metazoa; phylum Chordata; class Mammalia; order Primates; family Cercopithecidae; genus Mandrillus; species Mandrillus leucophaeus. The sequence goes on along the minus strand of NW_012100054.1, from coordinate 946,285 downwards.
CCCTAACTCAACACTCTGAATTTCCCTCTACTTCTCTGGTCATTTTTCAGGTTCGTCTTTCTTTTCCATTAAATGCTGGAATTAATAAAGGTTCTATCCAAGGCCCCCTTCTTTTCTCTGTCTTCTATTGCTAGGTGATTCCATCTATATACTTGGATTACAATAACATGTAAACAAAAATGAATTTATACTCAAATTTATACTTCAGTCATATAGATGGAATTTATTTGATATTTCCACTTATGTGACTCAAAGACACAGTCATGATATCCAAAACCAAACTCAGGAATTCTCTTCCAAACCTAATCCATGTTCAGCATTTCCTTCATTCTGTTATGCAAGCAAAAAGCTCGATTTTTCCTGGGTCCTCCCTCCCTCCCTCCCTCATCCAGTTATTATGGAAATCACCTTTTACCAGTTTTACTGCTTTCAGAGTTTACACTCACGATAAATACTTCAGAATGTTATGATTGTTTATTATTATTTGGTTGAATGTTTTTAAAGAACTACATAACACTTTTTTTTTCCTCCAACACACTAAAACAAGAAAGAATTATAAATGGGGAAATGATGTAAGTGTAAAATACTGCACAGGGTCAAGTGTTTTTTGAAAAAAAACAATTACATGCCAGGAAACATTTTGTTTTTTAAAAGAAAAACCACATTAATAGTAGGCACCATTTCTGTTGCCTCCTCAAGGTCAGAGTCACTAAACTACACAGTGCTGAGACGGGTAAAAGACTGCAAGCAACAGTAAGAATTTCAAAAGGTCTAAATGGACTAATGCCTTGCCTTCTTAGGGCCATATATTTCTTACATTTGGTAGAGTTGTAAAAGAGTTTTAAAGTTAATTTTCTCATCATAAAATTTTGTAAATGGGCATCATCATATTGGATTTTTTAAAAGATCTGTAACTTGGCCTGTAAAAGAGGTGTCTCTTAATATATTAGAAAATATTATCTTTAGTTCAAAGCAGAGAGTAATACAGAGTTGGAATGAATATTTTGCCCTATTCTCTTTTAGTCTTGACTGCTTATACACTAGCAAAGAGAAATATATTCCTCTGCAAAGTCTCCTGAGAATACAGAGATAAATGCATCAGGATATTGAATTGTTTTGAGAAAATAAGAGCTGGACTTTTGCAAATAAACTCTTGCACCCATATGAAAGCTCAATAGTCATAGAAGCTTTCCCAAATAATATGCCTTCCTCTGCCAATATACAAAGTAACCTTTGTCAGTTAATAATGAGCTAATTGTTAACCTGAACAACAGATGACATCAGAGAAAATTGGCATAAATTATTCCAAAATGAACTGTAAGTGAATCTGTCCACTTAATGAATCTAATTTACATGATTCTCCCTGCTGTTTCCTTTGTAAATAATCTTTTATTTAAATAATTGCCAGCCCAAAAGATGGAATCATAATTATTCTGGGAGTTACAAGGATTTGATAGGTAAACCATTATTTCAGTCATAACTTGCAAGCTGGTTAGACCATTGATCACTATACCTGGGTGTCAGTTTAGATAGAATATTGCTGAGGTAGTCAGCTCAGTACATGGTTGAGGTCTCAAGAGCAGAAAGACTCCTTGTTGGTAAACTCATGAGACCTGGAACTATGTTTCCAAGGCAGCAGTACTAGGTAAATATTCTAGGTGTATATTCTCTGTCATTTTTAATGTGTGAATAGCAGACAAAAGTGCTGCTTTTTATACCTAACCAGGAATCATCTTTGACACCATCTGAAGAATCAGTGGTAGACTCACCACCTTCAGAGTCCTTCAACTTCCACCAGACCATTTAATTCATTTTAAGGGGACAAAATAGGGACTCCTGCAGTTTTCTCTCTGTGGTATTTTCTGGCTGAATCCAAGACCACATTATGAAACCATGCCATTGATTTTTTCCACTACTGCTTGTGGCAGTTCTTGCCTAGCTGTTGAAAATTACTTTTCTTCCCCTCTTTACATCTTGGTAGAACATCTTATTCTGATAATTGACTCTCTCTCATCCTCCATTCCCACGCTTTGCCTAGAAAAAGAAAAGATTTTTAAAAGAATGCCCTCCTGTTCTTGCCACTACAAAAAAAATCAAAAGGAATTTAACATTTCCTGTCACACACTCACACACAATTAGTCTCCTTAACAATAAAGAGGAAAAGAAATGGGGAAAAAATATCCACGACCTCTATTGGTATTAAGTCTATAGGATACACTCTGCAGAGTCAAACCATCTAGTACAATCAAAACCATTATCTCCTCCTCTGGGTGTCTAACCTGCCCATATCAGTCATTTCAGTGAATAAAGGAATAAAGACTAGAAAATAAGATAGTTGCAGATTTGAGAAACAGTGAAAGTGTGGTGCTATGGATAGCAATGATATCACTTGTACTATTACAGTCATTTTTATATTACTAGCATTTGAGGATTATATCATCTAGCATTTGAGGTTGTTTTGACAATTTGTTCACATACAGATAAGAAAGAAGGAATGGTCTTTTCAAAGAGAGATACATGTTTAAAAGCGTGGCGTGTGTATATTTGCATGCACGTGCACCTGAGGCTGAACATGCGCCAGACACACCATACCCCACCTGAGTGATTAAATAGATCACTCAATAGGAATTTTGCAGGTCATTTTCAGCTTTCTCAGTCTTTTGAAATAAGGTGATATTTTATGGTGCCCCCAGGGGTTGGTGTCTGCAAGCGTTGCCTGATTTTAAAACCTTGTTTAAGTTAATCTTGACAAATCTGGCTATAGGCAGCTGTTTGGCCTTGAAGGTTATTTTATTTGTGAGTGCTGCTCTGGTTGCCACATAGATGGTGAAATTGGGTGGGGTGTTTAAAATCTGAGATAGTCCAATAAGAAAGTGAAATACATCAGCAATAAGGTTTATGAGTGACTTCATGAGGAATCATCCAGCTTCTTAGACAAGGGTCTGCTGGTCATAAGGGTGGATCACTTGAGGTCAGCAGTTCAAGACCAGCCTGGCCAATATGGCAAAACCCCGTTTCTACTAAAAATACAAAAATTAGCTGGGTATGGTAGCACATGCCTGTAATCCTAGCTACTCAGGAGGCTGAGGTAGGAGACTCACTTGAACCCAGGAAGCAGAGGTTGTAGTGAGCCAAGATGGTGCCACTGCACTCCAGCCTGGGTGACAGAGTGAGACATTGTCTCAAAAAAAATAAGAAGCTCTGGTGTTTGTTTCATTGAGAGATCCCTTCCTAAGGGACCTAACAAGCAGCTTCTGTGATGGTCAGTAAAGTATGAGCCTTACAACAATAGTTTCCACGTTTCCACCTTTGCCTCCTCCTGAGGTGGCACCAGATCTGGGTCCTGCCTGTGATATGGGATTCCCATAACACAGCTCCACATCCAGAGGCAGCTTCACCCGGAATCAGTGAAGCTCAGCTTTCAGGGCTCTTCATCTGCATGGGTCCTTTGTAGGGGACCAGTGTTGATATTCAAAAGTATGCATTCTTTTTATTAAGAACGGCCTCCTGAATTAGGTAACCTTCAGACTTCACTTCATGAAATCTGGATCTATTGCTGTCCATGTGAGTAAACACTATAGGGAAAATATGATAAACTAATGGTCTTATAATGAGTATTACAACAAATTATAGGATTGTAAAAAATTTCATTCCCCAGCACCTATATAACACTGTATTCTGTATTTGCATATTGGAGTCATTTTGGTAAACAAAATTTTAATTTATTTGAACAGGGTTCAGAAATTCCTCAGGAAGTTTAATTCGCAATTTGGTATCTGAAGCTAATGTTATTCCTCTCCACATTTCTCCTCAAACATTTGGCACAGCTTTTCCTACCATGGCAAGCAACTTGTCCCCTTCTGAAAAGTGTGTTAAATTCACAGATACCCAATAATGATTATTACAGCACATTTCAGCCAACACATTTCATCCCTTGGTCTAAATTTACACTGTACAACTATGACCTGGGATGACTCTCCTGCCCTCCTTTGTAACTCAATACAGTTATGAATGGATGATTATTTTTATAAAATCCTACTCTGGAGTTCCCAAATTGACAGGCATTGGAGGCTCCCAAACTGACCCTATCTCAAGTACATATTCTCAAGACCAAAAGTTTATGAAAGCTAAGCCCCCTTAAGCCCCCACTACTCCAAAGGAACTGCAAAAGAAGCACATGAACAGTGAAAAAGATCCTAAAGAAATTCACCTCCTGATCACAACAAATTAATACTATCCTGAGACACATCCAGAGAAAGGAATTTATTATGTTCAATATAAGTGCCAAAAGACATTTGGACAGACTTTCAGCCTAAACGATAGTGAGAGGGATAGTCTTAATAATTTTAAGGATTTCTTTAGAACTTTCCTAGAATTAAGTGTCCTATTCAGCTTAATTATTCTGCTACCAGCAAAAGTGATAAAGTTCAGGTGATCCTAACTGCAGAAAATATGCGGAAGTGAATAAAGCCTTTTGCACTAATGACTAGCAAATTTCAATAAATTTCCAATCTCTCTTTTTCACATTTCTTGTAACAACTCATTTATATTGTCACTCTAGAAAGAGCACATAAAAGGGTGTCTGGAGATAGATTTCTGGATGCTAAGAGAATCTTTACTGAGTGGAGATAAGACCTGAGCGGGAGACCTTTTATGAGTATATTCAGAAGTATAAACTGATGAATATGGTAAGGGCAAAAACTCAATATGATTGCATCTAAGATAGAATAAGGAGTTAATGCCCCTTTCCAAGAGAAATCTTGAAGAAGGTACAACAGTGAGCCCCAGGAAAGATCTGAACTAAAACCTCTCTAAGAGTCTCTTCAAAGCCTCCACTAGCTATAGAGTGGTTGCAATAGAGAATCATCTTGTTATCCATGAAGAAATTCCAGCGACTCATTAGTACTTGTTTTATTTTCCCACTATAGCCTCCAGGCCTACCACTGTGCCTGGCACAAAGCAGGTGCTCTAATAAATGTCTAGTTAACGTTGAATCAGCAGGTAATCAAAATAGTCCTTCAGTTAAATGATAGTAATATCCCGAATGTATTCCTGTGAGAGACTTGCTTTATTTCAGGTTGGTGTTGGACATTGTCTTTTGACCTCTACCCACTGTTTTATTTATTTATTTGCTTTTCCTTTAACTTCTGTGGTCCAGTGAGGCTGTGCACAGAATCTGGAACCTAAGACTGTATTAGGCCAGTCAGGCATGAAATTATAGTTTGTTGGCTGACAACAAGGCACAGGGTGCTCAGGAGATGAAGCATGGTATAATAGTACTGAGGGCTTCTAACATCAGTTTAATCAATCGTGATTCCAAGTCACTTATTATTGTGTTTACAGTGTCACAATGCAAAAAGTTCTCATGTTGTGTTCTTAGTGCTTTTGAGATTTCTTCTATGCACTAGTCTTTGACTTGGTTGCATTTTTTTATGTCAGTTAATACCTTTTTGGAAGCATAATTGTGTGTAGCGCACCCCATCATTCAGGCAGCAGCATCCTTTTACAGAAGCACTTGTCACTCCCAGAGTTGTATTAATAATTATTTTGAAAAACAGTGAATTGAGCAACAGTTGTTAACATGAACCTAATGAACAGAACTGAATTACAACCCAGCTCAGCTTTGGAACAGGAAAAGAAACTATCAGAGTAGATGTGATTATTGAGTATTCCACAGTACAGCTCCCAACAATTTGCCCTTTTAGTCATTAACTATTGTTCACCAGCTACTGCAACATTTTTAAATGATGTGGCAATATAATGTGACGGGAAGCCTTAAGAACATCAGGGAAAAGAATCTGAAGAGTAATTTATTTACGTTAAGGAACAACATAGTATGCCACTGTAGAAGGGGGGGGGGATATAACATAAAGGAGATAGCAGGGAAAAGGGATGCTATCTACCGTGTGAGAAATGAGCAGCTTGGGATTCAAGCAGAAAAAATCCCCAACCAAGGCTTGAGCTGGATAGGTAAGCAAGAGAGCTGGAAGCTGCGTTTTGCATTTCTTCCCTCCAGCCACTCACCTCATATGCAGCTGTGCAAATTGCAATTAATTATGAAATAAAAAGATGACAGGCAATACATACTAGCAGGGAGGGAGGCTCAGGGACACTGTCCAAGGAGCCACACCATGAACCTCCACACCAGGAGGGAGCTCTAATGAGAATATTGTGAGATAGAGCAAAGCAGAATTACAGGAGACTCACAAATAATTATTGATGTTGACTGCCACCATTGGTGGCAGGTGGTGGCACAGAGAAACCAAAATTCCATCCCTCAAGCTGTCAGCTGACACAGTGCCTTGTGTAGGAGACATCAATAAGATTTAAATTATGGCATCTGAAGGGTCCCAGCTTTCTCAACCACTCCTCGGCTGTAATTTATTAATAAGCCAGGAATGCTTACCAGAGAACAGAAGTGAAGAATTTTTCAGTTCACATAACATTCTTTTATGCAATAAGTTAAAGGCGGTGTGATGTTGAGTAACATGGATTCAAAACACATGGGTTCACACTGCCCCCCTCTCCCCGTTCGTTTTCTAGTATTTAAAATGGGAGAAAGTGTCAGGCACCACACTCACATTCATAACTCTGGTAATACTTTTGAAGCCTGGATATATAATCCCCAGCCTGCTTTAAGTTGTTTTTAACATAAAGATGATTGATTTGCCCTGGACCTTTCTGATTCTTTTCCTCTACCCAGTGGTTACTGTGAGTGAAAACAAGCACCTGTAAGGCCATTGGGGTGCAGTCAGGTGTAGCATTATTTTTAAACAATGCCTTTTAAATATATGTATTTATGTCCCAAGATCCGCACACACAAGTTTGGTTGGGAATGATTTAATCGGAAATAAATGATTAATCCGAGCTGTCTAGCTCTTTTGCTTACTGCTTTTCTCCCTCCCTCTTTCTCTCCATGGGTTTCACAAAGGTGTTTGTTAAATATAACACTGCCCCGTCTGCTTGTCAGGATTATCAGTCTGACACAGAGAAATACCGAGACAAAATAAGGCTAAAAATATTTACAATGTCCTTCTCTTTGTCACATTCCTTGTGCAAGCTGAAATATTACAGAAAACACAATTTACTTTTACTTATAATGAATCCTCTTAAAATGTATTTAGGCACAACTGGGTTGATGGCCGTAACACTTTGATATTGCGGTGACAATGAGAGCTCTTTTGTTTCTTGAAACTCCCTGAGACCACTATGATAACACAGCCAGTTTTTCAGCGTGGTACAAGAAGTACACGTTCTGTATCTCTCCAAAGATATGTGAGTATATGTTTTAATGGGGCGTTTAATTTAAAGAGACATGCATGTTCGTCTCTTATATACAAAAGTCACTTAAATCGCATTCAGGGATCCCTCCTTTCTTCTTTTACCTCTTTCCTCAAGGCTAGAATAGCTAAAAGCATGTTACTGTCCCTCGTGGGACCATGACTGGTGCCACTCCAGCTCTGACAAGAAGAACCCAGGCAGATGCTTCTCCACCAACAAAGGACACAAGTCTAGGAAGAAAGGGTCTGGGCACAAGGCCAAGTCACCATAGGCTACAGATTCCCCTTCCCTGTCTTTAGTTCCCCCAAGAACCTTCATCCAGATTTGCCAAGCTGCTTCTAAAGTGGAGGTTTCCAAGGGTGGAAGCAGTTCAGAATCCCCTGGGGCACTTGCTTAGAGTTCACTTCATTGACACTAAAGCTTGGGATTCCAGCAGCCTGGGGATAGGGCCAAGGGAGCCGGATGTTTCTCCAGCGTCCCAGGGGATTCTGCTACAGCAGGTCATCAGGAAAGCTCCGGGAAAGTCCACAGTCCTGTGAAGGAGCTGCTTTGCCAGATTTGAGCCTGACTGAATCAGGGGACATGTGAATGATCAGATCCAGTAAAGAAACAAGCAAGAGGAGTGAAGGAGTTATCTTTAACTCTTTGGAAGTAGGCAGTTTCATCACTGATTTCAGCTGATGTTTTCTATCAGCTGACATACAGGTAGAGTACACATGACAAAATACAATTTAGAGAAGGCCATAAATACCTCAGAAAATCCACAGTGGCCAGTTCTGAATGAGGGTGGGGGTGGAAGGAGGGAAGCTTCTGATCTCTTTGAGGTTGAAAATTCAATTCAAGGGAGAGAAAAGCCAGTTATATCCTTGGTATTGAGCAAGCAATTTAATAGCTCTTTGCTCATGGTAGGGACTCAAGTATTTATTAACAAAATTGTATTCTCTCCCATACTATCCATAAATAGTTTCCTTTAAAATATATAGGTTAGCTATAGTTTAGTCATCCAATTTGGAATTTGGAGTTTTAAAAATGAACTCTGTAGCAAACCATGGTCCCTGCCATAACAATGTGCTCCTTGTGTCAATTTTCCAGATAACTGAAGCTAACACGTTAAGATTTTCTGTATTTTAAAAAAAAATTTAAATATTAATGTAGTAAAAAGCACATAAAAATTACCATCTTAGAATTTTTAAGTATACAGTTCAATAGTGTCAACTATATTCACATTGTTTTACAAGTGATCTCTAGAACTTTTTTATCTTGCAAAACTGAAACTCTATACTCATTGAACCCCCTACCCTAACCCCCGGCAACCACCATCCTTTCTGTTTCAGTTAATTTGACTACTTTAAATAGCTCATATAAGTGGGTATTATGCAGTATTTGTCTTTTTGAGACTGGCTGATTTCATTTAGCATAATGTCCTTAAGCTTCGTCTATGTTGTAGCATGTGACAGGATTTCTGTCCTTTTTAAAGCTGAATAATATCCTATTGTATGTATTATGCATACCACATTTTCTTTATCCATTTACTCATTGATGAACATATGGGCTGCTTCCACCTCTTGCCTATTGTGAATAATGCTTCAGTGAACACCGGTGTGCAAATATCTTTTGGAGCTCCTGCTTTCAATTCTTTTGGATATATACCCAGAAGTAGGATTGCTAAATCATATGGTAGTTCTATTTTTAATTTTTTTAGGAACATACATACTGTTTTCCGTAGCAGCTGCACCATTTTACATTCCCACCAACAGTGCACAAAGATTCCAATTTCTCCATGTCCTCATCAACACCTATTTTCTGTTTTTATGATAGTAGCCATCCTAATGGATATGAGGTGTTATCTCATTATGTAGTCTCCTAATGATTAGCGATATTGAGCATCTTTTCATATGCTTGTTAACTTGCATATCTTCTTTGAAGAAATGTCTATTCAAGCCCTTTGCCCATTTTTCAATAAGGTTATTTTGTTATTGTTGAATTGTAGAAGTTTTAACATAATCTGAATATTAACCCATTATCAGTGGTTTGCAAATATTTTCTTCCATTCCATTGGTTGCCTTTTTTGTCATCTGTTTCCTTTGATGTGCAGAAGTTTTTAAATTTATGTAGAAGATGTAGTACTATTTGTCTATTTTTAACATTTATTGTCTGTGTTTTTGGTGCTATATCCAGGAAATCATTTGAGTCCAATATCGTAAAGGCATTCCTCTATGTTTTCTTCCAGAAGCTTTATAGTTTTAGGTCTTATACTTAGGTCCTTGATTCATTTTGAGTTAATTTTTCTATATGGTGTAAGATAAAGGTCCAAATTAGTTCTTTTGCATATGGATATTCAGTTTTCCAACACCATTTGTTGAAGAGACTGTCCTTTCCCCATGTGTGATCCTGACTCATCAAAGATCATTTGATCATACAAGAGCTTATTTCTAGGTATTTATTTTGTTCCATTGGTCTAAATGTCTGTTTTTATGCCAGTACCACACAGTTTTGAATACTATAGCCTTGTAATATGTTTTGAAATCAAGAATTATGAAACCTTTAGCTTTGTTCTTCTTTTTCAAGAATGTTTTGACTATTCGGGGTTCCCTGAGATTCTACATGAATTTTAGAATCTTTTCCTATTTCTGTAAAAAAATGCCATTGGGATTTTGACCAGAATGTTATTAAATCTATACATCATTTTGGGCAGTATAAACATTTTAACAATATTAAGTCTTCTGATCCAGAAACATGGAATGTCTATTTATTTGCACCTGCTTTAATTTCTTTCATCAGTGTTTTGTACTTTTCAATGTACAAGTCTCCTCCTTGGTTATGTTTATTTCTAAGTATTTTATTCTTTATGATGCTATTGTAAATGGGATTGTTTTCTTAGTTTCCTTTTAAGGATGTTCATTGTTAGGGAATAGAAACACAGCTGACTTTTTTGTGTTGATCTTGAATCTTGCAGTTTTTCTGAATTCATTTATTAGCTCTAACGGATTTTTTGTGGAATCTTTAGGGTTTTCTACATATAAGATTATGTCATCTGTGAACAAAGATCATTGTACTTCTTCCTTTCCAATATGGGTACTATTTTTTTTTTTCATGCCTAATATCTCTGGCTAGGACTTCCAGTACTATGTTGAATAGCAGTGGCAAAATGAACATCCTTGCCTTGTTTCTTAAAATTTATTATTTTAAACATGATTGTATTTGGAAAGTTTCCTGAAATGTATTACATAGTCTTCTCATTAGGCATAGCTTGGCATATCTTTATGAGTTGGGGCTATCATTATGAGTTAGCTAATATATATATATAGTTATAATGCTCTGTTTTCCTCAACAGTTTTTGGCTTCTACAAAAAAAAATGACTCAGGTCACTTTATAATCAGAACATTATTACTGAGCCTTTATTGTCTTCCAGAAACTGATACGTACCTTACATGCATGATTTCATTTAATATACACAATAACATTATGAGGTAAGGGTTGCTACTATGCCCGTTTTACAGAAGAGAACACTGAGGCTCAAAATCACAAAGCAAGTAAGGGTCCAAATTGGGTCATGAACCAAAATCCATCAGACTTCAGAGTCCACATTCCTACTCACTATGAGATAGTCCCTCCAGTGCAGTGGGTAACTAAGTCTTAACTCGCATCTTCCCTTGTGGCATCTATCACTTTTCAGCATGTCAGCTTCCAACAACCCTCTGCTAATATATGCTCTTTCTTGAAATCTAATGACCAGGATTGTAAAATCAGAAACCTTATCTTTAAAACTCATTTTAATTCCACTGGCCATGACTGAGCACCTATAGGTGGATCCAGACATCTCCTAAGAGACAAGTTCATGGGCTTTATAAAAACTCTCTTCAGCTACATTCATGCCACTTTTTCCAGACATGTACAGGATCAAAATTGGATTTTGAATTTTCAAATTATTAAAAACAACAAGAAGTCCAATACATTGGCATATGCCAATGTTTTACCCAGAGATTTCTTATGTCTAGTGCAGTGCTCTTTGTACCAATTGTAGCAGATTATTTTTTCAAATGCAAAATTAATAAAAGCAAAACTATTCTAGTCGAAGTTGGGATGGAAATTGTAGAGCTGAGTGCAGCTTCACCTTCACTTTCCCATGATATACACTGAAGTTTCCTTCATCCACTAAGAATTCCTGGGGCTCCACAGAAAACAACTGGAAGACAAGGTTTTAGAGTCTCCTTCCAATGACAAGTAAGAAAGAAGACGCTAACATAATGCATAAGATTTTGCCAAAAGAATAAACCATAATAAATACAGTAAATAAAGCACCTCTTACTTTGTTTTGTTTCTAGTAATTAGTACAATCTGGTACTTGAAAGCACTGGATTCAAAATTAGGAATTCTTCACTCTTGTGCATTCTATTCTTGGCATTCTCTGTTGCCATGCAAGCCATGCGGCTCACCTGGTTGCAGTAGCATGCCCCTCCTAAAGCCAAACTTTCATGGTCTATCCACCAGGTCAGGAAGCAGCCTGCTGGCTTATAAATGAGACCCACATTGTTGAATTAAATGTATAGCATGGGTGCTGGCTATGAGAACTGCCTTGGTTGTATAGAGAGACTCTAGAATAGAAGTTTCAGTCAAAGTAAGAACCTAGTGTTTACTGTGAATACTATTGCTACTACCAGTTTTCTGCTTACTAGTTCTGAAACAATCCAAATAATTAGGCAGCCATGGAGCATTATTTGCTGCTAAATAACAATTAGGGAAAGAAATCCAATTTGTATGGATGTTTTTAAAAGGATATTTAAAGTGAGCCAACATGTCTTTGATTTGGGCGGGGGGTGTGGGCTGGTGGTTCTTGGTACTGTTTGTTCACAGAAATCACAAGCATGAAAGCACACTTAGGCAGGGCAATTGTGCAGTGTGCGTACAGTGAGGATTTGAGCCAATCAGAACATGAAATGCACAGTTCCTGATGGATAAGGATGACCTTTTTTTGAACCAGAGAGAAACGTCTTCCCCCTAAAAAACTACAGTAGTAGATGTATTGGCAATTGTAGTTGGCATCAATTACTTTATGATATTAAGCAAGTTACTTGAAGTCTCTGATACTTTGTTACCTTATCTGTAAATTGGGGATTAAAAATACATACTCAGACTATTGATATGGTGGATTAAATGAAATATCTATAGATAAGTCAGCAGAGACATAGACGATGATCAAGAAAGCAGCCATTATGGGTAGTACTATATGAGTAAGGCCCAACGGAAGCAAATGATTTCCCATCTTCCTGAAGTCATCCACTCTCCTCTCCAAGTATACATTAAAAGAGATAAAACCTCTTCTAATAAATAAATGTTTTCATGGTTGGATGTGCAGACAAGTGGATCTCAACCCTTGGGCACAAATGAAGCACTTGGCTTTTGTTTCGTTTTAAATTCTGGATTAATTGGTCAAGGGTGAAACCTAGATATTAGACATTTGTAACAAGCATCTCAAATGTTTTAATGGGCCACCAAAGAACCAATGACTTGAACTATTAAACAGTTTCCTATTGGTTTTCCTGATTCAATATTCTCCCCACTCTAATTCATTCTCCAGTGCACTGGTTCAAATGGTCTTCCCAATCATCAAATTAGGATAGAGAATGACAGCACACACTCATCATTTCCCTATTTAAAAACCTTTGCTTCCTTTGCCTGTAGCCAAGATGGTGAATATACTTCTTATTTGTACCAACTCCAGTAAGTTGGTTGAGGCTTTTTAGAAGCCTACATAGAGAAAGATTCCAAGAGTTGGCCTGGGCTCAGCAGGAAATAATACTATTCATGCCAGATTAGGGATATGTGCCATGAGGATAGAAAGGAGGGAGTTCTGGGATTTTCCATTCCCAACATTCAGAATAATGCCAAACTCTAACATGACGTAAAAAATCCTGCATAAGTTATTTCTCTAGTTGCATTTCCTCCCTAACAGCCAAAAGCTATATCCACAATCAATTTCTTATTTTCTTACTTTTCCTCCCAAGATTGAAACCTTAACTCCATGACTTTGCTCATGCTGTTCCCTTTGTCTGGAATGACCTTGTCCTTCTTTCTTCCCAATAATTTCCTAATCCTACTTCAAGATTCATGTTGAATGTCACCTTTTCTGTGAGGATTCCTGACTGTCCCAAATACAATTTCTCTCTCTCTCTCTCTCCACCTCTAAGCTGCATAGCATTTTTTTCCTATAACTGATTTTGTCACACCATATGGTAATTTACTCTATGTTTACGTGCTCAACTCCCCTAATACACAATGCACATCATTGATGCTCAGTAACTGTTGGTTAAACGAATGAATGAATAAATGAACGGACTCCTAGGTGGCAGAGACTATCGCTTACTCATCTTTGTTTCCCAGTGCCCAGCGAGTAACCAACGCATAGTAGGAGCTCAGGAGGAGCCTACTGAGTAACTGAATAGTGTCTACAGGCACTGCTGCCACCCATATGGCACAGTAATCTGGGCTCATTCTGAGTCACAAATCACAATCTGCCAGAAAAGTTCCATCTGGAGAGACCGCTCCCCACAGCAGCTTTTCCTTTCAGTCTTTAGGTCTGTTTTGTTCCCTATTCAACAGGAAATAATTGAATGCTAGCACTGACTCACAAATAACTCGGGAAGCTATAAAAATTGTAAAAGGTCTATTAGTAATATGACACAGGATACTTTAAGGCAGTCCTGCAGAGTAGCATGCATCTAGCTCCCAGAGTTTCTTTATGCATTAATATTACACATGTTCTCCTTACCCATGTGGGCAAGGCAGCCCTCCAGCCCCTCACAACCCTCTCATGTGTAGTTCAGCCTTATTGGCTGCTCTGTGTGGCAAAACTGATCAGCTGCGGTATGTGGAGTAAATGAAAAATGCTCAGGGAATGCTCAGGATTGTCCCTAATCAGTTAATGTTATACGGAAGAAATAGTTCACCCATCCTCTTTTACCCCATCGCACTTGAATAAAAAATGCTGTACTCTATTAACTAAAGGTAAGATTCTGCCCCCAAAGACTTTCTTTATATGCATGATAATGCTGAGCTTCCCAAAGAGTTAAGATTTCTTGATTCCTTGTGATTTACTCATTTAAATCAGCGTCACTACAGAGTGGAAACTATTTTGGCTCTATGCATAAATGGAGTATCTAATATAGAATTACATTATAATGAAATATGCATTAATGCAAGCCTCATAAAGTGCTTTTCATGTTCTGCGGGCATCCAAAAGTTTAAAATTCATATAATCTTATTTTAGTTGCTGCTCAAATGATGATATATCAGGTTAATATGCTTAATTAAAAGTCACATTTGAAACATTCAAAGGGATAGTTAATTCGCTATTGACATTTGTTATAACACGGTTAAGCATTGTGGAAACAAGACATTGGGATATGTCACTTCTGTTAGGAACAGAAGGAGGATATTTTATGATTTTTCAGGAAACAGTATGTGTTTGACACCCAGGAAAATTCAGCTAACCATGCCCTAAAATATTTGCCATTAATAATACATTTTTGGTTAAAGAGACACTCTCAGAATAACATCCAAACCACTTAGCTGTCTACATTTAAATGAAGATTAATGAGAAACATATTTCAAAGCACCATTTATTCCACAATTCAGATCGGATTAGTTCACTGCTGGGAACATTTCCTTAGAAAGGGACCATGACTGTCCGTTTCAGATTCTGAGCTAGCTGTCCCCAGTGCTGAATGTGAGATTTGATGCTGGTCAAGTCCACTTACTCTCTACCTCTTGGCGCTGAATTTAAAATACAACTACTAAGTTCATTCCATTCAGAAATGCCTTGGTTTCCAATATATAAAGATTTATCCTTCTACTCTCCTGCTGTAAAGTCTATGTTTGCTTTAAAATGATCTGCTCTTCACTGCTGCTGCCGATTGCTCTGACCGGCAGTGATCGGGTCACACAGCTTTCCTCACCTCACCATCTGTCTCCTCCACCAGGGAGTCTAAGCCAGGCATGGGAGGGTCACAGCCAGGCCAAGTTCCACTTTCCATGAATAGCGCCGCCAGCATTTTTTTTTTCCCCCAGTATTTTGAAGATTCTTTCTCAGGATTTCCTCCTAATTACCCTCCCTCCTGTATCATGGAGAAAAAAAAATACAAGTCAGCAGCAGGGCGCAATGCCAGAACCTGTAGGGAGGAAAGGTGAGGAACAAAAGCTGGGAGGAAAGTGAGCGCTGACGGCTGGGCAGCAGCGGGGCTGCTGTGCACCGGGGCATGAGGCTCACGTGGCGCGGGGGCCTGGGCTCCCAGCCCCGGAGGAGGAGAGGAACAGCAACCTATAAGGAGGAACTGCTGGGCAGCAGGGAGATGAATGGAACGGAAGTGAAGCTCCCTCTGCCAGAGAGGCGAGCACGTCTCCATCAGCCCCAGGGACGATGGGCGGACCGCGGCTGCCCATGAGGAGCAGCACCGCGCAGGAGGCCGAGGTGGCCTACACACCTGCCAAATGGTAGGATGACAGAGTCAGGGGGAGCCCTCCTTCACCAATGTTATTTGCACCGCTTCCCCAAGAACTCCATAGGATGTTTCCCTAACCAGTGATTTCAAATTTCATGTCAATGGGGATCTGATGCTACCAATGCAAAAGAGAATTTCCTGTACGGGTTCTACTTTATTTTTTCATTCTGGCCGTCTTGTTCTACTGAGTACCCTGATCAGCCCCTGGTCTCAGATTCTCATCTGTTTTCTTTACTCACCCATCAACTAACTCCCCTACCGCCACCTGCACCCTAAACACATACACACCTTCGCCTTCAATGGACAAAAAACATTGCCTGAGTTGTAAGGTTGCCCTTAATGGGAAACATCCTTTATGCAATATACAGGATTTATTGTGAGCATTATGGAGCAATGTTTTGTTTGGGTTATGGCTGTGCTACGGCTGGGAAACATCTCCCTGTTCTTATGTAGTTAGATTGTGAAAAGTTGGTCATTTGACTTTGATACCCTTTTAGAGCAAGTACTACTTGCAAAGGTCAACTCGAGTGGAAAGTTCAGGGCACACAGTAGGCAATAAGTGATATGTTCAGGACTCTGGCAAAATCCCTAAATGGGTCAGATATAGTCAAGCAAAACTGACAGCAGAATATGAAACATCACAAAACATTCAGACTTGCAGATAGGCAAGAACAGTGTTATTAGAGAGGAATGATCCAGGCATTGTTACCAACCCCTGGGGTCCAAAACAAAGCGAATATTATGGGGAACGATCAAGCTAATCAAGGAGAACAATCTAAATATCTTCTAGCAGCTAAAGACATCTTGTGGTAGGAACAGGAGAGGCCTGTGTACAACATGTGAAGGCTGGAAAAGTTCAAGCAAATTACCACCAGGGTGTAGGAATGACAGAAATTACTTCCAGGTGGAAGGTTGGAGGTTCTGATAAAGGGGATGGCATTGCACTGGGCTTTGAATACCGTGCAGGGTTTTGAATCTGGAAGATGGAGAAGGGAATGTGTCAGACACAATTAGGGTTATCCAGGCTTCAGTGTTACATCAGCATCTCATTAAGATAGTGGAAGTTTACATGCCTCTTTATGGTTCACTGTTGCTATGTTTTCAGGCTGTTTACAGTAGTTCAGTAAAACAATCTTTGATATCATCAAATATCTGAAAACCAAGGGATTATAAACTTTCATATTTAAAAAAATTAATAGACCTTACATTTTGGAGCAGTTTTAGATTTACAGAAAAATTGAGCAGAAAGTGCAGAGTTGCCATATACTCCATATGTCCCACACATAGTTTCCTCTGTTATTAACATCAATATTGACATATTATTAGCCAAAGTCCATAGTTTACATTGAGGTTCTGTTATACATTCCATGGGTTTTGACAAATTTATAATGACATGTATCTACCATTATAGTATCATATGTAATTGTTTATTTAAAGAAAGCTCAGATTCTGATTTATAGAGATCTATTCTTTATCAAACACATGTAAGCAGAGAAAATAGATAGTACTTGTGCATACAGAAAAAAATGTCCATGTAGAAAAATGCCGTGTTGACATGGGTTGCAAACTGTTTAGAAAATCTTATCTAAGTTTGCAACTTCTAGGGAACATGAAAGAGGAATTAGATTAGTTAGTGCTCAATGAATTTAGAATGAATTTGAAAGAATTTGCACTGCTTTTCATAAAAATTATCTCATGTACTTGATTTTTTCCCTTAGCCTGGAAAATCTGCACCTAGTACCACATTGCTGAACAGTATGAGAATGCATTCATCAAGATTTTGAAGTCAGAATGTCTGTTAATCCTGTTACATTTAGAATATTACCCCCTAGCATGTAGAAAAAGAACAATCTTAGGAGATATTTCTGTATCTCCAGTAGGTGGCCATAGACGGAAGATGTTTGTGGAAGAACAAAAAGTAGGGAAGGGGAGAGGGCTACGAGCAGGGGTGGGTAGAGGAAAATGCTTCTAAGTTCAAATGACAGGAAACAGGAATAGCCTCAGGGCACAAGAAATGGAATCAATCTACTAGTAGTAAAAGGAGCTGGAAAAGTAACACTGCCAAAATCTGTCTCCTTTTCCTCTTGAATTAAAACTCATATTGTTCCATATGGTATGTGCTAAGGGATTCCTTTTTGGACTATCTGGTCCGGTGTCTAAGTTTATTTTCCTTTTCTTCTTTCCCACATTTAAGAGGAAAGTTCCTTTACCATTCCTTCACCCTGACTCTGTGCCACCTCCACAAGTCTACTTTTATGAGATTTTTTTGTCTCTAATTGTGGGAGGTAGTGGTTTTTTAAGAGAGGAAGTGTAGCCTTCACTTGGCTTTATCATTTGCCATTTTTGGAGAATCTAGACTTCCTTCCTCTTTCTCTCCTGTTTGAAAGAGCCTCTACAAGTTAGTTCTAGTTGAAACTCTAGAGGACTGTGTTTCCGTCTCCTGGCTGTACTCTCAGAATACTTGTAGGGACCATTTATGAGCTATTTCAACTGGAATTATCCTAAGAAGGCTTATCTTTGAGTGTATATACTCCGTCTACTGACAAATAAAAGGAGATCATTACCGCTGAGGAAAAGATTACTTTATTTCACCTCAAGATATATGCACAGGGCAAGAGAAAGTGGTCCCCTGATAGACTCCAGTGACCATTAACTTTAAGTGCACAAAGATATAACACTTCATTGACTTGACAAATATTTATTTAGTGCCTACTAAGTGCCAGGCACTGTACTAGATGCTGGGGATAGAAGGCACAGCCCTTGTTACCATGCAGTTTACAATCTAACAATGTATGGGGGGTGGGGGAACAAAACTCAAATTAAGCAAGCAGAATAATTACACAGTATGATCATTATTTGCCACAATGGAGAATAGCCATGGAGGGGAGGGACCTACATTAGAGAAGGTAGTTGGGGAAGGGCTTTCTAAAAGTGAAAATGAGAAGGAGCCACCCTCATGAGCAGCTGAGAGAAGACCATCCCATGCAGAAGGACCAGCACATGCAAAGGCCTCGGGGGAGACGGCCCACTGGGCAGGGGAGCTGAGTGCATTGAAGAAATAGAAAGAAGGCCAGTGTGGCTGAAGAATGGTGAGAGGAAGAGAAGAGGGAGGAAGGAAGGCTGAAGAAAGCAGTGAGGCAGACAGATCACGCAGGGCCGGCAGGCAAGGCTAAGGGGGGAGATTTTATTCTAAGTGAACTAAGTGTCCATCAAAGAGTTTTAAGCAAGGGAATAATGTGACCTAATTGACTTTTTTACAGATCACTCTGGTTGCTGTGTGGAGAACTGCAGGAAAGCAAGTGTAGTGTCTGGGAGACCACTTAGCAGGCTGTTCCTTTAGGCAAGAGACAATGGTGACCTCGATGCCTCAAGGAATCCTGATGCCTTGAGATCTAGTGTGGGTCTGAAAATAGTCAAAATCTCCTTTTACTGCACATCCAAGATTTTTATACTTTTTCTTTCCATTATTGCTAATAACTTTTTATTGAGTTTTCTACAAATATTCACATACAACTGAATAAAGTTCTCACAGAGCAGTTGCATGCATGAATAGAAAACCGATACCAAGTGATATGAGAGTTTCAACCATTAAAAAACAGATACAAACAATATACTGAACCAGGACATATTATGATGCCTAACTCTTTATTGAGGGCATGTCTGCACATTCCAGAAGATGCACAAGTGATGCCTGATCCTCTCCTCTGTTTGCCCTGAGCTAATCCTAGAGGCAGAGACCAGGTCTGCAGGACTTCCTTTAAATAGTAACTGACAAGGCACCAATAGATAGTCCACAGCTATCCCTTTTAAGGCTGCTGCTCATAGTACTGACCAGCATGAGGTCCAAAGGTTTGAAAACCCCATACAGCCCAAAGGGACATGTCCTGTGGAACTGGCCACAGCCTTCCAAGAGTGTCTCTGGCCCTCAGTTTCTCCTATGCACAACACTCTCACCCTTAACAAAATTCAGGACGCCTTTACTCCTGGATTTGCCCATGTGGTATGGAAGACAGTGCCATGGCCTTGGAAGCCTGCAGTCAGAGACAGATGAAAACACAAGGACAGCCAGGCCGACCCTACCAAAGTAAAACCCTATCTGACTGTGAACTCTGTCTGAACTGAGGCCAAGGGTAAGGTTTTAGGTTATAGAAGGTTAAGAAATGAGAGAGAAGTAGTTGATTATGTTCCACTGAGCTATTAACAAATACTTAACAAGGCCAGGATTACAAGCTTCTCGGTGCCCAGATTTCCATTGCTTTAAGCACTGTGTTGGGTGTTTTACATGCATTGTCTCGTTCAATTCTTGTAATGTTGTAATGAATTGTATTTTACAGTTGTGGAGAATCTGGGATTGAGGGAGGGTAAGTGACATGGTGACACAGCCAATAAAGACAAATTCAAGGAAGGCCACCAGAGAGTGATCTCAGGACTGTTCTCACTACGATGGAAAAAGGAAAAGTGTTGAAGGCTTTTTTTTTTTTTTTTCTGGTTAATAAGAAGAGATAGAAACAAAGAAGAAAATGTTAGGCATACATAATCTTACCAGCCAGAGTAAAGGATTTGGGACATTATTACATATTTTTCCATGGAAAATTTTTGTTCAGGGAACTGACATTATTTTTAAAAGATTAAGCTGACATTAGTGTACAAGGTGGGAGAGGCAGAAGAGAAAGGAGGCCCTTTAAGAGGCTGCCATGAGAGTTTTAGTGCAGATTGCTGGGAAATTAGCTACATTTTTTTAAAAAACAGGGTTTCCTCTATGGCCCAGGCTGGAGGGTAGTGGTGCAATCACGTCTCACTGCAGCCTCGTCTTCCCGGGCTCAGGTGACCTTTCTGCCTCAGCCTCCCAAGTAGCTGGAACCACAGGTGCATGCCACCATACTCAGCTAAATTTTTGTATTTTTTATAGATATGGGGTTTCACCATGTTGCCCAGGCTGATCTCAAACTCCTGGGCTCAAACGATCTGCCCATCTCAGCCTCCCAAAGTGCTGGGATTACAGGCATAAGCCACTGCACCCAACCAGCAGCTACTATTTACTGAGCATCCACACTGCATTGGCACTGCCTTCGAGTCCTTTCCATTTACTGTCATCCTCACTCAGCCCTAGGCATGCACTGCTTCCAGAGATTAAAGAACTTGTTCTATGTCACACACTAGTAGGAAGAAGGTCCCTGGCTGCAACTGAAAACCAGATTGGTCTGATGCAAGATTGGTTCCCCACTAGGCTTGTGGTTGGAGCTTCAGGACTCAGGATGGGCTGTGGGAATGGAGAGGGAGAGATTTCTGGACTTAGACCAGGCTCACCCATTGCCTGGGGAGCATTGCAATGACCCCACCTTGCTCCCACTAATTCAGTGGCTCTTGTTCAAGGAAGGCTGGTGCTGTTCTGCCCCTCCCTCTGCCCCCTCCCAATAGAGCAGGTACTTTAGGTCAAGTAAAGGAGAGTGGTGATGATAATAGTAAAAAGCAGCTGCCTCTTCTCAGGGGGAAGTAACTTCCACCTGGATTGTCATCTCTACTGCCAAGAGCAGACTGACAAATATAGTGGAAAAGAAAATGGATACATTGGGACCATGTATATACGACCAACTAAATAATTGGAAGATTAGGTAACCTTTTTCTTAAAGTGACAAACTGAAGACTAACAGAAGCCAGTTTCAAGAATCTATTTTTTAAATATCAGTATCCTCAGGGTGCGCATGTATTATAAATGGAGCTGTATGTTGAGGGAAAAAAGCAAACATAACTTATCTTTTTTTAGGTTTTATTTGTACAAATATAGAGTACATTTAAAATTTTGTTACATGTATTTAATGTATACCAATCAGGTCAGTATGTTTAGGTGTTCGTCACATGAGTACAATATATTTTTGTTAAGTATAGTCACCCTACCCTGCTATCAAACACTGAATTTATTTTTTCTATCTCACTGTATCTTTGTACCCTTTAACTCACTTCTCTTCATCTTCCCCCTCCCCACACTCACCCTTCCCAGTGTCTATGATCTATCTTTTACACTCTCTACCTCCATGTTATCGATTTTTTAAACTGCAATATATGAGTAAGAACATGCAGTATCTGTCTTTCTGTGGCTGGCTTATTCCACTTAAAAGATGATGACCTCCAGTTCTATCCATGTTGCTGCAAAGGACATGGTTTTATTCTTCTTATGGCTGAATTGTATTCCATTGTGTGTATATACACCACATTTACTTTATCCATTCATTCATTGATGAACACTTAGGTTGATTACGTGTCTCTGCTATTGTCAATAGTGCTGCAATAAACAGGTGAGTACAGGTATTCTTCTGATATATTGATTTCTTCTACTTTGAGTAGATTCCCAGTAGTGGGATTGCTGGATCCAATGGTAATTCTATTTTCAGTCTTTTGAGAAATTTTTATGCAATTTCCACAGTGGCTGTTCTAGTTTACATTTCCACCAACAGTATATAAGAGCTCCTGTTTCTCCACATCCTCACCAATCTTTGTTATTTTTTGTCTATTTAATAACAGCTACTCTGCCTGGAATAAGATATCTTACTGTAGTTTTGATTTGCATTTCTCTGGGGATTAGTGATAGTGAGCATTTTTTCATATATCTACTGGCCATTTGTATGGTTTTTTGTTTTGTTTTGTTTTGTTTTTTTTTTTTTTTTTTTTGGAGAAATGTCTATTCGTGTCCCTTGTCCACTTTTTAATGAAATTATTTGTGGTTTTTTTCCTGTTGACTTGTTTGAGTCCCTTGTATATTTGGACATTAGTCTCCTTTTGGATGAATAGTTTGCAAATATTTTCTTCCAATCTTCACGCATTTCTTTTGCTATGCAGAAGCTTTTTAATGAAGTCTCATTTGTCTATTTTTGTTTTTGTTGCCTGTGCTTTTGAGGTCTTTGTCACACACTCTTTGCCTAGGTTTCCTTCTAGTAGTTTTATAGTTTCAGAGCTTACGTTTAAGTCTTTAATCCATTTTGAGTTGACTTTTGTATATGGTAAGAGATAGGGGTTCAGTTTCATTTGTCTGCTTGTGGCAATCCAATTTTCCTGGGACCATTTATTCAAGGGGGTGCCTTTTCCCTAATGTTAGTTCTTATTGGCTTTATCAAAGATCCGTTGGCTGTAAGTAAAACAAAACCACCTCTTATGATTACAGTTGTGTGAAGACCATGTCAGACTCCCTAGTCTGGTAGACTTTTTCTTAAAATCTGCAAGCATCCTATTTTATACTAGTTGATACACCAAAAATATTCATAGGAGTTTCTGGTTTGAACACACACAAAAGAAAGAAACACCAAGAACCACTGAGAAGAACTAGTTCAAAAGTAAAATGAGGTGTAGATCCTGTTGCCTCTTTCCCTGGTTGTATTAGTCAAATTTCTCCAGAGAAACAGAACCAATGAGATTAGATA
Source organism: Mandrillus leucophaeus (assembly GCF_000951045.1). NCBI lineage: Eukaryota > Metazoa > Chordata > Mammalia > Primates > Cercopithecidae > Mandrillus > Mandrillus leucophaeus. Next base: position 923,093 of record NW_012100054.1, on the reverse strand, counting down.
GATACATACATACATTTACTATAAGGCATGGGCTCATACAGTAGTTATGGAGACTGAGAAGTCCCAAGATCCACACTTGATAAGCTGAAGGTCCAGGAGAGCCAATAGTGTTGCTCAGTCTGAATCCAAAGTTCTGAAAACCAGGGGACCAATAGTATAAGTTCCAGTCCAAAGGCAGAAGACTGATGCCTCAATTCTAAGCGAGACAGATTGAAGACTCTCTTACTCAGTCTCTTTGTTCTAGTCTGGCCTTCAACTGATGAGGTCCACCCACATTATGATGGTCATCTGCTTTGCTCAGTCTACTGATTTACATGTTAATCTCATCCAGAAACACCCTCACAAACACACTCAGAAAAACATTTGACCAAATATCTGGGTACCTCATGTCCCTGGTCAAGTTAATACATAAGATTAATAATCACACTGTTGAATTATCTAAAAAAAGAAAAAAGAGATGAGAGCAACCAAAAGGTCAGGGCTCCTCTGTCTTCCAACAACTAGCCCTTCTCCTGAGAAGTCATTGGAAGGGCCAAGTGGCTTTCCTTTTTGCCAAGCTGGGATGAAGGAAAAGATGATCCAGCTAGAGTAGAACAAGGATTCCTAACTTGGGACACAAGGCCTCATCCAGATGTTGTGTGGGTGTTCACTTATCTGGGAAGAGACTCTGTAACATCCTCAGATTCCCAAAGGGTCTATAGTCTAAACAAGTTTGAGAATCACTACTCTAGAGTGAATAGAGTCTTCCTTAACGAGCTAAAAATCAGAACCAAGAACCATTGACATTCCCTATATATTTGAATTGAATTCTTAAATATTCCTTAGTTAGAAAAGGAAGTATAATTCAGAGCAATGGATGTACCATTTCAGCTGACTCTTTGGACCTTACTGACAATGTAACCATTAAGTATAAGAGAAAATACCCTAAAACATAACTGTCACTCAGGCTGCAGTGGTTTCACTAGAAACAGAATACAGACCACACAAAGTAGAACACAAAGTCTCAAAATGAAAGGCAGCCAATGAAGAGCTAGTAGTATTCATGGTGGTGAATGTGCCAAGTAAAGCTAACCCTGGGAGAAATGCGGGAAGGACTTCAGGTGGCCATACTTGAAGACCAGACAGACCAGCAAGGGTCGGGAGGTTCCTCGGCACAAAGGGAAAGGTTTGATAATTCTGCCTGTTTCCCTCCCTTCCTATCCATAATCTGTTACCACTATGACAAATCTGCTGTGATTAAAAACACACTGCCTTGCCCTGCAGGGGAGGTCATAGAAACTGAGCTTCTAAGCAATGGTGAGCAGGGCGTCCTGTTTCATTCCCCCAAAGGGTTTCTTGTTAGACTATGATAACCTTCATGCATTAGTTTCTTAGGGTTGTTATAACAAAGTACCACAAACTGGGTGGCTTAAAACAACAGAAATGTATTCTCTCACAGTTCTAAAGGCTAGATGTTTGAAAGGATGGTATCAGCAGGGCCATGCTCCCTCCAACAGCTCTAAGGAAGAATCTTTCCTTGCCTTTCTAGCCCATGACAATTGCTGGCAATCCTTAGTATCCCTTAACTTATGGATGCACCACTCCAATCCCTTCCTTTGTCTTCACATGGCATTCTCCTCTGTGTGTGTGTGTCTCTAAGTACAAATTTCTCTCTTCTTTTAAAGGCACCAGTTATATTGGAGTTAGGGACCCATGCTATGATCTCATCTTATCTTAATTATATCTGCAAAAGATCTTACTTCCAAATAAGGTCACATTCACAGGTATCAGGGGTTAAGGCTTGAACATATCTTTTAGGGGCATATGATTGTTTTTCCCCTCCAAAATCATGCTGAAATGCGATTACCAATGTTGGAAGTGGGGCCTGATGGAGGGGATTGGATCATGGGGGCGGATCCCTCATGAATGGCTCAGTGCCATCCCCTTGGTGATAAGCAAGTTCGAGTTCTGCCTCTGGTAATTCACATGCTGTTTGGTTATTTAAAAGAGTATGGCACCCCACCCTCTGCCATGTGCTGTGCCTGTTCCCACTTCACCTTCTGCCATGAGTAAAAGTTCCTGAGGTCTCACCAGAAGCTGGCAGTGCCATGCCTCCTGGACAGTCTGCAGAACTGTGAGCCAACGAAACCTCTTTTCTTTATAAATCACCCAGCCTCAGGTATTTCTTTATGGCAACACAAGAATGGACTAACACATAATTCAACCCACAATGCTTTGGATATGGAAACTTCCTCCTCTTCTAAACAGGAATCTGATGTCATTGGAGCAGTTGTGTACAGAGGACAGGCAGTAATTCACTCAAACAGTATTCATTGAGCAACTACTATGCACCAGGCTAGTTCCAGGCACTGAAGATACAATAGTAAGATGGATGAAGGGCCTGCCCTCGTGGAACCATTGGTGAAGTAGAGAGTGGCAGCATATCAATAAGCAAACAAGCAAAATAACAGTGGTTAAAAACCATCATCTCTGCCACTCCAAAGACACCACCCAGGTGGCAGGGAACTAAGTGGGCTCTATCTCCAATAGAAAAACAACTCATGTTTATAGGGCAAGCTGTGGCAAAATTCTTGAAGCAGTGGACACAAGTGACAGCACCAGCCCATATAACATGCCAAGGGAACAAAATGCCGAAGACTGTCATTCCTATTTCAGAGTCAGGAAAATAGAAACACAAATTGGGAAGGCATTTACCCCTAGTCCTGCCAGACCTCGACTCTCTGCTACCATTTTGCCCAGAGAAGCTTGCAGATGTTTCTTGCGAGGTTTTAAATTTCAATTTTAGCAGACATCCTTAGTGGCTTGTCACCTTCCCCACTTAGCTTTCCCCCCAGTACGTCTATCCTTTAGGAATCTGTGACTTGCAACAGACTGCAAATGTCAGCGGCAGAAAAGACAAATGATAATAATACATTGGGAGTTGCAGCCTCTTTGCTAATTCACAGAGGCTGGTTCCAGAAAAACATTGCCTGCTAATTAAACAAACCCCTTTCTTCTGACAGATGAAAATGCAGGGAAGATCTTATCCCTTCAGATGGAGAGCAGCCACTGTCCTGTGAGGCAGCCTCTTTTTCTCAGGGAATTGACTTCTCATTTTACATTAGGTAGAGCTCCAGTCTTCAAAGCAAATGACAGACATTCACTAATTAATCCATCTCACACCCTGTGGGAAGGTATCACTTATTAGCTACTGTTTGCAGATAGAAAACATGAGGCAGCAGTCCAAGTGGTTTGCCAAGGTCATGAAGGGCATTTATGGGACTCCCCAGGAAAGAACTCAGGAAGCCTGTGTCCTGGACTGTTCGGGGCACACCTTGAGGACCATAATCTCTTTTTTGGCTTTCATTCTCAAACTGCTTTGAGGGACTTTGTCAAATCAGGTACCAGAGACCTGGTTATTAGACTAGCACTCAGTTATTGATTGGATCTGCAATGAATGAGCTCCCATATTTATTTTATTAGCTGCCACTTCAAGAAGCCAAATTTGTGACAATTTCCGTTATCTTTACCTAGTGGGTGGTTTGTTTTTAGTTTGACAGTTATTTATTATAAATCAAAGTTATTTGTTATAAGAAATCAAGGTCAAGATAAGAGACTTACCTAAAGACCTAGAGCTAGTGGCCTTCTCTGACACCTTTTTACTTTCCTCTCCGCCTTGACAACACATTTTGCATGGCCAAGCTCAAGCCCATCTCTCCCAAGAGACCTTCAGTTAATTTTAGCATCTCTCATCACTAACCCTCTTTGCCTTGCCTCTGTACTGTGCAACAAGTCTCCAGGATTCAAGCAACATCTACATTTGTGTAGACAGGGGGTCTTATACCTTCAGGCAGGTAGCAGAACTGGGTATGGCAGGTTGAGTAAAGGACCAGGAATGGCCACTGAGACCCCACTCCATGTCAGGAAGAACTGGTGAGAACAAGTTCACACCCCACAAATAATAGCAGCCATTTGTGACAGATGCGTTGTTTTGTCTTATTTGGGCCACTTCATGCTTCCCGATGGTTAGCTATTACATTTACTGGCTAATTGTGAGGTCTGTATGTAGTTACAAGCTCTGCTTAACTGCATTGTGTGTTGTGACCAAGCAAATCACTTTTCCTGTTTTTCTCATGAGAAAAATGCACCTAATATTTCTCTCATATTTATTTCACAGGGTTAATTGAATGTTACTTTGAGTTCTTCAAAGAAATAACACAAAAATACTTGCTTATCTATTTTATTTTAAAGATTGCAGGAATGACAGCTTCTTCCTAATATCGTTTTCAGTTGTTTATTTCTCATTTTCCTGTCGAAATATTCTAGCCTTGATTTATTGAGAGAAGGGTAAAATGTATTTAAGAACATTTATTAGTCAATGGTGAAACAACCTGAGGTGTAGTTTTTGAAAGCAGCTTGAGAAATAATAAAAATAAAAAGACTACATCACCATCCAGCCCCACTGCTGGTGGTTGTAACAATCTACTAGAAATCCCATTGAGATGCAAAGGCCTCTAAAGAGATTGGGATGGGGAGAGAAGGAAGAAAATGAGGCCGGGCGGGCGCGGTGGCTCACGCCTGTAATCCCAGCACTTTGGGAGGCCAAGGCGGGTGGATCACAAGGTCAGGAGATTGAGACCATCCTGGCTAACACAGTGAAACCCCGTCTATACTAAAATTAGCCGGGTGAGGTGGCGGGCGCCTGTAGTCCCAGCTACTAGGGAGGCTGAGGCAGGAGAATGGCGTGAACCCGGGAGGCGGAGCTTGCAGTGAGCCGAGATGGCGGCACTGCACTCCGACCTGGGCGACAGAGCGAGACTCCCTCTCAAAAACAAAAAAAAGAAAATGGAACATAGAACATTTCAAACCTGAGAAATACGTAAGGAAATTTGTAGACACTGCTTTCTTTAAAAGAAAGAAAATAGATGTCTGCTTATCCCTGTAGCCAGAGGATCTACATCTTGCGGGGTGGCGGGGAAGGGGGGAAAGTGTGATTCACCAAATCTCGCCTTTCAGCCCCCATAAAGACCTCACACCCTCCTGCTGCTGGGGGAATCAGCAGGATTTTCACTGAAGAAAGTCTTTTAATCTCAGTAACACTGTGACATTCAGCTGGCTAGGAAAGTGAGGGGGCAACGAGGCAGGAGTTCTCCTTCGCCGTGGGCTCCTGGGAGGGCTGTCGCCGTGTTGTGCAGGAGCAGTGGCTCCTCCAGCAGGAGCTTGTCTCTGAGGAGGGCTGCCCTGGCCGCAGCGACCATGTTCTCGTTTCTCAGTGGACCTGATGGCTGGTTGGACAGAGGGAGCTGGCAAGTTCTTGGCTCATTTTTTAACTCCTTTTCATGCAGGTAATTAGTGTTTTTAATCACTGAGGGGTTGATATTAGATTGGTTCTTTGAGGGGAGATCATTTGTTTTTCCCTTAGAGGAGGTGTGTGACAGAGGCTTATCTGTGTTAGTAATCATGGTTAACGATTATTGAGTGCTGATTGTATTTCAGGCCCTGTTCCTAGCACTTTGTGAGTATTAACTTATTTAATCCTCACTACAACCCTAGGATCAGAACTGAGATTGACTCCTGCGCCCACCACATAGTATCTGTGTGATCATGTGCAAGCTACCTCACCTTTCTGAGCCTCAGTTACTCATCTATGAAATGGAAATAATAAGAACTCCTTTCTCGGTGACTTGTTGACAGAATCAAATGCAGTAACACTGGTAAAATGTCTTAAGTGCTCAGTATGAGTTTGCTCTTAATATTGTCAATATGTTTTTCCTTCTCATTCCCTGATTATATCCTACCGATTCCCAGCAGGTCTAGTTTTCCCCAGAGTTGTATTTTTGGACTATGTCAGAAGGTCAGAGTTTATCCAATGCCCAGGGTGCATTACTTCATATTTATGTGCCTGATATGGGGCCAAGAAGGTATCTTAACATCATTGTGATTCATCATTGTCAGTGCCATCCTGTATATCCCCAAGGCAATTCACTGCATAGAATATTTGCTGATTGTAGCCAACTGTTCTGGGAAGCACCACAATATAGAGAGATCCTCTTGCCACCAAGTTTGTAATGTCTGCCAGTGCTATATGCTCCCAGAGCTTCCCATCCAGTCCCTCTCAGAGCACTGAGCACAAGAAATCGAAGCTGCCTGTTTACTTTCTGTCTTCCCCAAAATAGGAGCAAGTTTGAGGGCAGAGATTATGCCATAATTATAGTTGTGTCCTCACTGGTGGCAAACTCCTTGACATATTTTCAATGTTGGATGGATTCATGACGAAAATGAAAGAAAACCAGCAACCCTCTTTGCCCATGTGGCCAAATTTATCTCATGAGTGACAGGTGGTTTCTAATGGCTAAAGATGTGGGAAATATTTTCGCCTGGGCCGTTTCTTCTGCATATCTGAAGCTCCAAGCCCTCCAACTCCCCATCCCTAATATCCCTCAATTCTGGCGGTATCAGCCAAGTATAATACAACTTGTCTGCTCAGAAACCCAGACACATTATCACAGAACCTTATAGATGTAGCTTTGGGCAAGGGGACTTGGGTGTCACCATGTCCCCACCCTGCTTCCTCTTTTCACCAGCTAAAGATCCTTCCCAGCTGACATTTGTAGACCTTTCTCTCCAGATCAGGCCATGTTTCCTTCTCTGCTCTTCACAGCATAGGGCCATGGGATTGTGTTCGTGCCACCATTCCACAATTAATACACATTTTAGCTTTACCCCAAGGAAGCATTAAACATTGGGTTTATTTTAACTCTGCCCAAGTGGGAATTCTTCCAATTAAAAAAGATAATGTAAAAACCTAAAATTGGTACAGCCTCTGAGTGAGTATTGTTCAATCTCTTTGACCAAAGAACATACAAGCCCCTGGGTCTTGATTATCTATGGTTCCTGAGCCATGATCTTGTCACGTTTTTAAACGTAGGAAGGCGACTAAATGCCATCTTTCAGTTCTTGTTGGGAGGATAGGGATGTTTGGCTAGGACCAGCTATGGAGTTAATCTGTGTGGGAAGCAGAAGTGGAAAAATAAGTAGGCCACCGAGTTTTGTTTTGTCATGCCACATAGTAGTACATCACCTCTTGAAGCACAAAGAACACTTTATAAAGCTGAGCTGAACAGAATCTGCCCAGATGGAGCATGTTGCTGCTAGAGGCCCTCACCACCCATCAGCCCTGTCAGGATAAGCCAACTCTATCTCTGCAAAGATCTGATTTTAGAGAGATCAGAGCTTGCTAATGTGTGTCCAGTATAATGGGAATAAAATGTGACTTCCATGAGTTAGATGACCAGAAGCTATACTACAACTTGTCTTTACTGGGGCTTCTAGCTGAGGCACTTTAAATTTATCCCCAGAAACTGATATTTTTTGTTTGGTTTACCTCCTGTATCAGACATTCTAAGACTGCCCGATTGAATGCCATTAAGGATTCTGTAATTTCCTTGAGTATCACACCTTAGGGTTATTTGTTTCTGTGAATTAGACTCTTAATTCTCCAATGAGAACATTTCAAAAACCAAACAGTATTTTATGTTTAACTTCCCAGGTGTTGCAGGGCTAATGGAAATAGCACTGTCCACCATCCCATCAGTTACAAACTATTGAGTGCAGTGGTGGACCAATTCTAAGAGGCTCAAGGGTGGCTCTGAGGTTAATCACCGAGAGTGTGGCTCTTGCCCCAAAGCAGAATCAGGCTAACCCAGCTGCCTCTGTCTCAGGTGATATTTTACCTCCAGCTTTGCAGACAGCGCCAGGGCATTTGCTTGGGGCCAGTTAAAATTCGTGACAAGCAGCCAGCAGGGAAGAATTGGGATTCATTCCATCTCTGCTGTGTAGCCTCGAAGAGGGCTGGCCAGTGGGGAGAAGCAGGGTCAAAGGAGAACTTTTTAGTCATCAGCTGGAGAAACTTCTTTACTTCAGCCAGTTTAGGATGATTTAGAATGATTCGTTTCCATGGAGCTTTGTTTTAAATTCTGAGTTCATTTGTAGCGATACTTGCTAATCAATTTTAAGTGGAAACAGCTGCTCTGTGTCACTCACACAATCCCCTTTCAAGCCCTAGAAAACTATAATTCAAACCATCCTCGCCCCTCCCTTAAACCTTGTCGGCGTGGCTCTGGCTCTGTCTGCCAGCTTCCTTACCCCCCTCTGTGGGACAAGTCAGAGGGAGAAGGGTCAGCACAGTGTGGAGGGAGGATTGTGAGCAGGAAGGAGCACAGGACCCTGACATTTGATGAGATACAGCAGTTTGTGATCCCGGCAGCAAGGAACGTGATCCACATAAGGTATTAATGTTTTTCCTTCCACTGGTCCAATACACATTTACTGAACAGTGAGTAATGTGCTAGCAAACTGCCATCTGCTAGAGATGGAAAAGAGAAAATGTAGACCCTATTCTCAAGGAACTCACAGTTCAACGGGGGAGACAGAGGCTTAAAACCACAATACAGAGAGTTAAGTAGGATGGAGATGAGTACAGGCGCAGTGGGAGCCCAGAGGAGGGTTGCTGAACTCCCTCTCCACCCCACCCACGCCCTCACATCTGCAGTCCCACAGAGAGGCAGCTATGGGGGGCATGGTCAGCCATGCCTGTGCCTGGCCTGATCACTTCCTAGAAATGGGTTCTGCCCATTGTAAAATTGAGGTGGAATATACTCCCTGTTGATCTCCCTGCTCTGTGCTATGGTGTTTCCCATGAGTGGCAGGCCCGTTTGCAAAGCTGGCACCCCAACCAGGGCCATTCCCCAGCAGCATCTAGGCAGAGAGGAAGATGCTGCCTGTCCTCTAGCCAGAATGGCGGAAGCAGGGAGACCTGAGTGTTTTCCAAAGCCAAGAGGTAAAAAGATTGTGAACTTTCAGTCCTCCATTGCTCTCGGGACATGGTATTTCTATATGCAGAATGGGAATCAAACTTGGAATATTTAGGCAGGATTCAGGGAGCAAATGGAACTGTTGATATTCTGGCAAGGGATCATAAAGAAATCTTATGACCAAAAAGGCTATGAGGAGGTGATGGGATTGGGAGGGGGTAAGAGGTTGTTTCTAGCCATTGTGGCTGCCAGAAAGGAACAGGGCTGTAGCTTAGATGACTCTGCCAATCCCAAAACTGACTGGTCCTGGGTGTGTTTTGTGAATTACCTGTGGAGCTATGTTCCTGTGGCTACAGAAGGACAAAAAAAAAATGAAAAAAAAAGGCAGGCACATGATTTAATCTGCAGGATGCAACTCTTCCCCATCACCAGGGTCCCTGCCCTCTGTGAGTGCCTGTGTAGTCTGACCACAGCTTTAGAATCTGCAAGACAGTGAACTGCAGTTCCTTCACCCACAGCAGACTCAGGCTCTACATTCTCAACCACAGAAGTGGCTGCAGCCAAACCTACCTTGAAGGACTCCATTAGGGTTAACTTGATGGTATGAGTGGGAGTCCCTGGCATGGTACTTGTTTTCCACAGTAAAGATAGATTAATTATAGGTATTTTTGTTGAGTTCTTTTTCTTTTAAATTTCCTCAGCCTATGTTCTGTTCTTGTGTAATACTATAGCTTCAAGGTCTCCTAAGAGGAATTAGTTAGCTTTCTTGCCCAGAGAGTGACCTGAAGGACGATATTTGAAAAGAGAGAAAGTGTCTATCTAAAGAAGAGCACGTTCTTGGGAATGGAAGAGTAGGGAATTTACATCAGCGACATAAAGCGAGGGTTAGAGCTGGGATGCCATCTTGCCCTAAGCAATGGTCAGAGGTGTAAGAGACAAAACCTGGGGACAACTTCAGTCCTCAAATGTCTGACATGATTAGAAAATCGTGATCAGCTGTACTGAAGGATAAGGTGGTGGCCAAACTCTGACATGAGGGACTCAGCTTTGAAAATGAGAAGGCTGGGGATGCTACCCTAGGAGAGAGTTGCCTGAAGGAAGATGTAGAAAATTACTTCTCTGCCAGCTGTGTAAAGCAGGGTAAGTTTTCAACTACTAGAAAGCAAAGCAGGATGATGGAACAGATGGCTTCACTGGATCCCATCTCACCCTCTGGCCTGGTAAGCCAGTGTCCCACTTGGAAGGGCCATGCCCACTGCTCTGGCATATATCATCAAGCAGCTCACCTCCTTCTCTCCTCTGGGACAGGTTCAGAGATAGTCAAGGATTAATGTTTGGGTTCAGAGATAGTCAAGGATTAATGTTAGAGCAGATCAAGTTCTTTCCATATAAGTGCTCATGCTTGCATTAATAGCAAGGCCAGACCTTTGGTAGAGGTGCTTTTGTGACATTGCAATTGAGGGTCAACCATTTAAAAACCACTTGTTTTTCCTCCAAAGTTTATTCCCACTCCTTTTGACTTGCTATTGGATTGAGCCTTGTGGCAATACATTTTTAACCATCCACCACACACCAGTTCTTGTTCAGTAAATGACAGAAGTAGGTTATGCCATATCCTCTGATGGTGTGAGAGGGCAACTGATTATTTTCCTACAGTGTTTTGAATCCCTGTAACTTAAAAAAGATGTAACAGACAAAATTCTCAGCATCCAGGTTTTGTTCTTCATAAAAATCTGAGCTTAATGCTTTGTTTCTCTGTCTAACAGACAAATAGAATGTTTCTATCTCACAAAAATCTAACCCATTTCATCTTTTCCCCATTGGATAGGGAAGTGTAATGGATTTTCAAAATATTTTCTAAGACTGACCTTAGGAAGTTCTCAGAGGAACTAAAATGTGGAATAACAGTCCTCACTTTTCATTCTCATAATGCTTATGTTGATTTCAGTACACATGAGAGCAAAGTAGGTGAGAATCACACATAGAGACAAAAGAACATTCAGAACATAGTTCTTCTCCCCACCCTTGTCAGCATAATTAGGTGTGCATCTAGAGAAAATATGCTCTTACAGAAAGGAGAGACTTTTTCACAATACTGTTATTTTATGTAATGAGACCTGACATATCACCTGCTTCTAATACAATTGTACCTGGTCCTAATTCTCCCCATTACTGCTGTTTGGTTCTGCAAGATAAAAGGTGTAGTTACTTAGAGTAGAAGCACCCAACCTGCCCAGGAAGGAAATCTGCTTTTACCTAGCTCCTAGAGAAGAATTTCTCATGTCCTGGACGACTTGAATTATCATGTGGCAAAAAGAATTTTGAATTGGAATAAGAATTCTGGGTTCAGGCCCCACATCTGCCACTTAATTGTATGCCCTTAAGCCAGTCATTCCTTCCTATGTTTTTAATTTCCCTATCTGTTAAAATGGGAACCACATACCTCACAAAACAGATGTTTGGGACACATGTGAATGATGTGTATGAAAAGTCTGGCCAACTGTGAAATCCTATACAAATCCTTCCTTTATTGCTAAAGTATAAACGCCCTTACCCAATAGAGAGACACTGGGCAGCTTAAGAGGAGGCCTGGTCGTGGTAGACAAGTCAAGAGCCATTGAGCAAGGGCCAACTGATACACAATGGACTTGCTTTTAAAGAAAAGACCACCGTCTCCCATTGACTGTGTGGGCTGAGAAGCCAGTTTTAGTCTTGGTTGACGTGGATGGGAAAGGTTCCCTGGAAATCAAGTTGTCTACAGAGTTCTTCCCTTTACAACCTTGGGTAACTTAACCTTTCTGGGCACCCACTTCCTGATCTCCAAAATGAGAGGCCTGAGGACTTCAGACATCGTCCCAAATAATCCAGTTTGACTCTTAGCTCTGAATGATTTTAGACCCAGAATATCTTTCTAGAACTTAAATTTTCCTTCTGATTCTCTGTTCACAAAAATTATGACCACCTGTGCTTATTAGTGTTAATATAATCTCATGAGCATGGGAGAGGCCCATAAACAGAATCTTTTCTGGTTACCGCAGTTCTCATCACTGCCTTCTCTGCACACACAGGATAATGCCCATTACTTTTCTTAGTCCCTCTAGTGTGTGCTCCATCTACCTACACACCCTATTCAATGATTGCTCAAAAGTTCTACAGGTAGAATGCCTCTCTTGTGTAGGAAAGTAGGCAGAAAGCATAAAGTCTCCATTTCTAAAAATTGGTACAAACTTAGATTCTAAATTCGGGTTTTTTTTGTTTTGTTTTGTTTTTTGGTATAAGGCTTTCTGGTTTTGTTTTGTAAAGGCCACACCATCCCCGCATTTCACTTCGAGCATTTTAGCTCTCATGTTGGTCTGACACCAGTTGAAAATTCATAGCAGCCCCAGATTTACGTGACTTTCTTCTAGAGAGGAGATTATTACCCTGCCTTATGGAGAAGGAAGAAAGTGTGTACTGGAAACTGTTCTAGGTTTACAAACCTCACTTACAGGCAGGCTCAAACTTGTTGAAAAATCATAGTCCCTTCAAATGTGAGCCTTTAGTGTTCCTTTCTAAGCTGCTTGAAAATGGAGAAAATGGCATGTTGCTCTAGATGGCAATGAATGATGAGGGGAGCACCAAAAAATCCTTTCCAGTTGACTCTGATGTCTGTGTCAGTTCAGCAGCACTGCAGCAGGAGAAGGCTGGCTTAAACTAAGAGCAAGCCCAAAAATTAAAAAATCAGTCTTACTCCCAAGTAAGCAACACATGTTTTGGCTGGTCCTGAGCCAGTTCATGTGAAAAGTGCAAACTTAAAAAATAAATCACTTAAAAAGTGAGCCAGATCCATTGCCCAGTCAGGGTTCCATGAGTGAAAACAGCAACATAGACGAGGGTGGGCATGCAACAGGATTTCAAGGGACAGAGACTTTTTTTCCCCTCTCACTCTCACCCTTGGGAAAAGTTCAAAAATTTCCATCCACCAGGCAGATAACCAGATGCCCCGGGAGAGGCCTAGTGGGAATTCACGTGAACCAGACCCAGGGAATGGCTGAGAACATTTCTAACTTCTTTCCAACTTTTTCTTTTAAGGGAATGACTGGATATCCCCACAAGACCACTTGAGATAGAGGGAAACAAAAGGTTAAGAAAATGCCCCTTTAAAGAAACATCTGCTAATTCACCCTAGAGTACAGAAACATGAAAAGAAAGGGTCTGGAAATCCTACACTCAACTAGGAAGAGAGGAAACCCTTATCCTTGCTAAATAAAAACTACTGAGAAATCATGAAACCAAGCCTGGGTCAGGTGTCCAGGGTTTGAGAAAAATGGAGACATACTTGGAAAAAATCATCTCATGACCCCAAATGAAAAGTAACTTTTTTTTGCTTTTCTGTTTATTTTTATGAGAAATTACTCAAAGAATAATTGCAAAGCACAATCATAAAGGTACCCTGTGGTGTTTCCTTAGCCAGGAAAGAAATAATGTAATATTGTGGAGGACCTGGCTTTGATTCCTACCATCTGCCTATCCTATTATATGGCCCTAGGCAAGTCATTCCACCTTCCCAAGCCTCAGACTGCTCATGTGTAAAGTGGGTTGACCTTTGAATTAGAGGAACTTTAGAAATAATCTAAGAATCCTTGATTTATGTATTCAGGGTTGGAAGTAGAGACTCTTTGATATGAATGGAACTTGAGGTCCAAATAGAATCTTAGCAAGCCTAGGGAGGAAAAAGCTGCTTTGAAAAGAACATGAAGACCTTGCTCATGTGTATAAATGTCACGGAGTTGGCCAAAATAGATTTAGAGCTCGTAAGTTCTTTAGAGATTTCCTGCAACCTCCATGTTTTATAGTGGGGAAAACTGAGCCTAAGAGAAGCTGAAGTGACTTACAAAAGATAACCAGATACACTTCAGTGTCAAGGTAAAAATGTAGGTGTCTGTTCTGGAAGAGGCCAAGCAAGCCAGGGGAAGCCAGGGCAAACCACAGAAATAATCACCACCACCAGTATACTGAACGTTTACCCTGGGCCAGGCGCTGTGCTCAATGCTATTGATGATTTGGCCATTTAACCCCCAGAACTCAATCATGGGTATTATTATCACCAGGGCGAGCTTCACAGGCATGAGATTTGTGCAGTTATGTACATACCCCCATTCAGAAGGGCCCCATGCTTTGTTTAATGCTCTGTGGTCACCACCTTTAAATCCTTTTTTTTTTTTTTTTTTTTTTTTTTTTGAGACAGAGTCTCGCTTTGTCTCCCAAGCTGGAATGCAGCAGCATAATCTCTACTCACTGCAAGCTCCACCTCCCGGGTTCACGCCATTCTCCTGCCTCAGTCTCCCAAGTAGCTGGGACTACAGACACCCACCACCACGCCTGGCTAATTTTTTGTATTTTTAGGAGAGATGGGGTTTCACCATGTTAGCCAGGTCTCGATCTCCTGACCTCGTGATCTGCCTGCCTTGGCCTCCCAAAGTGCTGGGATTACAGGCGTGAGCCACTGTACCCGGCCAAAATCCTTAGTTTTTAAATAAGGGGTCCCCATTTTCACTTTTCACTGACCCCTACAAATTATGTAGCTGATTCTCATTATCTCCATTTTACATATGTGTCAACATATGTAAAGTTAAATTGCTCACTCTTGGTCCCAGCCACTCACCAAAATGGAGACACAGAAACAGAATCAGCAGTCAGGGTGAAGGTGGAGGCAGACACTGCTCAGCTACCATAGTGCCTAAGTGGATGCTGTGATTTCAAAACCCCTTTGGGATTTCCCTTCTTCTGATGGCCTCAAACCTGTGTGCTCATGGGTCACATGGCAAAGTAGGGTGATCAACCATCCAGGTTTTTCCAGGATTGTAGACAATCCTGGGAATCCCCTTTCAGTGGTAAAGTCAGGAAAGCTCCTAGCAAACTGGGTAGATTTGGTTAGCCTACCGCTGAGTCACAGACATGGGGCTGGAGCCTTCTCAGTCATATCTGTTTTCCATGTCCTGTGCCCAGTGGGCTGCAAGTACGTCCATAAAGGCAGGGCCCACCCAGAGGTCAGGCTAGAGACCTTGATCCAGGCAGAAAGTGGGTGAGCAGCCAACTGGCTATCATTGCAAGACTGAGGACCAGGCAACAGAGGCCAGAGGGACCAGTCAGCCTGGGAACAGAGAGGCTGTGGGGCCTATTCAGAGACCCAAGCCAGGCTAGGGACAATATGGGTGCAGAGATGCAGACAGACAAGAGCAGAGGGCAATAGGCTCGGCAAAGACCCAGCGTGCAGGTTCAAGTTATCTACAGCTTACTCTGTGACCTAGGCAAGTGAGTGCACTTTGCCGAACCTAAATGTACTCATTTGAAAAATAAGAATTGCATTAAGATCATTGTCAAGAGATCATCTGTGCAGAATTCAGTATGGCCATGTCAGTTTCTGTTTAAATCCATAAACATTTACAGAGGTCTATTATAAGCCAGTCTCTATGGGACACATTAGAGATACCTCCTGCTCTCATGGGATTAACCAATGGTGTGCTGATAAGTGTTTAACAACCAGCTATTTGGAGAAAAAGTAAAAACTGCTTTGTAGCATATGCCAGTTTCCATGGTATAAACATTGTCCCCACAGCTAATGTCAATCTGCCAACATAGAGGCACCGAATATGGTATTGGGATGAGTTGTACATCATCATCTCTGCAGAGCCTAAACCAGGCAATCACTGAGCTAACCCTCTGTTAGAAAGAACAGACAAACTATGGCACCATAAGTTTCATAGACAAGGACACAGAGAGAAAAACAGAGCAATGTGTCTTGGACAGAGAGTGGGGAAGAGCTCCCTGAGAAAGCATGTTTGAGAAAAGCCTAGAGCAGGGAAAGACAGGGCTGAGAAGCACAAATACCAGAGAGTGTAGGAGTGAGGTTTGCCATATTCTAGAGTTGCATTTTCTGCTAAGGAAGCCATAGGCATACTTGTATTTGAGAACCGTCGCTCTGACTGAAGTGTGGAGAATGTGTTGAGGGATAAGAGGGCAAGCTGGGAGATCAGGTGATGGCAGGATTCCAAGCAGAAGGTGCTGCTGACCTGGGTCAGGTTTTATGTATTTGTTTAACAGGCATTTATTGAGCTTGTGTCACGTACCTATCACTGTGCTAGACCCTGGTGATTCATCAAAAAGAACATTGTCCTAGCCTTCATGTTCATATTTGTCAGTCTCGCATTTTAGAGGGTTTTTTTTTTTAAAGAAATTCCATTTTTATGATTTTTCAGGTCATACAAGGGGGAAAAAATCAAATGTTCATAATCTGCTTAAATTGTCAATTAGAATATCCCACAAGGAAATTGTTAGACTGTTTTGTCCATTGGCAAATAAATATAAATTTGATGACTAGCAAGCATTCTTTTCCACCACTCAACAGCTGAGAAATTGAGACAAGCCAGGAAAGAAGCTGAGGAGACAGTTTTGTAACTCAAGCCATGTTTCCAGCCAGCCCACTTCTGGGCCAAAGGCACACTCCTTGTTATCTTCAGTCATTTCTCTTTTAATGAAGTGATGGGCAGTTAGTTTTGATGAGGGGCTTTAAATAGAATTGATCTTCATTAAACAGATCTGTCAAATCTGCCAAAAGACTTCCTTGAGACCATTCCACATGATAATATTTGTATTTTCATAGGCAGCCTCTTCTCTAGACTCTTCCTGTCAACTCACTTCCCCCATAGCATCCCTGTATAAAGACATTGAAACCCCAGTGGTTGTGAATTTTTATCAAGGCAACAATATTGCCTTTGGGACTTTAAGGTCAAAAAGGCCTAGTTCAAATCCTCAAGTCCTAGTTGCCACCATTTATGAACTGTGTGACTCTAGGACATTTCCTTCCCTGTGCCTGTTCCTCAGCTATGAAATGCTATCCACCTTCTATCATCGTCAAGGAGAATGAATGAGGTAACGAACATAAGGGGTTAGCACTCAGCATGCTTATTCCCATCCGCAGCAGCTGCCTAACCAAGTGACTGAGATTCAGTGAGGGGGTTAAGAGGAGGGAACACGAGTCACCTGCTGGAACATAAGCAGATGAAGAAATGCTTAATACGGCTTCTCGAAAAGTTGCCCTCAACTCTCCCTTTCTCAGCCTACCCAAATGCCCCATATCAGTTGGCATTTAAGATTCTTGAGCAAACAGATATTGATATAGAAGTTGTGATTTTGCCTTATCCCTCTCTTAGTAGATGGAAGGGAATCATTTTCTCAATCACAGAAATTAATAATAATGTTGATATCTGGTTCAGGATCAGTTATCAGAATATAAAAGTACTCTCCAAAGTTATTCATAGACCCAAATTAATTGTTAACCCTGAGTTATAAACACCAGCAGGAGGAGCTAGGCTGCAGAAAAGTGTATGGGGGTGCTGAGCCCTAAGGGTGGTGGTGCTCTTCACCTGGCTTGCAGGTAAACAGCCATGTGTCAACACTGAGGCATTTAATACCTCTGGACTTAAGTTGTAATAGGAATGGGAGGATGTTAAACCAGCCTTTAGAAAGACTAATACAAGATGGATTTTGAATGTCTGAGGGAACATTTCTGGAAGAGTCATTATTAAACTTCAAGAGACTCAGTCTTATCAGCAGTGATAATAGAAATGCATTGGCTTTTCTGAAGATAGATCTTGGGTGTCTCGTTTATGAGCCAGCCTTGGCTGGACTTTTATCAAGTCTGTCAACTCAAAACCAAGTTCTTAACCCAAGGCCTGAATGCCGCCAAGATGAAGCCATGTCTGAACAAGGCAATAACATCCCCTCTTATTCCAAAGTGCCTCTCTTGTAAAACTCAAAATTATCAAGAGCCTTTGGATTCCTCGCTCAGTTCCTTGTCTTAACAGGGGAATACATCCCGCGTCTGACCAGAGTGTTCGTTGCTTCTGGAGTCAAACGTATGTGCCTCGTGGGCACAGCCATTAAGGTGGGTGTTTCTTGGATGGCTCAGACAACCAGAGTTTGGATTTTAATGGCTCTTTTCACCTCTCTTCTCCCTGAGGCCATCTATCTAGGAGAAATCTCACCTATGTATGAGAGGCAGAAAAAGGAGAAATACTGAAATAATTACATTTTTATCATTAGCAGGCCTATCATGAAGTTATGTGGCAGGAACAGACCCAAAACAATGGATACAATTTGACTTATCCACCATTCCAGTGGGTGACTAAGAAGTGACTCTAGTTGCCATCTCCCCACAAAGGTCTAAAAGACCTCTTCATCCTCTTTCCCCCATTCAGTATAAATATGTTTTCTGGAAATCCATGCCAGTAAATGTCCAGTGTGGTATTTTGGTTTCGCTTTCTAAAGACTAATCTGGAATGAATAAAGTTCCTCTGTTAAGAAATGGAGAAAACAGATGTTTTAAGTCATCTTTTTAGGGGACCGAAGGCAGTGTCTCTGCTGGCCTGAAGCTAAGTCTTTTTTGGCTTTGGGGAGGAGTCGAATGGGCCTGGCAAGTTCTGCAAGGGAAATCTCAGAGGTCATCCAGACCTCAAGTATAGCTGAGGAGACTCTGGTTTAGCACAAGGTGGAGTCAAGTTCTAGTTCTGCTATTAACTGTGTCACTCGAAGCAGGTCACTTATAAATACCTCTTTGAGGTTTAGTATGCTCATATGTAAAAAGCAAATAATATCTTTCCAAAGTAATCAGCCTCAAATGCAAGTCTCACTGTGTCTTTCCCTTGCTTAAAACCAGACACCTCGCCCTTCCTACCTAGTCTAACCTCGTCCTCATCACTTAGTCCTCCTCTCATGCAAGAACAGACCAGCAATATTGGATATCATGCTGTTTCACACCTCCCCCGCTTTGCACATGCTGTTCTAGCCCCCTAAGAGGCCTTGTCCTCCTTCCCTCAAAAAAAGAAAAAAAAAAGAAAGAAAAAGACAAATCCCCACCTGGAACAGGAAAAACATTTGTTCATCTTTGGAAACTCAGTTCAGATATCACTTTCTATTTGAAACTTTCCCTGAACACTCCTCTACACACCCCTCCCCCGCCCCAACACAAACACACAGCTACTTCTTTGAGCCTCAGACTCTGTGCCTTGTTCTCCCATTCATCTGCCCATGATCCAGGTGGGCCTCTCTAGTTTGTACAAAGGCTGTGACTAGGCTGGCAGTGGCCCCACAGGAGTAAGAGTCTATGTGGACAGGAAAGCGGCCAGAGCGTGTGTGTCACACTGGAAGTCCGGAAGGGAAATGCCTGGAGAGCCAGTTGTCCCTCTGCAGGGGAAGGGCAGGATGTGGAGAAGGCGGGCAGGGAAGGCTGCCAAGAAGTCCTCTGTGGTATTGGAAGTGCATGTCTGGGGCTTAACTGAGATGGATTTGTAACGTGGGAGGGACTCCATGCTCTCGTGGAGGATAATTGAGAACAAGGAGGATTATGCAATTTGAAAACATCCAATTCCAGAAAACGTGATGATTCTTGACAGTGACCCACTTCACTTGTACCCGTCTGGCTTTATCCTCCAGTTCTGCCTGTCTTGAGCCTGAGTCACTCCTCATCAAACGCAGTCATTCTGTCTGTTCCCAGTAAGGAATAAGACCAAACCTGCTGGCTGGTTACAGAGTCTGTCCTTTCTGCCGGCTCTCCCTCTCTCCATCTTCCTGGCTCTTTACTGCTTTCCTCTGTCCCTCATCACTGCTCTTATTTCCTTCCCTCCTGCTATTTTTCACTTCTTATCTGGCTGTTTCAGGAGCCCTCTCCTCCTCCCCACTCCACACAAACCTCACTCAGGACTCCCAGCCTTTCCTGCATCTCCTTTCTTGGGCTTTTTCAGCCCTTTAATTCATTCCTCTTAATATTTATTAATACGAACACCTCATTTTCACCTACTTTTCCCCTTCAATGTTTTTTTCTTTCTGTTTTCTGGCATTTTTTGGCTCTTCTCAGCTACCTGATTTTCCATCTTTTATTCATTCTTTAGACAAGCGTTCATTAAGCACCTACTGTATTCTGGGCAGTATGTTGAGTGCTAGTGAAGAAAAGATGGATGAGCCTATTGCCTGTATATGCTAGGGCATAGGCAATCATCCAGAGGAAATGCGGGCTGACGCCTCCAGCATCCCCCACCCACCATAGCTTTAATGCTGAAGGCAACGTGCTCCTCATCCTCTCCATCACAATCCAGAGTTTCAAAAGGTTCCTGGCCCACTGTGACAAAGGTGGGACAACACTGTCTTAAAGCCCCTAGCAGAGGTGCCAGGTAAGATACACCAGGCCAACCGCTAGCAACACCTCTCTCCCCAGCCCTCTCGCTCCTCCTAGGGTGAAGGAGGACAAGTTGAGATAATGAGGATTCCGAACCTCTTATTTCCACTCTGCAGTTCTGTGAGGGTTGGCCTCTCCTGGTTTTATAAAAAAATACCTCCATTGACATTATGAGTGGCTTCAAAATTAACATATACAACTAGTATTTTGCATACCAGAAAAAGAAAGCTTTTCAGCTTTGGGTGGGTTTAGAAATGTGATTGGGAAGACACTAACTGAAAAATACCACGGGAAAACGGAGCACTCTAGGACAGTGGTTCTCACACTTCGGTCAGCGTCAGAATCACTAGGGGAACTTGCAGAAACACAGGGACTGGGCCCTACGCTACTTCAAAGGCCTGAGTCTCTGTGGGCTCCACTAGATCCCCAGGTGATTCTGATACACACCAAAGTGTAAGGACTGCTGCTGGAGAATGCCTCTGTCTCATCTCCTGCAGAGGATAGCCCTAACACCCAGCTATTCCATTCCACCCTTGCCTACTGAACCCTTTTTATCTGCATGACCTCCACCCTCAAGTATAGATGGACTTTTCCACTAGAGAGCCAAGAAAAAGGCTAACCCTGCAAGGCCAATCTTCGTGCCACAGCTTTTAAAAAATCATTTCCGCCCTCTTGCTGATTTCTCTGCAGCTCTGGGGTACATTAAGACTAAACTGTGTGTGAATAGAAGAGGAAGTAGTTGGTACTATTAAAAGAGGGAGATAGATAGAAGACTAGAGTTTAAATATTACCAATTTCCAAGACTCACAGAGTACGCATTTTGCACAAATGTCAAAATTCAGTAAGCAAATCCGAACAATTTGGGAGATGGGCAGCAGGAGTGATTTTAAAGCTGCATCTGACCATACACACATCCTGTGGCCACTCTGTAGGATTAGCCAAGTTTTGCAAATGAGAAAATATGGAAACATAAACATGAAAAGATTTCCCAAGGTCATGGTGAAGGCAGTAGCAGAGAAGATTATGGGCTGAATGCTCTTTCTCCTGGGCCTGTTTCTGAGCTACTGGACAGCACAGTTTCCTGAATGCAGATGTTAAACAGGTTTTTGCCTTTAAAATAAAGGTTTTGAAAGTTCTTATTTTGGCCATATTTCAGTGCAAATCTCCTAGGGAAAAGGGGACCTATTTGAAGGGAAATTAATTACTTCCAGGTTCTGGAACACAAATCAATTCAACGTTTCCCCATGTTTTACTAAAGAGTGCTTTAAAGAATGGTACTCCAACTTGGCTGCTGAGAAACTTTTTAAAAACCTGATGCTCAGGCCTCACCCTGTACCAAATCAGACTCAAGCAGTGAGATGAAAGCATCATTCTTTTTTGAAACTTCAATATGCAGCCAACTTTGAGAATCAGTACTATGGTACTCAAAACTGTACACACTGGAATCGTCTGGGAAGCTTCAACTATAATGTTTGTATGCCACCCCGGAGATTGTGATTTAGTTATGGGTATGCCCTGGGCTATTAAAAGTTCCCTCCAAAGATTCTGATGTACAATAGAGTTTAAGAGTCATTGCTCAAAGCATAGCCTTACTCAAAGCATAGCTTTGTGGATCAGGAGCACAGGCATCACCTGAGAGCTACTTAGAAATACAGAATCTCAGGCCCCACCCCAGGCCTACTGAATCAGACTCTGCATTTTATGATAACAACATCCCCAGGCATCTGAATGCATATTAAACATTGAGAAGCACTCTTTTAAAGCACTCCTTTAAAGCACTCCTCACTCCCCCTAAAAAAGTGTATACATTTCCAAACACTGGAGAGGTTCATCTCCTTCTTCCAGTGAAGTGCAGAATGGGCACGAGAGCAAATCACAGAATTTTAGAAGTAGAAATGAAAACAGCTAATAAGAATTAATATGCATGTCAAGTGCTCTACCTGCATTATCTCTTGATATTCACCACAACCCTATGATATAGGTGCAAATACTCTGTCCCTTTTCACAGATGACCAAACTGAGGCTCAGATCTACGTAAAACAGCTAAAATACCACCTGGAGAGGCAAAGTGAGGACTTACCCTAAAGCTTCCAGGACTTAAAAGCACATGCTTTTAACCACTCAGTCAGACTTTCTCAACCTGTGTGCCAAACATTCCAAATGGGCCCCAGGTGCCAAGACATTTGTTCCCCTCAGCCCTCAAACAGAATCTGGGATGGCCACCCACTACAGAAAAAAGATTAGGGAGCGCTGCTCTAAATTATGCTTTTCCCAAATCATAGTTTTTGCCAATTGTTGGACAAAAGAGAAACTGTGTCTTCTAAGGTTTAAGTGACCTGCCTGAGGTCATCCAGCTCTTTAAAGCCAGGATAAGGCTCAGAACCCAGGGGTCCCAACTGCCTGCATGCCTCCTCCCACTAAGCAGTGGGTCCAAAGTATGGGCCCATAACCAGGAGCTTTGTATCATCTGGAAACTTGTAAGAAATAAAAATGTGTGGCCGGGCGTGGTGGCTCACGCCTGTAATCCCAGCACTTTGGGAGGCCAAGGCAGGCAGATCAAGAGGTCAGGGGATCGAGACCATCCTGGCTAACACGGTGAAACCCCGTCTCTACTAAAAATACAAAAAAATTAGCCAGGCGAGGTGGCAGGCACCTGTAGTCCCAGCTACTGGGGAGGCAGAGGTTGCAGTTGAGCCGAGATCGCACCACAGAACTCCAACCAGGGCGACAGAGCAAGATCTGTCTCAAAAAAAAAAAATGTTGTAGGTCTCCCCAACAAGCTTTTTAACAAAAGTCCTCCAAGTGATTCTGATGGTTGCCAGTTTGAGAACCAGTCCACTAAGGCAAGCAGCCCCAGATGGCCCTGCGCTTGCTCAGAGCTCCTATGCAGAGCTGCTCTGCAAATAAAGGTTTCTTAAGGGGCTTAGCTTTGAACTAAGCTGAAATTTACATGCTGGTTTTAATCTTCTTACGGTCTTTTTTTTTTTTTACCCTTTAGGAAAGAGCTGTAATGCTCTGGGAAGGAGAAAGTAAATGATGGCTAACAGATAAAATTTTAAATGCTCTGTCCACATTTTCAACCCACTTTCTGCTTGGGCAGTAAAAATGTAAGCATCAGAAAGAGAAAGGAGAACTGACATTTCTTGAGCACCCACTGTATGCCAGGAACCAAGCATACAATAATACAGGCCTACATACCTTGCTCACCCATCACTGCATTTAATACAATGATCTCTGAGAAGTGAGGAAACTAAGACCCAGGAAGATGAAGTGACTTGAATAAGATCACAAAGTGGCAATGGTAGCCTCAGGATTTGTTCCATAGCCTGTACACCTACATTCTTTTCCCTCCAGCAGAAAAGGAAAAAGTTTAAGGCCGGGCGCGGTGGCTCAAGCCTGTAATCCCAGCACTTTGGGAGGCCGAGACGGGTGGATCACGAGGTCAGGAGATCGAGACCATCCTGGCTAACACGGTGAAACCCCGTCTCTACTAAAAATACAAAAAACTAGCCGGGCGAGGTGGCGGTAGCCTGTAGTCCCAGCTACTCCGGAGGCTGAGGCAGGAGAATGGCGGGAACCCGGGAGGCGGAGCTTGCAGTGAGCTGAAATCCGGCCACTGCACTCCAGCCCGGGCTACAGAGCAAAACTCCGTCTTAAAAAAAAAAAGTTTAAGACACATACTATCTAGAATGACTGGATTCCAGAAATCCCAGAGCAAGCTTTCATAAGAGAGCTGCCTACTCAAAGCCCCAGGGATGCCTAACTCAATCATCTTCTTTGTCTTTGGGAAAGGTCCTGTGCCGTTATGTTCTGTGTTCTCACTTCACTGTGGAAACTGCTCTCAAAGTATAAGAATAGACCAGCCATGAAAAGTGAAATAGTTCAGCTATACTTGAGCATCCTGAAACACTTAGAAATCTATTCTTAACCAGCAGCATCTGTTCTAAGGCAGCAAGTCTAGCATTGCCAATGCCCTACTGAGCAGCCTTGAGCTTTGGTTTCTAGAAGACTAGGGAATATATTTGCCATACCTCAGACTTGGGAAATGAAGATAGTGCTAGTGAGCCACATCCTCCCCAGTAAGAGCTTGTGTTCATGCCACTAAATGCATCAAGGCTCTGGACTATGATCCAGCAAGGAGAACAAAATGGTCACTGGCTCACTCAATCGTAGGCAGAGATGGACACCTGGTTGAGGGTCTACATGGGCTAGGTTGCAGATCTATATGGACTTCCTTCCCTGTGTGTTTGCCCGAGTACAACCTCTCAACACCCAGTTCCCAATCACCATCTTCATCCACGGAATGGACACACAGTGGCTAACCTGAACATCAACGCTGGGGGAATCCCTTCCAACACTTGGTCCAAATGGCTAAACATAATATAGAACTCAACAGGGAAAGTAAAAATCTTGTCTTAGCCTTTCTCATTCATGCAAGAAAAAAAGCCATTCTTTGCATTGACAAAATGCAACTCAGTTTTTCTGTAAGGGCTTTCATGGTTGATTTTTTTCCTCTTGTTTGAGGTTAAGTCAGAACTGAGATTCCTTGCAAACCTGCATCCAACCCAACAGTTACCATTTACTTGTCACTACTAGGATTCCAAGGTCTACTCCCACTGCCTTTTCCAGGCATATACATCACAATCGTGGCTGACTATTAAAGTCAAGAATGAATTCAATAAAGTTACAGGATATAAAAATCAGTTGTGTTTCTATACAACAACAAACTAGCCAAAAAGAAAATTAAGACAATTTCATTTATAATGGCATCAAAAAATACTTAGGCATAAACTTAAACAAGTAGGTGAAAGACTTATACATTGAAAACTACAAAACGTTGATGAAAGAAATTAAAAGACACAAATGTATACACATGCTGTGTTCATGAATTAGAAGACTTAATATTGCTAATATGTGCATACTAGCAAAGCAAAATTCCAATGGCATTTTTTTACAGAAATAGAAAAGGCAATCCCAAAATTCATATGGAACCACAGAAGACCAAGAATAGCCAAAGCTATCTTGAGAAAAAAAGAAAAAAACTGGAGATACCACACTTCCTGATTTCAAATTATACTACAAAGCTAGAGCAATTAAGACAGTGTGATGCTGGCATAAAAATAGATAAATGGACCAAAATAGAGAGTTTCTCATCCTCTGGCCTGTATGTTTTCACACAATAAAACCATGTATATACAGTCAACTGATCTCTGACAATTGTGCCAAAACCCACAATGGAGAATGAAGACACTCTTTAATGAATAGCGCTGGGAAAGCTTGATATCCACATGCGAAACAATGAAGTCAGATCCCTGCACCACACACACACACACAAATCAATTCAAAATGAAGATTTAAATGTAAGACCTGAAACTGTAAAACTCCTAGAAAAAACATAGGGAGATATTTTCATGACATTTGTTTACAGAGTGCTTTCTTGGATATGAAACCAAATGTAAAAGCAACAAAAGTAAAAATAGACAAGTGGGACTATATCCAAAGGCTTCTGCATGTAAAGGAAACAATCAGAGGGAAAAGACAACCTGTAGAATGGAAGAAAATATTTGCAAACTATGTATCTGATAAAGGGCTAATATACAAAATATATAAGGAACTCCTACAACTCAATAGCCAAAAAACACCCAATTTAAAAATGGGCAAAGGACTTGATGTTTCTCTGAAGAATACGTACAGATGACCAACAGGTATATTTTTTAAAAATGCTCAACATCACTAATAGTCAGGGAAAGTCATATCAAAGCCACAATAAGACACCACTTCACAGCAGTTAGGATGGCTATTATAAAAAAGAGAGAAAGATAGCCAGTGTTGGTAAAAGTGTGGAAAAATTGGAACTCTTGTACAGTGTTGGTGAGAACGTAAAATGGTGCGGCTGCAATAGAAAACGGAACTACCATATTATCCAGCAATCCCACTTCTGGGTATATACCCAAAAGAATTGAAAGCAGAATCTCCAAAAGATATTTGCACACCCATGTTCATTGCAGCATTATTCACAACAGCCAAAGCATGAAATTGAGCTGTGTCCATTGGTGGATGAATGGCTAAAGAAAATGCAGCATATACATACAATGCAATATTATTCAGCCTTAAAAAAGAAGAAAATCTTCCCATATGGGACAACAAGAATGAACCTGGAGGACATTACGCTAAGTCAAATAAGCCACTCACAGAAGGACAAATACTGCATGGTTCCACTTATATGAGGTATCCAAAATAATTAAACTCACAGAAAAAGAGAGAATAGTGGTTTCCAGAGGCTGGGGAGGGAGAAATAGTAAGTTGCTATTTAATTGGTATAGCTTCAGTTATACAAGATGAATAGTATCTAGGAAATCTACTCATCATTCATCATTGTGTCTACAGTTAACAATATTACTATTATGCACTTAGGATTTCTGAAGAGGGTAGGCCTCCTGTTAAGAATTCTTACCAGAATAATTAATTCAAGAAAAAAGTTATCCAGCTCTGATGGGCAATGCCACATTATTAACTATTGCAGGCACTTTAAACAGGAGTGATAAGAAAAGGAAGCAGGAAAGAGCCACGATACCAGAAAGTATGGGGGCCTCGTTTCTGAAAAGGAGGGGTGCCATGAGCAGCTGTGTAAAAGGGTGCTAAGGAGAAGGCAGGAGACTTTGCATACTTCTCTGCTCACTTTTTCCACTGTGTATTATGAAAAGATGTTGCTATGTAATTACAGGAATATTGGAAATGGTCTGAAAGCACAATTAAAAGTCACTCAGCCAAATGAATGAGAGGGAAGGAAAGAAGGGAGAAGCGACCTACAAGAGGGTGTGGGTGATGATAAAGGTTAGCTATGAGGATGGATATGAGAGGTTGAAGGCTCATTGTCAGTTATGACATCCTCTGTGGGTTGGTGATAGGGGCAACCTTTAAGAAATGTTTTTCTAAGAATGTCTTGAGTCAGTTAACATCTACTGAGTATAACCTCATGGACTATTTTATTTAATCATCTCCACACCATTCATTGTTCCCATGTATTAATAACAAAAGAGGAATCGGGTTCAGAGTGGTTAATGGGCTAGCCCAAGATCATAGACCTGATTACTGGAATGGCAGGTTCTTGAATGCAAATCTATTCTAGTAGCTTTTACTGCTGTCTGCATCAGGAAAGCCACCTTAAAATGCCTACAGGGCAAGGAAGGCATGCAAATAACTTTGAGAAGAAGAAAAGAAACAAGTAACAGAGTATAGTAAGGATTGATGGGAACTATGGCAAAGGGGAGAATTGCAGACATCTAAAGTGAATTGTTGCTACTTAGAACTCACTCTTACCTGTTAAGAGTGCAGTCTCAGTTGATCTGTCAGGAAAAACTGGAAGTCAGATTTTTACATAAATTCTCCTGTTTATTTTAACTTTGGGCCAAAACAATCCGAAACATCAGGCAGGAAAAACAAAAGTAATCTGCAAACCAGATTCAGCTCATGGGCATGCGAGAGGTAACGTCAGTTTTTTCTAAACCAGTAATGCCAAATCATTAAATAAGATTATTCAGGACCCTCAATGATCTTCTGATCAGGCTCTTCATTTTGCAGATAAAAATTTTCTGTCATAAACAATAATTGAAATTATAAATATTAATCCTCATGATAATGTTACTTTACACATAATCCTATTTATTGTCTGGGCCATGTGTAGAAAGAACCTGCATGTTGGCACACCAAGGTTGGAATCCCAGTCCTGAGCTGTGTGACCTAAAGCTAGTAACTTAACCACTCAGTTCTTTCATCTGCAGAATGGCAACACTGACTTGGGAATTTCAGTGGAAGTAAGATTTAAAAGGGGCAATTTTTAGAAGTTATCATACATAAGGTCTATCAGAGGGAGCTGGCTCAAACCCCCAGGGGTTGCCACTGCCTACCCTCTACCCCTCCAGGCCCTCCTTTGTCTATAAATTTATTTTCTTGCATCATTTGGATAGCTAATTTAGGATCCAGTTGATTTCCTCACCAAGTTCATGTAAAATAGAAACTGGAACTCCTCATTTTGTCTGAAGCAGGCTCTTTTAATAGATTTCTATGCTGCCTTGTTGCATACGTATTGAGTGCCTTGCCTCGTCAAGATTTGAAAATGCACAGTAAGAACTTCAGCCTTGCCCTACTATAGGTGTTGTCAGTTGAAAGCAGACAGAAACCAAGGCTCCCAAATCGCTCCCCCTTCCTCCCTCAGTTGCCTAAATTCAATGTGTCCTTTCATGCTGTAAACAACAATTGCAAGAAAGAGTGGGCGATTTGGGTTTAGTTTAGTTTAGTTTTATTTGAGGTTAAGTGAATCCCACAACAATAAGAAATCAATACTGTATTTGGCCAGAAAGACATTATTAAAGCACCTAGATTAAATGGAACCTAAATAATAGTCCATTGATTTTTTAATCCAACTTTTTGTAATTTACTTTATAAGAAAAAGAATTATTCTCAGTGCACCAAGTGCTTGACTTAGGGCTCAGTATATTCTACAACATTTTACATGAATTTATTTTTTATTATCTCATTGTATTTGTTCTATTTGTTTTTATAGATGTGTATGAGATTCATTTTTTTAACACTGGTTCCTAACTGAATGCTTGGTTTTAACAATGAATACTTTCTGCAAGGGTTACAGAGACATTCAAAACATTGACTTTTGCTAAAAGATGGGATTCTTCAGTATTAGTAAATACTGTAGTAATCTTATTTTAAAATCTGATCATAGTGATTAAACCAGCTTTTGACTCTGAGACTACCCAATGCTTGAGTGTCACATTATTCAAGAATTTACAATTCCAGGCCAAGTAAGACCCAGATAAGCTGTGATTGACAGTAACATACTAAAATTCAGTCTCCAAACTCCATCTCAGATCATATTCAACAGAAAGTGAACTTCCAAAATAATACCCAGTCCCCAGGTGTATTTCATTTTGAAAGTCCTCTCTCCTATAAGTACTGGCAATATTGAAGGCAATTATAGGGAAAATGCCAATTATGACAATATCAGAACAGCCATGGAATGATAAACAGTGTGAATTAGTCTCCCCTGCCCAGCCATTTCCAAAAATTTCTGTTCATATCAGGTTTCATATTAAAAGGTATAATTGCAAAGCTAACTTTGTGCACATAGTATTGATTTTTGGCCGAAGAAAGCCATATAATACTAAAATAAAGTAAGAATGAAGAATTCGTGCAGATGCACATATCTGCCAGGCCACTTGTTAAGCCCTGCCTAAACCAATGCATACAAGTAGGTCATTGAAAGTCAATGAAAACCGGGGCAGCTCCCCTGGCAGGAGACATTAACCTGCAGGAGGAATCTTGCAGACAAGTGATACATTTTAGCTGAGCAGCTGTATATTTTATTTATGAATTGATACAAGCATAGAGGTATATAGGGAGAGGAATGCATATAATGTGTTTCCTTAAACACACTCCAAAATATAGATAGATAGGAGAGAGACTTATACCTACATATGCTCTAATTTAAAGGACAACCCTCTTTCCTTACTGCCCTGCCCCAACTCCCCAGTAAAAGAGAAATAAGAGCCTTAGTGCAATTAGTGTCTTCCTTATGTCCCCAGCAGCAGTGGCATTAACCAGCCCCAGGCATGTGTCTCAGTTAAGACCACCTATGCTGCAGCCAGAACAGTGTCATCAAGGTGCAGAGGGTTCAGGGATCATGTATGCCACTTGGTCCAAAAGGCAGCAGGGTCCTACATTTTGCAAGAGATCCTTAAAAGGTCATATCTGTCTTCCTAGGTGTCCACACAGCTGTGAGCCCATCTTAGAGATTAGAATATGTGTTTGCATAGCATTATGGAAACGAGGTTGGGAAGGGACCTTATATTATTATAAGGTCCCTTCCTCATATTAATTTGATAATTAATTAATTATCATAGGAAGGGATTATCTAATCCACACACCTCATTTTACAGCTCTAGGACAACCTCCAGCTACAGGGGCTGTTCAGCAAACACAGGAGAATAGAGGACCTCAGTGTGGCCAAGAGGTAACAGGATATAGGACATGGTGAAAAAAACATGGGCTCTGAAACTAGGCCAAGTTGGGTTCAGATCTCAAATATATGAACCAAGGCAAATTCCCTAACTCTTCTGATACTCAGTTTATTCTTTTGTACAATGGAAATAGTAGTGTAAGTCCACAGGCTGTTATCTGTAGTTCAGAAACCCAAACAGTACTGAAAACCAAAAGTGTTTCATAATTCATTTCATGCCAAATCTGACTGGAACTGGAATTACTTGGAGGTCAAACCTGACCTGAAGTAATATGAGGCTACACACATCATTATTTGTCCCATGGTAGCCAAGCACCATGTCAGCACCCAGCGAGGGGCTTCTATGCCAAATATAAGGCCTCTGGCTCTGTGTCCTCATCCCACAAGCTCAATGGAGAGGCTTCTGCTGGTTCTAAAGCTTCTGGCTCATGGCCACTCATCCAGCTGGAGTAGCAGGTTAGACCAGGACAAGCCCGGAGAATGGCTCTTCTTTTTCAGAGCACAGGGATACATGGGGGATTCCTCTTGGGCCCATCCCCATGGCTTAGAGCAGAGGTGTAGGGTGAGAGACCCCCAAGCTGGACTCATTTAAAACTCGTATTGGCTCCGCTGCAAAATTTCACTGTGGCATTTCCTGACTTTTCTCCTCTTTTTAAAACAGAAAAGGGACATTGGAAAAGGAAGATATTCCACTTGTGCTTTTATGGAATTTTGTCATTCTGTAATATGTAATCAGTTTGGAAAAAGGAATGGCACCTCAGACAGAAAAACTAAAAGTAAAGTGATGTTGCAAAGAATCTTTCAAGAGAAACTTTTTAAACCTGGTCCATGGGAGCTGGATTTACGTTCTGATTGTTATCTTTTTCTCCTCCATTACTAGGTATTTTAAGTTGGGTTTGTCCTTTCCTGATGTCTCCAGCCCAATAGCCTTTTCTTGCTCCTTTCTGAGCGCTGACCTGAGAGGCCCCCTGACTGTCCCCTTCGGGTGGAGAGAGAGAACCCATGGCTTTGGCATATGATTAAGGCCAGCCTCACAATGGGTAGAGTGAGAGATGATGTGAGGGTATGGTGGGCAGGTTCCTGCTTGGAATAAACCCTGCCTCCTGGCCTTCCACCACCTGAGCTCTTCTCCTTTGAGGTCAGAAAGGTTTTAGTCAGCAGGAACCATCTAAGGGAAATGTGGCTGGATGAGGCTAAGTCTCATCAGCTTAGCACTTCGGTGAGCAGAAACTGACAGCCAAATCACCTGGGAGTGGACACTGGGAAGGTGGGGACAGAACAGGGGATGATGACAAGGAGAGTGCTGCTCAAAGGGAGGGTGATGGTATGTGAAAGATGAGCTTTATCAACCTCCCTATTTTCCATGTCATTTTTGGGCAAGTCAGAATCCTCCCTGTTCCTAAGCCACCTGAAGTGCTGGCCTGGCAGAGTTGCATGGCTTCACCCAATCCCATGCACTTCCGCCCTCAGTTAAATGTACAACATTCCAGGCCACATGCAACAAACATTGTTGAGCATCAAATGTGTGTCAGGTCCTTTTGCTAGGCACTGGGAAGAGATAAAGCATGGCCCTGCCTTTGAAAGACTCCAAGCTGTTACCTAACATAGAGGTGCCCAGGCAAAATGATTTTACTGATTCTCAAAGTAGGTTCCATAGTACATGAATTCTGGGAGATGCAGGGGATATGTGCTGGATCTAAATTTAAGGAACAGTGTTTATTTCACAGTGTTTAGAAAGGTCTCAGCAATAATGAAAGATGCTTAATTTTCATAAGTTATTTGGACCCAGAACCAATTTAACATCTATTAACGTAGTTGTCTGCCATGGAACACACTTTGGGACCCATTCGTCTGCTTTATTTCAGTCAGATGTGCTTTGGAATTCAGAATTCAGGGGGTGTTAGCAAGGCAATCTGATGGATCCCTTTTCTATGCTATGTGTGATGGCTGATAGCGTATCAGAGATAAAACAGAAAAGGCCTAGCTCCATGAGATACGGAGGCCTGCAGGCAGCGTTTACAGACACATAGCTTCCCATCAGACTCAAGTCTGGGAACGCGGGACCAGATTCCTGTTGTTTCGGCCACATTCATCCCTGTGCTCACTTCTTTAGCAAATATGTATTGAACATAAACTATGGAAGCAACTATATTAAAAACTGGGCATTCCCTGTCATCAAGGAACTTGCAGTCTGCCAAGTGAGGTAGGGGAGGCCTGGCAGGTGTGACAAATGTCATGATTAGGGAGTGACCACACATCCTGGTTTGCCTTGGACCATCCCATTTTATGCCTATTGTTTATGTATGGTATGTATAGGTGTCCCCTTTAACTCTGTCCTAGTTTTGACAATAGATTACATGGTTTCCCTCATCCCCCTGAGATATAATGGGTGCAAGCTGTAGAAGACCAGAGAAGGGAGGGTCAGGGAAGGTTTCTCAGAGCATCTGACCCTTGAGTTCTGAATTACTGAGGACAAGATAGCGAGGGACAGTGGTGAAGTCCACACTCAGGTGGAAGAAGTAGCAAGTACAAATGATGAGCAGAGAGAGAAGTCAACACATGCAGTTACAAAGGAGACAGGTCTCAGGGTAAGGAGTTTACACTCCTTCTGAGGGCCACAGGAAGCTTTTGATAGGGTTGTAAGCAGGGAGTCTCATGATCTGGTCAACATTGCAGAAGAACCTCTCTGGCTATGAATGGGAGGGGAGGTGGAGCAGGGAGCTGGCCCCATCAACAGAGCCCCTAGATCAGTGGAAGGTAGCTGCAGCCACCTAAGGGAGGGGTGCTGGCAGCAGCTGTGGGATAAAGGGGGTAGATGGATGAATGGATGGATGGACAGATGGATAGATGGATAGGGGAGGTCTTTGGCAAGTGAGTAGACAGAACTTGTTGATGGATGGATTGGCTGTTGTGTAGAAGGGAGAGGAAAGAGTTGGAGGTAGTGCCCATGCTTGAGCATGAAAGTGGATGATGACATTTTCAATGAGATGGGGGGCATGAGAGGGAGAAACAGATCTGGGAGAAAGCGATACAGTGAGCTTCGTTTTGGACAGGACAAATATAAAGTGCTCATGCTGCATCTCTGAGAGTCCTTAGCCTTTGCCAATGCTTAAGGGCTGGAAGGGTAAAGACAAAGGGACATTTAAAAAAATAACTGTTCAGAAACATTCTTGAAACTAAATGAAACAAAAAGCCAAGTCAAACTGTACCGGAGCAGCCTTGTTACTGGCACGATGAATCACTGGCTGCTGTTGTTTGGGATGCAGTGAATTGAGCCTCCAATGCTAAGCTCCTCTGTTTAGCCCCACAACAGAGCTGGTGTAGACAAGGGCCCTGTAAGCATCCCTCACACCCACCCTAATCACAGAGCCCTTGGCCTCCGTCATCCCTACCACTGACAGCTCAGCTGTCATCAGGTGGTCTCAGTCCTGCCTCAGGCTAAAATGCATTTAAAGTCTGACAGTGGATACTCTCAGTCATTCATCAGCTCCCTAAGTCACCCACCAGCCATGTCTCTTCACTTGCCACTGCTTCCCTGTGCACCAGACATACCAGGGGCATTCTGCAGGCTGGAAGAGGGGAGGGGCAATGGGATTTGTTTTGTCTTAGGTAAGAGGGTATTAGAGCTTTAACTTGCTGTGATAGTCCTTAGATCTTCCAATGTCATTTGAAGTCCTCTAGTCTTCTACCTAACCATTTTTGGCCGTATGTTCTTAGCCTCAAGTTTTATTGATATTATTCATCTTGATCATGGTGTGAGAAATTAAAGTGACCACATTTCTATAACAATCGTACTCTTTCCAAGCAAAGAAGAAAAACGTCTTTGTGGACCATCACTGCCAATAGGGCTCTGCTTGGTAGCTGGTGCTATAGCAGGAGGCATCTGCTGTCTACAGCAATCATTAAATCATTGCCCCTACAACCAGCTGGGTCAGTGACCAGAATGAGC
Source organism: Mandrillus leucophaeus (assembly GCF_000951045.1). Taxonomy (NCBI): domain Eukaryota; kingdom Metazoa; phylum Chordata; class Mammalia; order Primates; family Cercopithecidae; genus Mandrillus; species Mandrillus leucophaeus. The sequence continues at coordinate 889,110 of NW_012100054.1, read as the reverse complement.
CCAATGTCTAGAAACTGAGCCAGCTGAAGATGTATTATTTGCCCCCCAAAGTCTTCCTTTTGTAATTCAGAGGACTAGCCTTTGTACACAAAGTAAGAAAATTCAGGTTTCCTTTCTAAGTTGTTAAAATGACCCAGGGCCAAGGGCAGTCTTTTAAAGAGATCCTAAAAGAACTCTTGGGCCCCGAAAATGCAAACAAGTAGAACCTGAGCTGTGTGTTTATACTTAGCAGTCCCAAGAAACCTATGGGCATTTGGATTTTATAATGTGATATGTTCTTTGTTTTTTGTTTTGTTCTTTTTTTATAACAGGAGCCTAGGCTTAGCTTTTTTTTCTCCATACTCGCTCTGTGTATAGCTGAAATTGCAATCATCATAATCAAGCATTTAAGCAAACAAAAATAATCATTTGAAGGCTATTTTCCATAAGCTCTTTAGTTCTCAATTCACTACAATTCCGTTCAGAAGGAAATGTTCCATTTTTTCCTATTGTAGTATTGTCAGCAGTAGAAGCAATGACCAGTTCTCCACATTTAAAATTAATTCCACTTCAGCTTTTCTGAATAAAAACAAATTGATCAAAAGCCTAATTTTTTTTCCAGGAAGACTTTTTTTTTCTCTACAGACCAGAATCTACTGGAGAATACCATCCTAGTTATACTTGAATGTAAGCAGTTGGTGTAATTTTGAGCCCTTCTTGAAAAATCAGATCACTTATCTCTGGGAAATTTTTTAATCTCTAAAATCGCCTTTGCAGTTCACTTCATGTGAATGCTCCTCTTCACCTAGGCCATTCCTAATTACAGCGAGAAGGTCTGTAGGTGTAACAATTCTATGAACTCACTGTTATTCCATTAGCACTGAAGGACAAGGTGCTGAGCAGAAAATGGGAAAGTAATTGTACTGGACTTCATGAATAGCAGCATTGGGAATTATTCCAAACCCTAAGGGAATAGCTGTATAGTCAGCTCCTTCATTGTGTGGGCAAAGAAACAGAATTTGCTAGAATAACTCAGAACAATGGACTATCTGTTCCAGGTTCTTTCAGCTTCAGTAACCTGTGAATCATACAAATGAAACAGAATGACAAGAGAAGCTAGCAAAGGCAAGCAGTGGAATGGTGAATTTCAGAGTATAAAGATGGGGTAAAGGAATTTGGGTGTTTTTGGTTTTTTTTTCCTTCTTGTCCATAGCACTTTTTTATGTCTACCCCATGATAGGCTATTTGAAGTCATCAAATAAATCAGTTTGCTTTATTAGTGAGTTTCTAAACTGGCAAAGCAAAACCTTTACTCAGGATGTGAACTTACCAAGCCAAAGGTCAAACTACAAAATAGGAAATGTTATCAGCTTTTGCCACCTCCTACCAGTCAGCGCAGATCTTGAGCTGTCTTGCTGAGCATTCTTGGGCCTTCCGCACTTGCCAGCAGTTATTTTGCACTCTGCTCCACACACACACACACACACACACACACACACACACACACACACACACACAAGGGACCAGAAGGAAGGAGGAGGGAAGGTGTCTCAGAGAATCCAACCTTTGAGTTCTGAATTACTGAGGAAGAGGTAGGTAGGGACAGTGGTGACCAAGGTACTGAGACAGAGAAGGGTCTGAGACATGGAGAGTTTTGCTGACGTGCACCTCGTGAGGTCCAGAACTAGTGGAGCCTCGTGTTGCTTTAAGATTCCTAATGACATGGGCTATCATGACCCAAAGGTGACCTGCACTGGCACCAGTTTCACAGTCTGTCAGTCACCAGGAAGTATTATGCTAAAAAGTTTGGTGTTAATCTGAGTTATTTGCTTCCTGGGGAAAACACCAAAAGATGCCATTCTGATGGTTATCTGCAGGCATTGAAATCTGGTGTGATTGCTTTCCAGCTCCGCTTAGATCTAGAGCTGCATCCCCAAACTGGGAAGCATCAATAGAAAAGAACATAGCTCCACAGCACAAAACAATGGCAGCTTTAGTCTGAGCAAGAACATTCTGTGAGGCCCCAGCTGAAAGGCGGGTTGGGATTTGGAAGGAATGTCACCAGGCAGTAAACAAGAATGATCTGGGAGACCCTGGCCTCTGCCTGTACTGAGAATGCCTTGGACTCCTTTCAAAATGTCAGATTTCTTCCAAGAGCTCTGAATGGCATCGGGCTTCTGTGACCCTGCAAAGCCAACAGAAGGAGCTTGGGAATACTTGGCTTGGCCTTCTCCGAATCTGCAGGAAGGTCACAGCCTGTATGTCCACCAACTCTGTGTGCACCGGCCCAAGGCTTTTCCAAAGCTCTCAAGTAGGTACTGGAAAGGTTTATTGAGACACCCGCCCCTTCCTACCACTACTGCCTCCAGAGCACACATATACCCTCCTTCGAAAGCATTCTTAAAATCAGCAACAGAAAAAGGAAGCTCAATTAGGAGAAAATAACTAGCATTCAGTCAGCAGATGGCATATGGAATATGAAAATCTCCCAGCCTCTAAAACCATCACCTTTTCCATGACCTTGACCTCCCTTTTGTTGGTTGAGAGAGAAGAGAATCTTTCAGCTCTGGGCATATTACTAACCTTGATATTCCAGCCTCTCCTAGGCTCTGGTTTATAAGCCACATCTCATACTTCAACTGTGTTCTAATTAATAAAATGCTCAAAACACCCCAGCTCATGAATACAACCTCCTCAAAACTTTAATAGAAAGCAGGGAAAATGAGAGATCTCAGCTCCTGTTCCATGGTCCTCTCCCCTTCTTTTTCCTTAAAAATCCTGGACACCTGCCACCATTGCAAATGGAAGTCTCCAATAACCCCTCCCCCCTTCGTAGAAAATCTTTACTAACAAGTTGCAGCTAGTTCTGCTCCCAACCAATCCGAGCCCCATGAATCATGCCACTGAGCTCCTAAGTTATTGTCCACTGGGTTAACAGCTTCAGGTATGATGCTGCTGAAGCATCCTCAGGGAATGCAGAATAGTGGAGGTCTTTTCTCAGAGGAGCCTCTGTAAACTGTTTTCAAGCCTAGGGAAGGGATCACGCTGCACTGAGCTCCCGAGTTAAAGAGGGGGCATGTTAGACTACAGTGCAGCAGCCTATGTTCACATCCTGGCTTTACCACTTCCTACTTATGTAGCCATGGCTGGCTCCTTTGCCTCTCCATGCCTCAGTTTCCGGACCCATAAAATGAGGATAATAATAAAGCTATCTCCTAGGATTAAAGGAGATTTTTCATGTAAAGTACTTAGCATAGAGCCTGCAATACAAATGCTAGACACCATTAATCGTGTAGTTCTAATGAGAGTACATGGACACAGGGAGGGGAACATCACACACCAGGGCCTGTTGGGATGTGGGGGGCTAGGAGACGGATAGCATTAGGAGAAATACCTAATGTAGAAGACGGGTTGATGGGTACAGCAAAACACCATGGCACATGTATACCTATGTCACAAACCTGCACGTTCTGCACATGTATCCTAGATTTTTAAAAATATAGTAGAGTTCTGAGCCAGAACATCAGAAAGTTGAACAGACTTTGGGGATGAGAATAGCAGGACCTCATCCATAGTATGGATGAAATAGAATGGAAAGGATCATTGATATCAGCATATATTTACCTTCCCTAGCCCCGTTTGTGATATATCAATAGGAATATGAAAGGTATTTGAAACTTCATATAGAGCTGTCTGTATCATTTTGTCACAAGTATTGCTGGGCTTGGAAGATTACCCATAAATGACGACTTCATTTTGAGGTAAGGGAAGCCCCTGAATGCATGGCTAAATAGCAGAGACCCTTCCAGCATTGCAGGCTGCTTCCCATAAGACTTCAAGTTTTCTAAAAAGTGTTTAAATGATTAGGAGAATGTCTAGACACTGAGGTACTATTAGGTTGAAGTAGAAATCTCATAAGATCCAGCTTCCTTTCCAAATTCCAGTTTCCTAAGACTCAGGTTGAGTTGGAAATGTCTACAAAGAAATTATATTTTAGAAACTGTCAATACTTCCCACCCATGGCCACTACGGTAGTAGTGGGATACAAATGAGGGAAAATTCTCCATCCTGCTAAAATATTTAGAGAATAATTCTGGCCGAAGGTCACAATCAATTCAGCCTTCCCAGTTCCTGAGGGTGATTTCAAATTGGATTTCAAAAAAAAAAAAAAAATAGAAGGGGCCAAATCCCACAGAAATTTCTGGAGCTGGCATTAAATGAATCTTCTTTCACAGAACTCCTAACAGCAGTTGGATATTAACAAGGAGAAAAGAACAATTATCGTTTGGGACTCCAAGTGCCACTTTATGTCACTTTAAAGAATGAATAGACTTCCAGCTTCACTCAGCTGTCTGTTCACAATTACAAAGCAATGGTAAATAATCATAGTAAATGGAAGGTTTGATTTAGGAGGGTGAAGTCGTGTAACGACTCAATGCTTTCTCTTGCTTTCTGTGGCAAGGCAAGCAGGACAGCTCCTGCCCTGGGTTCAGCTTAAATCCAGATCTGTGCCTTACCAAATAAAAAGAAAAAAAAAGGTCCTGGAACTATTTATTAAAGTGGACACACAACAAACTACCAAAACATTATTTTACAAGGAGAGAATGATCATATCATGAGTCATGGTTTAATTTGCTCTCTAGTGGTTTTATTTAGCCAAAGGATCATACTTGTTCGTGCCAACAAAACTTGAATGGTTTTAATAGAAAGTACATCTTTCCATTTTCTCAGCATGCCAGTTTTCAAGGAGCCATCCGAGCTCTACTCCTGAGAAGATGTGTTGATATGGTGGATATGGGCAGGACTTTCTGTTTGCACCCATAATTCACCCTAAAGGGAGGTTTTATACTCACGCTGAAAGGGGTCTAGACCTCAGCCAGTGAAGGCTTTGATCTTGGGCCTGAAAGCATCTTATCCAAACACACATTCATTTAATCTTGCAACTCAAGAGTGACGCACCCTTCCAAAGTGGTTTGGGAGGACCAAGGGGACAGGGTTGAGGCTTGCAGGAGAGACTCACAGGTATGCCCGAGGAGACAGTTATCTGTGATACCCAGTCTCAGGAGAGCAGCTTTGCCTCTCAGTGAGGCCGGAGGGCAATGTAAAGCATTTCTAGCACAGGTAGTCGCCTCTAGGGCTTTCCAGGGGGAGTGAGATTGTATATACAGGGAAGTATAAGGGCAAACAAGACCTGCCCTAGGGAAATCCCGACAGGCTGAGATCCATGGCTGCCGTTTTTCCCACCTTTCCTTCCAGTGTCCAGCCCAGTGCCCACCCGTCTCTTACACCCCTGTCCCTAAGGCCACCGTCTTGTGCCACTTCCTGACTACATTACTACCAATTCAGTCCAAAATAAGATGGAGGTTTCAGATAATACCTTTCCCAGAAGAATTTGTATGTTAACATAAAGCCCTAAATCCCTTTCAAGTCTCAATTCAACAAACATTGAGGAGACTCATTTCTGCCTACTGGGCATTAAGCACTTGTGGAAACAAAGAGGAATGAGACTTGCCCCTCCCTCAAGGAGCTCACAGTCTAACAAGAAAGGAGATATATAGTCAAATAATTCTGATATAATCAATGGAAACAGAAAGGTCCGTGGAAACCCCAGTGAAGAAATCCTGTGTTTGGGGTACAGGAATAGTGACAAAGAAGAGGTACTATTTGAATTGGGTCATGTATCCAGTATCCATTAGGATTATTGTCTGACTAGGTATAACAGAAAAATCCTATGGATTAATGAAAATAGCAGTATTTAATCTCACTAAAAGAAGTCTGGTATTAGACAATCTATGGCTGGTTACAGAGTTCCATATGTCACCACCGTTCTATATTTCTTCTTTATCTTTTTATATAGCTTCTATCCTCAAGTTTGCTTCTTGGGCCCCAAATGGCTGCTGGAGCTCCAGGCAGTCCATTACAGTTCCAGACAGGAAGGCAGAAAGGGCAAAATTGATGCTTTGAGAGGCTTCTCTAGAATTCCACTCAAGAACTCCTATTTCATTGGCCACCCATTCTGAGGAAATAGAACACCTCCATAGATTCAGGCTTATATTGTAAGGAGGAGAGGGAGACTGGATATTGAATCGGTAAGTAGCAATCTATGCAACAGGCTTCAAGAATAAATGGGGCTTCCCAGAAAGACAAAGAGAAGAAGGACATCTCTGGTAATAGAAACAAAGCGTGCAAAGATAAAAGTCTGTCAAGTATTTGGTGGGTGTTGGAAACTCAATAGTCTAGAAAGGCCTTCCAGCTCAACCTTAGTAAATCTTATTTTTCTGAGTGGGTTGTGGGTTTGGGGGTATGTGTTGTGGTTATTGCTGATGTGGAACCCCACCATGAATAAAGGTAAGAGAAGCAGCTCTGGTCCAAAGTGCAATAGGAAGAGAACTGTACTTGAATAATTAGAATGCAAGAGAGAGTGACAAATCCTAAGAGAGTGGTAACTAAAAGATCAATGGGACTTCACAGGCAATCACAGTAGAGCTATACTGAATGGATTTAGAATTTCTAAGCGCTGAGGTGAAAGGAAAAGCTGTCCAAATGGAGGGAACAGCATTTGCAAAGGCCTAGAGGGATAGTGAAATGTAAGTGACATTGAGCCTGATTCCCCTTTATGAGAAACTACAGTTTGTGAAACTGTGTGGGGAATAAGATAGGAAAGGTAAGTGGGGCAGGATCAGTGGAGGACAGTGCAGTTCTAGTATCTAGCCAAGGACGTAACTACGATGGAGGCCTGTGAATTCAACCACTTGAGCAAAGTAGTAGCAATCATGCCTTTGTACTGCAATTTCTTTTCATAAAAAGTAGGTTGCACTTGTAGTCTGGATTCTCAATGCACATAGGCCTATTGACAAAACACAGGATCCATGAGGCCTGAATCTTGATTTACAGAAAGACAAAGTCCACCACCACTCAGTTTTGGACTAGTCTCTGGTGCCTCTCCTGCCAAAGCATTCGCAATCTAACTCTCCACAGTCACACACTGTGTAGTCCTCAAGTCAACTCATCCCAGAGAGTTGGGACCCTGAGGGAAGGCAGTGCTAGTGTGTGCTCTCTGTCTTCTGTAGTGCTCCCTGTCTCCACTTTGGGGCTATAGATGTGGCCGATTCTGTGGGAGAATGATTTTCAAACTGTATGTGACTACCCACTATGGGTCATGGAATCATTTAGGTAACTCAGAACCAGCATTTTTTTTAATGAAATAGAACACTGTATTAGAATAGGTTAGACTATATTGTGGCAAACATTTCTAAACTCTTAGTGGCTCATCAAGCAAAGTTTTATTTTCTCTCAAAGGCTGCTAAGGATGTGGTGATTCTCTAGAGCAAATGTCCTCCATGTAGCAACTCAGTGATCCAAACAGCTCTGATCTGTGGCTTCACCACCTTCACCTGAGGCCTCCCTGGGTCATTGTAACAGGGAGAGGGTCAGCTTGCTGGCTTCCTGTGTTTCAGTGTAGAAGTGATGCTATCCCTTTATAACCATAGCACATGGCCAGAATTAGTCCTAGGGCTGCACCTACTCAGGTACCTGAAAGAAGAGAGCTGGATATTGGCAGATACTAGCTAGCAATGTCCAGTATAAACAGAGTAGAAGACAAATGGAATGGAACAGAATAGATCTAAGTGCATCACAGAAGTATTTTAGAGTTATATGTATGTGGTTGAGGAAATGTTGAGGCATGTACTAAATAGCAATTGTAAAATGTATTTCTGGCCAGGTGCAGTGGCTCACGCCTGTAATTCTAGCACTTTGGGAGGCCAAGGCAGGCAGGTGACCTGAGGTCAGGAGTTCGAGACCAACATAGCAAGCCTGGCCAACATAGCGAAACCCTGTCTCTACTAAAAAGATAGAAAAATTAGCCGGGCGTGGCAGCGGGCACCTATAGTTCTAGTTACTGGGGAGGCTGAGGCAGGAGAATCGCTTGAACCCAGGGGTGGAGGTTGCAGTGAGCCAAGATGGCGCCACTGCACTCCGGCCTGGGCAAAAACAAGTGAAACTCCATCCAAAAAAAAAAAAATGTAGTTCTAGGTAGAGGCCAGATGTTTTTAAAAGGCTTGAAAGGGACTATATCTGAGGAAAAAAGTATGTCTAGAAGGAGAACAGATTTGTGACATGTGACCCTATAAAAACAAAGGGCTCTCCTTTGTGTCCGCTCAAAGAAAATAGAGTTTCTGAAGTCTCCTGAATAGTCTTCATTCCGTAGCTCAAAAATAACCCAATGTTACACACCTGGATTCCTATAACAAACTCGGTGGGCTACAGTCAACATTGCTGGGGTGGGAAGTGTGCGTGTATTCATTTTGTTTCCTAAAAGAGCGGCAGGGTATGCATTCTAATGAATTTGCTAAATGGCCAGGAGTCCATAGAGTTTGGGAAAGTTAGAAGGTGGCCTCAAGAACACCCAGAGACCGGAGAAACAAACATAAGAAAGGGGAGTTCTAGGCAGGGCCTGGTGACTCATGCCTATAATCCCAGCACTTTGGGAGGCCAAGGCAGGAGAATTGCTTGAGCACAGGAGTTCGAGACCAGCCTGGGCAACATGACAAAACCCTGTCACTATAAAAAATTTAAAAATTAGCTGAGTATCGTGGCACATGCCTGTAGTCCCAGGTACTTGGGAGGCTGATGTGGGAAGATTGCTTGAGCCCAGGAGGTCAAGGCTGCAGTGAGCCATGATTGTTACTGGACCCCAGCCTAGTGACAGAGCAAGACCCTGTTTGTTTGTTTTCTTTAAAAAAAAAAAAAACCAAAGCTGCCCTAAGGTGACATTAAAAATCTAATGCCCCATATATACCATGAAATACTATGCAGCCATAAAAAAGGATGAGTTCATGTCCTTTGCAGGGACATGGATGAAGCTGGATACCATCAGTCTCAGCAAACTAATACAGGAACAGAAAACCAAACACTGCATATTCTCACTTATAAGTGGGAGTTTAACAATGAGAACACATGGACCCAGGGAGGGGAATATCACACACCGGGGCCCTTTGTGGGGTGGATTGGGGGAGGGATAGCATTAGGAGAAATACCTATGTAGATAACAGGTTGATGGATACAGTAAACCACCATGGCACGTGTATACCTACGTAACCTGCACGTGAATCCCAGAACTTAAAGTATAATTTTCAAACAATTTAAAAATCTGATGCCCAACATGAAGACACCCACCTTCTAAGTAAACACCTCACTTGTGTGGAAACATGGGTCATTCCTATGGCAGGACCCTAATTATGTAAGTTCTCAGTTGAAATCCTGCTGCTGTGAAACTGTGACATCAGTCATGAAACAATGAGCAGTGCCTCCCTGGTACCTCCATGTGGGGCACTGCTCCGGGAAGAGAAGCAAACCTTCAGGGAGAAACTTGGCAGTATTTTTCCTAGGGCTCCAGAAGCCAGAAGAGGAGATGTTATGAACTCTGCAGGGCATGTGGAAGGTGTTACATTAGTAAATTGACTTGGGGATGGTTGAAATATATCTCTGAAACCTATAACTCAAGGGACACAGTGAAAACAATGTTAGCTGACATTTATAGAATGATTATCATGTGCCCAGAACTGAGCTAGAAAGTGTATCTTCTCCTATATTGAGGCCACTACTGTAAGGTGTTTCCGTGTTATGATGTCAAAGAGCTTAGGAAGTTTGCCTACTTGTAGATAATAAGTACAGGGCTATGCTTCAAACTCAGCTTGTCTTTTAACTGCTACAAAAAAAAAAAAAACTGAAAACTTGGGATTACTTAGAAGTAGCAAGGTGTTATGAGCTGAACTGTTTCTTCCAACAAAGACACGTTTAAGTCCTAACCCCCTGTACCTCAAATGCAACCTTATTTGCAAATAGGTTCACTTATAGATGTAGTTAAGACAAGGTCAGGCTGGAATACAGTGGGCCCCTAAGCTGACATCACTGGTTTGCTTATAAGAAGGTGATCATGTCAAGACATAGAACACCCTGTGAAGGCAGAAGTAGGGACTGGAGCAATACATCTACCAGCCAGGGAACACCAAGGATTGCTGGTCTCACAGCCTTCAGAAATCTTGGATTTAGCCTCTAGAACTCAGACAATAAATTTCCAGTTTTAAGCCACTCAGTTTGTGTACTTTGTAATGGCAGCCCTAAGAAACTAATAGACAAAGTAATCACAATCTCCAAATAATTACCAAACCAGATCTAACACAGCATCTAGCGTCTCCTTAGTCATGAGAAAAATCTAGGCATAAAGCTTTGAAGACTTTTGCTCAAACTGAGCAGCAGGCACAACAGCCAGATCCTCAGCCCTTTGTGTTTTGTGTTTGCCTTCTTCCTCCCCGTGTAAGCACTGAAGGTAGTTTCCTCTTTGACTTAGTGGTCTGACAGTCCTAACCTGTGGGGCCTACACTGCAGTTGCTGGTGCAGACATAATGGTTCCCACCTTTTCAGAGGTAGGAGATGATTATGCATCTCCCTGGGATCCTTGCCCATGCAGGGGATCAGTCCTTTCTGAGGCACACACTCCATTCTGGGAGCCAAGTAGTAGACCTAGCCCTATGGACTACAGGATGAGCTGCTACCCTCATCTTAAGTGTGAGCTCTGGGGTAGCCAGCTAAAACTCCAGTGCTTTTAGGACCACATCCAGTCAGTGTTGGGGGCAGAAATCAGGTGGAAATTTCTCCCTAAACCAGAGAGAATATTTGGAACGGAGGAGCACAATTCCTTCTCAGAGTCCATTTCTCTGACAAACTGTCAGGGAAGTGACCTTCAAAAACCTGTTGTCAAAGTCACCATGAGCTAACAGAGGGCATCTAGGTCTGGTGGCACTTCCTCTGACCAGAAAGCCACTAAAAGCCAAGACTCACACTATGCAAGTGGCAGCAGCATTCTTCTCCAGAAATGTTTTCTTTCAAAACAACTTGAGCCAAATGTAACACTACTCCATATGGCACAAATAGATTTCATCTGTATCTGGTAGGTGGCAAAGATCCCTGGAAATCTGTTGATCTGTGTGTCCAAAGAGAAAAGTTTTAAAGACCTAATAGTGGTAAAATTTATATTGTTACCATGGCACTATGCAGCTCATCGATGCAACACTTCCAAACTCAGAGCCTTTCAAGAGACCAGATACCATTCTGCTCCAGTGGTTTTCAGCGCACTGTTGAAACGCAGATTACTAGGTCCTACCCAAGGAGATCAGCTTCAAGGCCCCAGGAATGGTATTTTAACAAGCACAAGAGGAAATTCTGATGCAGATGGTCAGGTGACTATACTTAGGGAAACACTGGGTTTCAACTTTCTTCTGTATTAAGATCCCAGGATATAGATCAGATGAACTCTCAGGTTTCCTCCAGCCTCATGATTCCAATTATGGCCCCTTGTTTATATTGTGTCCATTCGCCCTACTTAAGCTGGTTGCTTTGGTATCCTAGAACCACCTTCTTTCCTTTAACTTTTCCAACCAACTCCATTTCCCTTTCTCTGTCCCTTGTCTGGCTGGCTCTGAAGAGCCAAATAGTATTATCCTAACATTTGATAGGTAGATCCTATAGATATCATTGCTAAAACCAACTCCCAGTACAACTAAGATAGTAAGCATACCACTTTATCAGCCTTTAATCTGCTCTCATTATTAATAGTTAATCACCCCTGACCAGAGTTTCCTATCTCAGGTCTCTAGGAGGTTATGGATGGGTTTCAAGGCATCTGAAAACTCTCTGAAATGTCATGTGAAATTGTATGCAAATAATATGCATGTAGTGGCAGTATTTTGGAGATTTTTGTTTGTTTGACAAAAGTCCACAGCCAGTGAAGGTTAAGAACCATGGTTTCAGATATCATCTGACTCACCTGGTTGTTATATAGGAAGTTCATTTTGATAATTCTAAGCTACATTGTTTGCCTCATGGACAGTTCCTAGTCAGCTTAAGCAGCCCCTACAGAAAACAATATCAAAATCTAACTTGACCATGTTTCTCCTATTCATTGGTAATATGCTAGACACTTTACTAGTCAACAAAGAAGATGGCACTGGCATCACAAGCATAGTCTTTCAATCCCTCCAAATCCCTACCACAGAAACAGGCAGAACAATTAAATAAACAAAACCAAAAACCCAGAGACACATTTACAACAAAACTAGGGGCAAGTTTTCTCATAAATCTAAAATTACAAGTGGGTGGAGACAAACTACCAATACCACAAGTATATACAGCAGGAAAAAGGAAGCAATGGAGTAGCCTCAGATGGACCCGAAGACAGGAGAACCTCTAATTACTCAACAGTATTCCCTGAAAAGTATAGTTGGAATGTTTTTCAAAACATCCTTAAAATTGGAGTTGGGGCTATCACATTCTCTAACAGTAGTAACTAGAGGGTCTCAGTAAGGTAGACAAAGGCTGGAGTCGTCAAGGCCCCTGAGAGCTCTCAAAATAGATCCACATGGGCTCCCTCCTAGGACAGGGCCCTATACTGAGGGGAAATTGCCTGTAGGAATTAGAATTGAGCAGGATAGAGTCAGTAGAGACAAGGGAGAGACAGACAAGGTCCAGATCAGCTAGGCAGGGAAACGGCAGGAAAGCTCATAATGCAAACAGCCATACTTCACACTGTGAAAAAACAACCAAAGAGAGAACTCTGAAGCTTAGAAAGTTTTCTAAATCCTGCCTCATTCTCTAAGTTTAGGAAAATGAATTTCACATAAAAGTGAATAACAGAAACGAATAGAGATCAATTCCTACAACAGAGCTATTATAAGAAAAATGAGGGTGTGGAATAGAATAATACTCCTACAAACAATGAAAACATGCCAGAAAGACATGCTCATAAAATAGATCAAAATTATAACATATTATATCAAACAAGTTAAGAGACTAAGAAAATGATACAAGACATGAAAGAATTAGAAAAACAAGCTCCAGAAATAGAAAAAAAATTTAAAAAATCAAGTTTACACTAGAAAGAATACAAAAGTGAATAAGCACATTGGATAATATCTTAAGAGAAATACCAGGTAAAGAGGAAGAAAAAAATTAATCAGAAACAAAAATAATTCAAGACAAAGTGACACATACTGAACATAAAGAAATTGAACATCTGGAAAACAGGAGTCCCTAAAGAAGAAACGCAAAGCAAGGAAATAGAATGCTCTTAAAAACGATCTTGAAATAACATGCTTGGAACTATACATTGAAAGAGCACACAGTGTACCTGAGTTGAACAACCAACATTAGACAAGTTTTAACAAAAGTAATGAACTTTAAAGAAAAAGTCCTTTGGGCATCTCGGGGGGAGGGGGGAAGCATGTGATTTATGGTAGAAAGAAAGGTTCCACAAGTTCATTAGACTTTTCAGAAACAACTTTACATGTCAAAAGAAAATATATTTAATTTGCTCCAAGTATAAGCCAATGCTTTTATTTCCAGCAAAATGACTTTCAAAATAGGCACGAACTATTATCAACATACACACCTCAGAATATTGTTCCCATGAACCCTTGCTAAGAACTCTACTGAAGAACAAGCTTCAGACAATCAAGATGACTAGAGAGATATTGACAAAAGGCCTGGAGGTAGGCATGAGATCACTAGTCACCTGATCATTTAGCTAGGACTAAATGATAGTTAAAAAGGAAACAATATAGTCTGTAATGGCTATATGTCCAGACAATATAAATATATGACAACTATCTATAGTTATACTGCAGGAGTTTTGTAAATGGGAGGTCAGAATGCAAGGAAATGCCAAAAATATTTTAATGCTTTAGGTAATTATTATGATGGCTTTATCAGTATTATTCTGAGATTGCTGTGTCTCTGATCTAGGAGAAAGCAAATGAATCATTGTGGAATATTCTCATTTTATTCTTTGTGTCCTTGAAAAACAGAAATACTTGAATTGGAAATATCCATAAGAACTCATGAGATCTAGAACCAGTGGCATGGTGAAGCCAATTCACACCAACAGTTTGTACACTTTTTTCAACTCCATGGTCAGTAACTTTGTGTCACTAGCTTGAAATCCGCCATGATGGGAGTATTTATACACCATGGAAACCCAGAATTGCTACAAATCCAGCCTATCTTCCCCAACAGAGAGTCCATTGTTAAACCATTTGCCAGTACCCTACAGTATATAGCAATCTTTAGTGTCCAGATCGTAATTTTGAAGTACTATTTCTCTCTCTCTCTCTCACACACACACACACAAACACCAAAAAAAAAAAAAAAAAAAAAAAAAAAACAGGAAATTTTGGAGAAATGGTTGGCTTAAGGTCTGAGACAAGAAATATATGAGAAGCCTAGAACAACTTGTCACACAGGGAAGTTATAAAGATACAGCCAGGCATGGTGAATCATGCCTGTAATCCCAGCACTTTGGGAGGCAAACACAAAAGGATCACTTTGGTGCTAGGAGTTTAAGACCAGCCTGGCCAATATAGCAAGACCTTATCTCTACAAAAAAAAAAAAAAAAAAAAAAATTAGCTGGGCATAGTGGCGCATACCTTTAGTCTTTTCTTAGCTATCAGGCAGCTCTGAGGTGGGAGAATTACTTGAGCCCAGGAGTTCAAGGCTGCAGGTTGCAGTGAGCTATGATCAAGCCACGGCACTCCAGCCTGGGCAACCAAGCAAGATCCTGTCTCTAATAAATAAACTTTTAAGTTGTAATGATATTGGCATCATGTCAATAGGACTCAAGCCAGTTTGGAAAAAAAAAAAAAACTCCCATTGACCAAACAGGGTCAATTTGACCATCAACAATGATAATAACTGCAATAAAATACATTGAAATTAATTACAATCATGTTCAAACAAAGTCAAAGAATGAGTCATCTTCAGAGAATGATAGGGAACAAATCGTTATCTAGAAGGCTGATAAATACATGGACTGAAGCAAGCATTTATCTTGCCATTCCTATATCAACTGTTCCACTGAATATCCTGATGGAGTAAATGAAAATATCTCTTTACAAAAGTATTCTACCTTAGAAAACAATAGCTAATTACAATTCCACGATTTTGCAATTCCCAGTAAGCAAATATAAGCATTACATATCAACAGCTGCTCAGATCACACAAAGAGACCGCTAGATAATATTTCCTTCTTTAGTCTTGCTAAAGGGATAGACCAGAACCTGAATCTGATCTCTGGATCCAGCTTGGAAATTTGCAGGAAATACCAAGGATAGAGGAACATGCTGAACTGCACATGAGTCTGCAATCAGCAAAGTCCAGACTGTGGAAAATTCCACAGGTCAAATAGCCCAGGTTCTTCAGATAAATTGTAAAGAAAGTAAAAGGGTGAAGGATGAGTTTATAAATTAAAAGACAAAACATTTGTTATGGGTAAGACCAAACTGTAGTACATAGGAATACATATTTGGGTGATAAAACTATAATATAAACTCTAGGAAGTGATTGGTATAAAATCAAGATGGTAGTTTCTTGTGGGACAAGGGGAGACCTGTGATTAGGATAAGACACCTGCAAGGGACTTTTGGAGTGAGTGACAAAGTTATGTCTTCCGCTCTGGGTAGTTTCCTTGCCTTAATTTGGATTTGTGAGGTTTGCTGTATCTCGAAGGTGGTTTTGGAGACACAAAAGGGGGAGCCTTGCTCCATCACCCCAGGCTGGACTATAGTGGCACGATCATAGCTCACCACAGCCTCAGACTCTTGGGCTCAAGTGATCCTCCCAAGTAGCTAGGACTTCATGTGCTTGCCTCCACGTTGTTGGTTTTGGAACGGGAAGGCGTTTGTTTTGTTTTATAGGAATGGGGTCTTGCTGTGTTGCCCAAGCTGGTCTCAAACTCCTGGCCTCAAGCATTCCTCCCACCTTGGGTTCCCAAAGTGCTGGGATTACAGGAATGAGCCACCATGCCCTGCCTCCCTGTTTCATTTTACAGTAAAAATTTTTTTAAAAAATATAATCACATTCTTGCCCTCAAGGAGCTCAATCTAAAGAGTAGATGGGGCTGGGCACGGTGGCTCACGCCTGTAATCCCAGCACTTGGGGAGGCCGAGACGGGTCAGCAGATAGAGACCATCCTGGCTAACACAGTGAAACCCCATCTCTACTAAAAAATACAAAAAATTAGCTGGGTGTTGTGGCGGTCGCCTGTAGTCCCAGCTACTCGGGAGGCTGAGACAGGAGAATGGTGTGAACCCAGGAGGCGGAGCTTGCAGTGAGCCGAGATTGCACCACTGTACTCCAGCCTGGGCGACAGAGCAAGACTCTATCTCAAAAAAAAAAAAAAAAAAAAAAAAAAAGAGTAGATGGAGAGGTAAACAATTAGTTTCAAGACAATGTGATCAATGCTGTCAGATAGGTATATATATATATGTTGCTTTGGAACCAATGTGGCACTGAAACAGTTTATTTAGCATGGGAGGTCCAAAGAGGCTTCTGGGAGGAAGGGACACACCAGCCTGGCCTTGAAGAGACAGCCATTCTCCAAATGGCCTAGGAGTAATAAAGCCCAGCCCAGGCTGCAGGGGGTCACATCACAGTTACTCCAGGCAGCCCTCTGCACCCATCAGTGTTCATTGCAGCATTGGTTGCTTCCTTTCTGCCCCTGCAGTTGTCTAGAGCGATTTCCTTTAAAATGACAAAGGTAACAATTATCAGCCAAAGGAGCACATGTTCACATATTTATGTGAACAAACTAGTGTCTCTCTGCCTTTTCCTTGTTTTTAAACCAGAACTTAATGGATAATGGAAGAGAAGGTGCCATCTTGATAACTTTTTCTTGAAATAGAGCAGCTGCAGCAAAGACAGAATTCTACCCCCAGCCAGATTCTCTCTACAAGCACTCAGAGGAGAACTGGAATTCCTCTCTGAATTCTCTCTCCAAGCACAGAAGAGCTTAAGGCTCCTTGGTTGGACTCTTAAAGCCTTCCTGACCTGACCCCTGAACACCAGAATAGCTCCTCACATCCTTAGCCAAGAAAGCAAGACAGTGAATGTCCAATTACAGAATCTGACATATCCAAAAAGACGATAGAGAGTACAATTTGTTAGGCCACATTTCCTGAGAAACAAAACGGAAGGGGTGCAATTTGTATACTGGAATCAAAGAGCAATGGGATGTGGACAATTTGAGGTGTCCTCTGTTCCTGGGTGCTGTGTAAACAACAGTGTGGAGGCACAGCAAGTGGGACCTGGTTACTGTGCAGGAATGTACAGACTTGGAAAGCAAGATTGGTGTCCACTCCAGGATGCGCTTATCCTTCTCACCTACCGGGCACTGATCCCTGACCATCTCTGGTAGCAAGCTGGCATTAGAAGCTAAAAAGCACTTTAGAAATGGAGGTAAGAATAGAAGGGAATAGAAAAGCCATCTGTTTACACATTTCCTGATCTGTAAAATGGGACTATACACCTACAAGTGTAAAGAGAAAATAAGACATATGGAAATGCTATATAAATGAAAGGGCGTAGGGTAGAGTATTCCTGAAAATCCTACACGGAGATGAATGTGCTTTCCTTCTTTACACAGCTGTGTGCTGACAAGTATTTTATCCTTATAACAAGACCATTTATCAAGTCTATAAACACTTGCAAATGCTCCCAATAGGCACAAAGTCTTCTTCCACAAGCTGAGATGTGATCATTTGTTAATCTACTCCCAAGTATAACATTGAGTATTCATTTTGTTGAGTCAAGTATCTATCCCAGCCCTCAGACAAGATGCAACAACTGGCAGAGACCATTATGTAGGTCTGGGTTCAGAGACAAATGGGATTATGGCTTGCCTTATACCTGTCCTCATCCTAAAAATGACGGCTTATGGACATAGGGAGACAAAAAGAACATAGTCTACTATTTAAGATTTGAATCTTATGTGGAAGGTAATACTCCAGAGAGACCACTGTGTTCCAAACTCACCTGATCAGTCGCGTGGGATGCTTGCTGAAAATTCGCTGTCTTAGTTTACTTCCCTGATCTGCTGAATCAGAATCTCCAAAAGAGGTCTTTAAAATCTGAATTTTTAACAAACGTTCTAGATGATTTTCATGATGAGGCAAGTTCAGAGAAAAATAGAACACAGCTCCACAGGGTTCTAAAAGTAAAGATTTTTAAAGAGGGCCCAAGAAAAGTGATGTCTTAGTCTACTTGGGCTGCCATAACAAAATACCATAGATTGGGTGGTTTAAACAACAGAAATTTTCTCAGTTTTGGAGGCTGGAAGAATAGAGTGGTCAGGTCTTGGTGATGGCTGCCTTCTTGCTGTGGTCTCACATGACCACTTTGTGGAAGGTGGGAAGAGGGAGAGAGAGAACAAACTCTCCGGCATCCCTTCTTATACGGGTATTAATTCCATCATAAGGGCCCCATCCTGATTAGCTCCCAAAGGCCCCATCTCCAAATATCACACCTTAGGGCTAGGGCTTCGACATAACCCTAGCTATGTTAGAGGGTGGGGGGATGCAGACATTCAGTCCACATAGGTGCAATGGGACTTAGTCCTTCAAAGGACCAGGTGCTCATTTGTGGAGCTGAATCTTTGGGGTTTTTGCTTCTCACCAATCTATGCAAAGCCACACCATACAAGCCATAGGTTTAAGCAAGCTGTGCGCCCATTGGTTTCAGCAATATACAATGAACAAAACATGAGGATTTAAAGCAAACAACAACAAAAGATAAATCAATGTCGCCAGGTGTTTTGGATGT
The DNA here is from genome assembly GCF_000951045.1 of Mandrillus leucophaeus. Lineage (NCBI taxonomy): Eukaryota > Metazoa > Chordata > Mammalia > Primates > Cercopithecidae > Mandrillus > Mandrillus leucophaeus. The sequence goes on along the minus strand of NW_012100054.1, from coordinate 870,482 downwards.
TATTCAGTTAAACACCAAATTTAACTCTGGACCTGCTGATAGCCCAGACCAAAGGAGAAAATGCACTTGCTAACTGTCTTTCCTATTTCACACAAGTTAAATTCTGGGTAGAGTTCCAGCTTTTACTTACACCTCCTGAACCATACTGCTATTCTCAAACTTATGCCCTTTAAAGATGAGAAAAGTCATTGTTTTTCCCCCAGAGCTGAACATTTTTTGTCTCAATGCATTTCTGGCTTATTAGAGAAGCAAAACTAGTCATATTAAAAATTCCCAGTGGGGAACCTCCCTCGCCATTCTGGAAGCGGATGAGAAAAATAACACATTTTGTGAAATCTGCAGTTTGGGGTTTTTTAATAGATCAGAAGAGTTTTCTTACCTCTTAATAATTCAGGTAACCCTGGAGATCCAGCCACTTTCCAGACATTGCTTAGCAATGAAGAAGTCAGGATGTCCCCAATTCCAAATTGGTTATCCAATTAGGCAAGTTCCGTTACTCAGTGTTGTTGTAACAGAAGGAGGATAGCTCAGTGTGGTAGAAGAGTCCCTGAATTCAGGCCCAGCTCTGCTATAAACTAATCAGCAGTTTCCATTGAACAATTTATTCACCCTCTCTGAGCCTGTTGCCTTCTACTATTTCTTAAGTATCTAAGAAGTGCCACACTATCCAGGTGAAGGGGACAGCCTTCAGGAAACCACAGTTTGGAGAAAAGGGAATTTTCCTTTCTGTAATGTAATGGTTCCTTTCCTTGTGTGGGTGCCTTGTCTCTGTTCCTTACTGGCTTGGCACATGAAACAAAACCTGTGAGTGTATGATGGAACAAATGAATGAGTGAGTGAAAGAAAACGGTTTTCTAAATCGCCTTATTTTATGCCACTACCACTCTTCCTAAGGTCCCCTTTGCCTGATAACTCAGACCCAAGTAGTCCAACTTTGATTTCACCTGTCTTAGGTTTCTAGCACTCAGAAAACTCATTTGTTGGCTGTAATCTGCCCCTTCATTCTTCTCTGGCACTGTTCCTCCGAATCTACTTCCATCCCTCATACACCCCTGAATATTTCCCTATATTCTAAATCCAAACATCCATTGAGCACATAATATATAGCAAGCACTGGGCAAACCAAGATGCTGGAGAACAGACTCTGCTCCACATTTTCTGTGGCTGCAGACGGCGCCCTGTGTATCCCATTCACGGCCACAGAGGGTATGCCTCCTTTGACTCACAGCTACTGAGATACCAGGACAGGCAAAATGATGCCACAAAATTCCCAGGAGAGTCTTACATCAAATAATTCTACCCACCTCTCACCACCTCATGCTAGCCCCCTGTACAATAAATTTTAACAAAAATAGCTGTTTAGGGGGATTGAACCACCTTAAATTTTCCATCCACTTAGTAGTCCATGAATCTGGGTGCTACACCAACTGACTGGAGCACAAAGCTCTTACCTCTACCTTCAGTATCATTTTCCCATCATTATCGAACAATGAGACACCAGTTTCTCTGGAAAACATTACTCAGTTTTTTTAAGTAAGTAGCATTTTTATAGCATGTCAAGGTTTAAAACCATTTCTACATATGCTGTTTCAGTCAATATTCACAACAAAGCCTGAGGCTCAGAGGATAAATAAGTAGGCCACATGGTCAGCAAAGTGGCAGGGCTGGCATTTATGCCTGGGTATGAGTCAAAATCCCAGAGCCTGCTCAGAGGGAGCCAAGTGATCCTGTTTGGTTTAGTCCTCATAGTAACTAAAAGCTACACATTTAGCCTTTAAGCATTTACTCCAATAGCATTGTATAGTAGTACCCCCTTATCTGCCGGGGATATGTTCCCAGACCCCCATGGATGCCTGAAACCTCACATATGCTAAGCTCTGTATACACTATGCTTTTTCAATGTGATAACCACAGTGGCTACTAAGTGACTAGCAGGCAGGTAGTGTAGACAGTATGGGTACGCTGGACAAAGGGATGATTCATGTCCCATGTGGGGTGGAATAGACAGTGTGAGATATCACTCAACTCAGAATGGCGCACAATTTAAAACTTGTGAATTATTTCTGGATTTTCCATTTAATTTTTTTGGACTGTGGTTGACCATGGGTAACTAAAACCATGAAAAGTGAAACCATAAATAAAGGAGCACTACTAGGCATAGATTTAAAGAGATAACCTCATCAGGATTTTTTAAGGGTGTTCACTAAACAATCCTAAACTTATATTTTACTTTTGTAACATTATTTTGGCTTTTGCAGTGTGCTGAGCCTCTCAGTAGAAGTTGCTCAGGCCTCTTTCAAGCTCAGAGCCTTGATAAACTTTTTCTTTTCTTTTAACATGACATCACTAAAAATGTTGCTTACTTGCTGTCACTTTTCCATCTTTCCACCTGGAAAGAAAATGGGCTGGATTTTTTAAATTTGTACTCCAGTTGTACATATAGCTTGTCCACCTCGCCTCCATAAAGACATTTTTATTGACCCACACATACTGTAAACCCCAGAAAGATCACATACCCCAGCCTGAGTCTGCAGCTGCCCAGCAGGGGCAAGATCTTGTGCTTTGCTCTCCAGAAAAACCCAGCTGGTTGCAAACCATGACCCTGCCCTGAGAATTGTCTTCTAGGGGTGACACTGGAGGATTCAGATAGCAGAGGGAGCCTTTGGATTCTTTACAATTATATCCCTAGGCCTTAATTCCTTCATACCTAAAATGAAGGAAATAACACTAATGAAAATTAAAAGAACATCAAGAGTTTTTCAGATTTGTAGATATATTTACAAGATACTACACCCAATACCAGGCTCTAAACTTTAATATCTTCGCCTAACTGGGCACAACAGCTGCCCATCTGAAAGGAGGGATCAACTTTTCTATTTGCAGTTGGAATGGCGGGCCCTCCTAACATCTTCCCAGTCACTCTCCCCGCATCATAACAAGGCTTCATTCAGGTGCATGGCCTGCTTTGGTGACAAATGCATCAAGCCAGAAGTACCAGACTCTTTGGCCTCCACTGGGCTGCATCTTCCCTCTATGCCCACATGCTCAGGGCATCATGAGAATGGCATGTGAATTATCCAGCTATGGATGGACTCCACTAGAGGCATCTCCAAGATCTTCTCATGCCCTGAGTGCCTGAGCGCAGCTGCGGATCTTCACGATCCAACCAGTGATCACTCCTCTCCATTCTTTCCGTTTCCCTATTTACCATAGCTTTTTGGAAAGCTGATGAAGTGAAATATTCTCCAGCAAAGGAAGTAATATAAAGCTTAAAAGGCATTTCTGATGGAATGGTGAAATAATTCCACTGCTTTCCTTTGAGCAAAAAAACTCAAGGCAACCTGAGGCAGCTCTGGGGATTTCATTATTGATAGACTGGAGGGAAACAATGGCTTTAGCTGAACAAGTTTTTCTCTTAACTTGTTAGAGCACTTTGGAATGAAGAGATGAGAAAGACAGGTGCTAGACGATAGAATAAACCCAGCACCAACTTATTTACATAATTTTGTATAGAAATCCATTGATGTATGAAGTATAAAGTGACTGTTGAATAGTGAAAATTAAGTATTTTGGAAAACAATCTATGTTCACTACCTAGCTCTAAAATAACTGAACATTTTGTAAAATACCTCTTGCATCTTTGTAAAACTTACTGGCAGTTTAAGCTATGTGTGTGTGCAGTTTTAAGAAAAGACAATCTTTTATGTTATCGTTAAAGGTAATTCTTAAGAATGCATTCTCTAAGCAGATGAGACATTGAGTCGGGGATAGGATGGGAAGAGCACATTTATACTTCTAATGCAGCATGGGCCATTCACCATTTCTTCATGATTAAAGGCTATCAGGAAGGCTGGAAAAGTATGTGTAGCAAAGATGATAAACAGCAATTTTTGCAGGGCAAATTGCTTCCTAAGTGAGGGAGTAGGGGATTTAAAGGCAAATGTAGCTGTCTCAGCATACAAAGGTTTGTGCTGTGTGAGATTCCTAAATCCTAACTCCCTTTTGACAAGTATTCCTTAACAGCCCTCCCAGATATCTGAAACCAATTTTAACCCACTCTGGTCCCCCGCTGACTACAACATTACCTGAATGGTGTGGTCCAATTTCCAGGCTGCTTACCAGTCCTCAAGCCTATGGGGTAAGTAAATCTCAGGCCTCTGGGGTGAGGTAGCCCTTGTGGGACAGACTTGGTGAATATCGATGAGCCCAGGAACCTCAAAAAGCCTGCTACTTGCAGGATTGAGGAGGAAGCATTTTTTAAAAATTCACTGCGCCAGGAAGCATTTCTCTTATCAATTGTTGCTGATGTTGGCTTATTCTTTTTTATTGTTACCAATATTTTTAACCATAAAATGACCTTAGAAAATGTAAAAGAAGCATCCTCACAAACTGCTGTGTTTTGAGGTTTTGAATATTAGGCCTGTGCTTTATGACTCAAGGGAGTGGAATGAAAAATGCTGAGAGGCACTTAGAACCATTACCAACAAATCAGAGGTCAGGGAATTGGAGAAGTGCACAGTCTTAGGGTTGCAAGCGCCCTTAGAAGTGTCCAGCTGGCTACCCCTGTACACAAACAAAAACTCATCTCAGGTGTGTTCAGGGCACAGAAGCCTGAGGCAGTGGTTCTCAAACAGTAGTCTCCAAACCAGCAGCCTCACTTGGGAACTTGCTAGAAATGCACACTCTCGGGCCCCGCCTCAGAAACTCTGAGCTTGAACAATGATCTGTATTTTAACAAGCCCTCCATGTGATCCTGGGACAGGCTAAAGTTGGAAACCACTGCCCTAAAATCCCCCAGCGAGGGCCCATCCTACAAGTAGTTTAGTATGGCCTTCCCAAAGCCAATAGAAGAAGAATTGGGATCTTAATTCTTTCAAGGGAGCCTCTGTATGGGAAAAATTATTATTAGTCAGATCCAGTTAGCTTCTAGCATTATCCACTATGGTGACTTCCAGCCATTTCTAGACTTGTGATACTAATCCCAAGAAATATGCTGAGAAGACACACTTTTAAGGTAAAATGTAACAGGAGGCCAGGTATGGTGGCTCACGCCTGTAATCCCAGCACTTTGGGAGACCAAAGTGGAGGTGGCTCACGCCTGTAATCCCAGCACTTTGGGAGACCAAAGTGGATGGATCACTTGCAGTCAGGAGTTCAAGATCAGCCTGGCCAACATGGCAAAACCCCATCTCTACTAAAAATACAAAAATGAGCCAGATGTGGTGGTGGCACATGCCTGTAATCCCAGCTACTCGCGAGGCTGAAGCAGGGGAATCACTGAAACCCCAGAGACAGAGGTTGAAGTAAGCTGAGATCGCAACACTGCACTCCAGCCTGGATGACAGAGTGAGACTCTGTCTAAAACAAACAAAAAAAAAAAGTAGCAATAACTGTGTTTTGAGGATTTTTTGATAGGCAGGAATGTTACAAAACCAACATGAGAATCTTCCCGTATTCTGAGATCATAGGATTATGCTAACTCCTAATTCTTGTCAACCCTAGTTAATACCAGTGGTGGAAATATCCTTAACCCAAGGAGGAATGTAAGTAGCATGCTCTTCAACACCTCTTACCTCAGGCTTAGAGACCCCTTATGGCTATACAGCATCAGATATTCAATGCTGACTCAGGGAAAGGCTGTACCATGCCTGTAGCAGAAACATCAGCCAAGGCCAGGCAGGGCAGTTACAGAAAGAAAAACATGCATTCTATTTAAAAAAAAAAAAAACACATTGTAGGACTGCTATTGTTTTCTGCCTTCATCATGAAGTGACACCTCTCTCTCTTTTCCCAACCAGGAACAGCTAAAAGATGATGATGTGGAATGCATTGTAAACCAGGATGAACTAGCCATACATTACCAGGAGCAAGCCTCCTCACCCTGCAGTCCTCCTGCAAGGCTAGGTCTGGACCAGAAAGCTTCACCCCAGACACCAGGCAAGGAAAACATTTATGAGGGAGACCTTGGCCTGGGAGGCTATGAACTCAAGCTTGAGCAAACTTCGGGTCAATCCCAGTTGAATTAATTGGCACGAAGAGTACAGATGTAATCACAAGTAATGCAAGGCTCACTGAGGAATACAAGCCAAGCTGATGAGGCAGTATAGGGGAGAGGCTGGAAAATGTATTAAGAGCATAAATTGGAGAGAATCAAAGCCTTGTCACGTGGATCCTCTGGTGCCTGAAGAAATGAGAATTTATTATCCCTCTCTATTATGCAAATGAATTTAGTTTTTTGACAGCAGCCATTTTGATTACTGGATTGACTGGGGTGGGGATGGGGGTATCAGGAGTCTAGCTGCTGGAGGCTGGGACAGCTGTGCTGGGTCTTCAGGGCATTTCTGCTGCATGTGCAGCTCTCCAGGCCCTTCACTTCTATTCTGGATTTTATTCCCTCCACTAGGGAGAGTTTAAAAATAAGAAAAGAAAGCTTCTGAGAGTAAACATTTGGCTCCTAAGCTGAAGGGAATGTACAGCTATTTAGTAAGTGATAAGTTTCTTATTTTGAGGACTTGACTCCCATTTGCTTTCAGTGACCCCAGGGCAGAGCCCAGAGAAGTGTTCCGTACCCACTGCTGATGGCTTCCCAGAGTCCATGCTGAGTTGAAGAACCTATTGTTCTTGTTGGCATCCTTCCTATGCTACTTCTCCCATCGCTCAAAGGGGTTGCCTATGGCCGGGTATGCTCTGCACTAAATGCAGCACCACTTTCAAGCTTGGTAGGACCATTCCAAGAAAAGCAGGTTTCTTCTCCCCATACCACATTGTGCCTGAAGAACAAGGCTTCCCGTCCTTGCCTGCATGTGAGTCACTTCTTGGCTGTGCAGCAGGTCCCCCTGTCTCCGTATGCTGGAAGGTAGGATTCTGCAGCCCATGTTGCTCTCCACCTGGCAGCAGACTGTGCAGGAGCCCCAACCTGTCCTCCAATTCCAGCATTCACAGCTGATGAGCAGTGTAAGAGCAGGGCGACAGGAACGGAGCCAATGATGTGTGGGTTACACTGAGGAGCCAAAGACAGGCCCTTAGGACTCCCCCTTACAAGGCATGGCTCATGGCCTACATTCCAGAGACCAACAAGATAGCTTTTAATTCAACTGCATGACCTGTGCCTTTTAAGCCATAAAGATACCTCAAGTCTAGCGCCTCTTGAAATCCAGATGTTCATATTACACTCCAAAAAATAGACTCCAGGCCTAGGTGCCCAGGCTATGATGAGTCTGCTTTTGAAGGAGGTAGGGAATGACATCTTCCTTGGACCCAAAGCTTAAAAGTAATGTATGCTTTGCTGACCACTGTTAGGCCTTAAACATTCACTGTGGTGGTATCAGGCACACTGCTATGTGCATCGGTTTTTTGTTGTTGTTGTTGTTGTTGTTGTTGTTTTGCTTTCCAAACAGAATCTCTGGGGCACAAGTTGTTTTATACTCAAGCTAAGTATAATTTTGTCATTTCAGGTAAATATGATAAGTGATGGAACATGAAGTTTTCTAATTTGACTTAATCCTAATAAATTTTTGTTATAAAGTATGATCGTATTTGGCTACTGCTTTATTTAAAGTCATTTTCTCTTTCCAGGTGACTTGGTGGTTCTAAGCTCTTATACTCAGAGTGCTGGCTGAAGTGGGCACTGAAAGCTAATGTATGGGAGATGCAGGGATCCTCTGGGCCAAAAACAGCCAAGGGGATAGCAGGACAAGTCACTGAAGGAATGAAGAGAGCAGGGATGGGCTGGGGAGGCATCCCAGAGAAGGGAAACCTGAGTCAAGCAGAGGGGCACAGACACCACCTTTCCCACTAGGGATGACCAGGGTTCACAAAAGCTACAAAAATAAGGGAAGGAGTTACTAGAGGAGAAAGAAAAGAAAGGCAAAAAGATAAAAGGTTCATCTTTTTTTCTGTCCCTATTATGCTAAAAGGAAGAGAGGCAAACTTGGCGTTTTCTTTCTCTTTGTGTGGAGAAAGACACCAAGGAAAGAAAAGATCCACCCAAAAAAGGCAAACATTAGTAGGGGGCAGGAGTGGAGAGAAGGCAGAGAAATATGACATACCAGATGGAAATGAGATCAAGTGGGGAGGGGAGGGTACACAATCTAAAACCAGCACCAACTTGCTAAGATGGTGTAGCAAAAATAGCCTCCTGCCCCACAGGCAAAGCCCTCTTCCTACTTAGAAGTAAAAATCTCTTTCCCTCTGAACATCGTGAGCTGTTGCTAACATGGACAATGAAGGGCTATTTAATCTGGGCTGGTTCAGGTATCCCAGCCGACTTCAGGTAGGTACGATATAAGATTGAGTAAACTGTGCCCCACCCAACCTGTAAGATAGTGTTCCAGTTTCGTGATGTGATTGCCAGCCTTCTTCCCTCTGTATCAGTCCAAGACCCAAACAGAGGCTAGTGTCCCAGTTAGCAATTCATAAAACCAAATTCCCTTTATGCTGCTATTGTAAGGATAATAATTTATGATGTTAAGAAAAGGTCTGTGCTTTGATTAGCATCAGGACTGTGAAATTCAAACCTATTATTTACTGCGAGTTTTAATGAATAATAAAGGCAAAAGAGCCTTATGCAAACCACTAATTCTTCTGCTGATTACTAGAGCTTTAAGCAGGACTGTAATTCATTGACTTACAGGTCTCCCCTTAACTTCCTATCATGTACATCAAACACACATTCATGGGTACATGCATACATACTTCCACTCACTTCCTCTACCAGGCTCCCAGCCACAGCCTCTATGATGTTCCCTGTGGTGCTTGGGCATATCTAAGCAAGTCTGAAGCCTGGTAGCAAGTGACATCAGGGTCTTCATTCATGACATTTCAAGGAATTTTTTAGAGGGCAATTTAATATAAATCCAAGCTGAAATTTTAAATACCCTTTGACCCAACAATTTCATGTGCAGAACTTTTATTCTAGATGTGCCAGAAAGTTTATATATGAAAGGTATCTACTAAAACAACTGAATTGCCATCAGGTTAAGTAAATCATAGCACAGCCATTTTACAAAACAGCATATGTGCTGATATGGAATGATTTCCAAGACATTATTGTTAAATGAAAACACCAAGTTGCAGAACAGGATGAATAATGTGCGACCATTCTGGCAGGTTAAATAAGAAACTGGTAGTATCATTGCCTTTTAAGAACTAGGGGACCTGATTTTTCTCTTTTATACCTTTTGAGCTTTGTACTCACATATGCATTATTTAATTTGGTGCTGAATAAGTAAGATTCCTATGAAATAACTCATTCCAAGTACTATGCTACTAAAGGAGTAAAAACCTGAAAAGCTGTTATTTTTGTCAAACTTTTGGAGACCCTGAAAATACGAAGGGCAGCACTGATAGCTTCTGGGTTTATTTATATCATCTAACATACACAGATGCAAACTATATAAAAAGTCATGAAATTCAGACAAATTACTCAGTCCCATCCATCAAACATCTAGAAGACAGCTAAAAAAATGAATGATTTCTTATTAGATAACAAACTAGATGATAAAGCTCTAATAACTAGAACAGTATAGTATTGACCCAGAAATAAGCAACAAAATAAAAAATAAAAAAAAAACTAATACAAGGTACAGAAACAGTCCCATGAATTTCTATATTTAGAAACTTAGTTAATTAAAATGGCATTTCAATATGGGGTAGGAATTAATGGGCCAATTGACTATCAATTTGGAAAAATAAAAGTATGTAATAACATCTAACATATACAAAACTAAATTCTAAGTAATATAAACAGCTAAACAAAAAAAAAATGTAAATCTTGGCATATGGACAGTCTTCCTAAGACAGATGCAAACTGTAAACAATAAATTCACTACATAAAAATATGAAATAGGACAAAAGACAAAATAAACCAAATTTTAAAGCAAGATGAGAGAAAAATATGTATACACACTTTGTGTTGTATATCAGACTGAGAGTTATTCCTCAGAATATACAAAGAATTCTTACCAACGTATGAGAAGAGAAAAAACTACCAAGTACAAAACTGTGCCAAGAATATGTAGAATTAAATATGTACATCTTCTACCCGGAATTTCTACTTTTAGGTATCTCCAGAAAATAAGTCCTTGGCATTTATACATAAGAAGGTGTACAAAACAGTATTCATTGTGGCACTGTTTGTTACTGCAGAACACTAGAAGAGAAGGAAGAGAATAATGACACACCAGATGGAAATGAGATGAAGCTCCTATCAACTTAAATAACTAGGAGAAAAAACATATTCATTAATAGAAGAAAAGTTAAGTAAACAACAGAGCACCAGTACTAGGGAATACTCTGTGGCAATTATACTCTGTACAGAAATGGGTCTATATGCATGCACTTACATGGCAATATTTCCAAGATGTGTTGGTGAAAAAACAGTCTGGAATAATAGTCTAATTAGCAAACAGTATAGGATTAGGAAAACTAGATCAAGAAGGCTTTTTGGTTTATCTGTATTACTTTAGTTTTCTACAACAACACTGTATGCATGTGTTCTCTGCTTATTAAAATAAATTTAAAGGTATGAAAAATATAAATGATTAATATGGACACTGTTGCTGAATTCTGTCTAAGTAAAGAGGACCCATGAAAGAAAATGTCTATTCTGAGGGCCGTCCTGCCTTCAAGATGGGAGGGTGGAAAGGAGAAGGGGGCATTGTCAAGAAACACTTTGAAGTAGTCACATTTGAGTGAAGTCTTGAATGATAAGAGTTTTTGAAAGACAAGGAGACATGACTGGTGCTGGTCTGTGGGGCAGGAGGTGGAGCTGGATCACTAGAGTACAGTGAAGGCCTTCCAGTTGAAGGAAGCAGCCTGGCATCTTAGAGGACCTATAAGCTATTCCACACGAGTCTGGGCCACAATCCTGTGAGAATGGGGTGCTATTGAAATATTTTAGGCAAGGAAGATAACTGCATGGTTTGTCAGGAGAAGGGGTGCTAGTAAGACCAGCGGCAGTGCAATATCCTGAGAGAGGTGACAAGAGATGCAACTAAGGCAGTATCAGGTAGGATGGAGAAGACAGGTTCTAGATAAGTTTCTGAATTAACTCTATAAAGTTGGTAACTGATTGCATACGGAAGTTAAGGAAGCTGGAAGGGCCCAGAATTACCCCAAGTTTAAAGTCTAGATGATGATTGATGATTTCACTCACTAAACAGGAATTGAGAGAAGGAACAGATTGGAGGAAATTAGAAATGTTGATTTCTGCTGTTGCTGTGCTTGTAGCCTTACACACCTGCTCTACTGTCACCAGTGGAAAAGATCTGAGTTACCCCCAAGTTACCAGTGGCCTATGTATAAGGGGCTGTAAAAACTTCAGTCCTTGCCTCCTCAGAAGAATGAATTTAACTGAGGGTCATAACACAGAAAAAGAGACCAAGGCAAGTTCCAGAGCAGGAGTGGAAGTTTACTTAAAAAGGTCTTAGAACAGGAGAAAAAGGAAGGTGCAAGCGGGCACATGAAGGTTAAAGAGAGAAGGTCAAGTGCCCCGTTTAATCCTGATCCTAGGACTTTTATAAGCTCAAGTCTTTCCCATGATTCTTCCCTTCTGCATGCGCAGAGCCCTCCTTACCCTTGGGAAGTGAGCACGTGCAGTGTGTTTAGGGAGGTAGACGCATGCCCATCTGAGGTTTTCTTCCTTTTTCAGGTGGAGTGAGCCCCTGGAAGATCATACTTTACTCATTTTTGTCTCAACACACAGGCCCAGGAAGTTCTCCCTGGAGCCTGCATTCAATCAACACTTTTAATGTTAACAGGCATGGACCATCAGGAGATTGTCTCTCCCCGGCTGCAGAATTATCATTTTTAGAGAGGCAGTGTGATAAATGTCACATCATCACCCGACATTTCTAGTGGGTGCGGGGAGAACCCTCTTCTGCCCCACTCACACCTCTACCTGTAACACTACTTCCCAGTTGCAAATGGCCAGCTTGAGCAAAGTATCATATCCTCTGGTACCTGACACGCAGCTATTAATCTGGCAAATGCACTTTTCCTGGATACCTGTTAGTAAAAACCACCCAAACCATTTGCTTTCAGCTAGCAAAACTAGCAATACACTTTCGCTCTCCTACTTCAGAGGTATGTATCAACTTTCCAGTCCTAGGTCATAATTTAGTCCTTAGGGACCTTGATCACTTTTCCCTTCAACCATCATGCCTGGTCCATTGCACTGATGTTACTTGGACCTCACAAGAAGTAGCAGCAATTACTCAAGACATACCGGTAAGGTATTTATTTGTATGTCAGAGGTTGGGAAATAATTCTGACAAAAATGAACGGGCTTTCAACCCCAGTGAAATTGTCAGTGGTATGGGCATGTTGAGATGTCCCCTCTGAGGTGAAGAATAAGCTGTGGCATCCGCCTTCCTACAACCAGAAAAGGCATGATGCATAGTGGCTTTAAATTTGAGGCAACATATTCTTCATTTGCTACTCCCGCTCATTTACCAAGGTTGTGGGTTAAATTATGTCCCCCTGCCAAAAAACATATGGTACCTATGAATGTAACATTACTTGTAAATAAAGCTTTTGAAGACAGAATCGAGTTAAGATGAGGTTGTACTGGATTAGAATGGACCCTAAATCAAATGATTGGTATCCTTATAAGGACACACACACACACACACACACACACACAGGAAGGAAGGCCACGTGGCAATTAAAGAAGAGATTGGAATAACACAGCTATAAGCCCATGAACACCAAGGATTGCTACAATCCAACAGAAGCTAGAAGAGAGGCATGGAACAGATTTTTCCTCAAAGCCTCCAGAAGGAACCAACCCTGCAAACACCTTAATTTCAGACTATGGCCTCTAAGACAATGAGAGATTAAGTTTCTATTGTTTTCAGCTACCTAGTTCATGGTAATTTTTTACAACTGTCCTAGAAAACCAATACACAAAGTGACCTGAAAACTTTCTAGTTTGGAATGGGGCCCAGAACAAGAGAAGGCTCTGCAACAGATCCAGGGTGCAGTGCAAACTGCTCTGACATTTGGACATGATCCAGCAGATCTGATGGTACTTGAAACTGGAGTAGAAATTGAGATGTTGTTTGAAGTCTGTGGTAAGTCAGTTTTTTTTGTTTTTTTGTTTTTGTTTTTGGAGATAGTCTCGCTCTGCCACTCAGGCTGGAGTGCAATGGGATAATCTTGGCTCACTGCAACCTCAGCCTCCAAGGTCCAGGCGAATCTCCTGCCTCAGCCTCCAGAGTAGCTGGGATTACAGGCACCTGCCACCACATCTGGCTAATTTTTGTATTTTTAGTAGAGTTGGGGTTTCACAATGTTGGCCAGGCTGGTCTCAAATCCTGACCTCAAGTGATCCGCCCGCCTCAGCCTCCCAAAGTGCTGGGATTACAGACATGAGCCATTGCACCCAGCACTCAGTTACTTTAGATAAATCATAGTACAGAGCCTTAGTAGGCTTGCTACTCGGCCTTAGTAGAGACGGAATACTTAACCATGGACCACAAAGTTGCCATGTGTTCTGAACTGCCCATAATGAACAAGATGTTATCTGACCTACCGAGACAAAGATGAGCTTGTACAGCAGTACCCCATAATTAAATGGAAATAGTATATGTAAGAGATCAGGCTCTTGCAAGCATGTGTAATTTACATGAAAGCATGTATAATTTACATGAGGAAGTGGCCCAAATGTCCATAGTCTTTCTGCTATTATTTTTACCTTTTCTCTCCCAGCCTGCACATACTCGCCTCATGGGGAGTTCCACAGTAGCAGTTGCCTGAGGAAAAGAAAACTCAGATCTGACCTACAAATAGCTCTGCATATGCGGGTACCACCCAAAAGTAGAAAACCACAGCACTACAGTCTTTCTGGAACATCCCTAAAAGACAGAGCTCAAGAGGAATCCCAGTGCACAGTGCACCTGGCTGTTCATTTTGTTTGGAAGGAGAAACAGCCAGAGGTAAGAGTCTGTACTAATTTATAGGCTGTGGCCAGTGCTTTGGCTAGTCAAGAGTTAGAAAGATCATGACTGGAAAATGGAGACAAGGAAGTCTGAGAAAAAGGTATGTGAATAGACCTCTCTGAATATATAAAGATTGTAAAGATAATTGTGTCCCATGTGAATGCTCATGAAATAATGACCTCAGCAGAGTTGGATTTTAATAGTCAAGCAAAAAGAGTAACCTCTTCTGTGATACCATTCAGCCTCTTTCCCCAGCCACTGGGCTGCCCAGTGAGCTCATGAACAAAGTAGCCATGGTGGTAGAGGGATAGAGGTTCTGCATGGGCTCAGCAACATGGACTTTCACTCACCAAGGCCAACCTGGCCACAACCACTGCTGAGTGCCCATTCCACCAGTAGCAGAGACCAACACCAAATGGCACCATTCACCAAGGTGATCAACCAGGTATCTGATGTGGGCTGATTATACGGGACCACTTTTATCATGGAAAGGACAGCACTGTTTTGTTTGTTTTTGAGATGGAGTATCACTCTGTCACCCAGGCTGGAGCGCAGTGGCGCAATCTCAGCTCACTGCAACCTCAGCCTCCCAGGTTCAAGCGATTCTCCTGCCTCAGCCTCCCAAGTAGCTGAGACTAACAGGCAAGTGCCACCACATCCAGCTAATTTTTTTGTATTTTTAGTAGAAACGAGGTTTCACCATGTTAGCCAGGATGGTCTCAATCTTCTGACCTCGTTATCTGCCCACCTTAGCCTCCCAAAGTGCTGGGATTACAGGCGTGAGCCACAGCGCCCAGCAGCACTGTGTTCTTATTGGAACAGTTACTTGCTTGGATATTGATTTGCCTTCCCTTGAAAGCAATTTGTCTGCCAAAACTACCATCCATGGACTTATGGAATGTCTTATCCACCATCATGGTATTCCACACAGCATTGCTTCTGATCAAGGAACTCACTTCACAGCAAATGAGGTACAAAAATAGGCTCATGCTCAAGGAATTCACTGGTCTTCTGTTCCCCCTTTATCTGGAAGCCAGCAGCTTGACCTACCAAGGAATAGAATGATCTCATGAACAAAGTAGCCACCGTGATTAGCCACGGTGGTAGAGGGATGGAGATTCAAGGAATGGCCTCTTGAAGACTCAGTTACAACCTCAGCTATGTGAAAAAACCTTGCAGGGCTAGGGCACCATCCTCCAGGAGACTGCTCTAAATCAGCATCCAATCTGCAGTGTTTCTCCCACAGCTAGGATTCATGGGTCCAGGAATCACAAGATGAAAATGGTAGTATTACCACTATTATCCCTAGTGATCTACTAGCAAAAGGTTTGCTTCCTGTTCCCTCAACCTTAAGTTCTGTTGGTCTAGAGTGTGGAGTCCTGATAAGAAAGTAACAATGAAGAAGTGGCCCCAGGTGGGGGAGGGCCCCAGGTGGGAAAGAACAATAAACAGTTATTCTGACCCATAGCTAATCAAACAACCCCAACAACCTCTGCATGTACAGTGACCTCCTTCTGTGGTGGCCCCAGCAACATAACCTTGGAATGCATGTGGCCCCCTCCAGCATGGCTCCATAAAACTTCCCTCCAGTCCCTGCCTCTTTGCATATAGCCCCTTCTCTGCTGTGCTACCTATTGCAACCTTACAACATATTTTCATACTTTCTCTGATAAATCTGCCTTTCTTTACCTATGACTGTCTTGGTAAATACCTTTACTGTCTGTGACACGGGTCCTAGGTAGCCGCTACCAGCAACATAGAGGTCAGTTCTAATGGGAGAAATACTTCCACCAGGAGATCCAATGATTCTACTGCACTGGAAGCTGAGACTGCACCAGACCAATCTAGAGTCTTCATGCATCTGAATCAACCAAGAAGGGAGTTATTGTACTGACTGGAATTATTGATCCTGATTGCTAAGGAGGATTTGGGTTCCTACTCCACAATGGAGGTAAAAAAGAATAATGAAGATCCCTTAGGATATCTATTAATACTACCATGTCTTGTGATTAAAGTTAATGGAAAACTACAACAATCCAATTCAGGCAAAACTGATAAAGACTCAGACTCTTCAGGAATGAAGTTTGGGGTTCATCTGTGAGCCCAAGAACCACAACTAGCTGAGTGCAAATAGAATATGGAATAGACAGTGGAAAAAGGTAATTATAAATACCAGCTACAGCAATATGACCAGTTCCAGAAATGAGGACTTTAATAGTTATTTCTTATTTTGTTATGAATATAAATATGTTATGCAAATACTTTTGTTTGCTTCCCTATTATGCCATCATCTAACGTAAGATAATAATAGTTATATGACAGTAATAAGTTATAGAAAATCCAAAGAAAATGAAAATTATGCAAGAACTTTGATTCTCTTCTGGAGAAAAGGTTAATGTGTTTTCAGTTGTATGCAGGATACTTGTAGCATTAAGAGGAAGTATGACTTTGTTATTGTCTTTATTTAGAGATTAAATGTGATTTAATGCAACATATATGGGTGCCAAGTTGACAAGGGTGGCCTATTGTGGCCATTTTTATGTGTCAATTTGGCTAAGATATAGTCCCCAGCTATTCAGTCAAACACTCATCTGGGTGTTGCTGTGGAGGTATACTTTGTAGATAGTTGACTTTAAGAAGATTATGCCAGATAATCTGAGTGGACCTGATTCAATCCGTTGAAAGGCTGTGAGAACAGAATGGAGATTTCTGGGAAGAAAGAGAAATTCCATCTCTGGACAGCAGCTTCAGCTCATGCCAGAGAGTTCCAGCCTGCCCTTTCTGATAGCCTGCCCTACAGATACCAAACTTCCCTCATCAGTCTTCACAATCACATAAGCCACCAATTCCTTGCAATAAATCTCTCCCTCTCTCACCCTTCAGATTAGAGCAGGGTAAACACTGTAAAAAGAATGTTCACAAAAATAACAAAAGTAGATTTGACAAATTCAAATGTTTTTGAAAGGAACATTCCAGGAATTTGTTTCTTAAAACCACATTCCACGCTGTATCTTTATTTACTTATAGTTTGATCCAATCTCCTGCCTCTTCTCTATCAATAGCACAGTTCAAGGAGAAATGATGTTCAGAAGGATGGCCCTGAAGCAAAATCTTGGAGTACTTGAAGCGTTTGAAGCATTCAGGTACATTCATCATTCATGGCAGGGCAACTGTTAGGCTAGGTGTACAGGCAGTTCAAGGAAGATGTTTGCCTAATTTGGAAGGTTCCAGATGCCTCTCAAATATTGTTATCAACCTGTCATTCATTCTGTTCAAGAAACATTTATTAAACCCTTAAAATGTACTGCTGATAATCAAGGTTAGGAATTGCTGATGCTGGCATCATTAGTGGGATAAATGAAGATGGGGCAGAGGAGAAATGACAGAGTCCAGAAAGTACATTAATTTGCAGATATCATGACCCACCTCATCACACAGATTGATTAGTTTTAGCAATGAATGGGGAGGAAAGGGGAGCTCCAACAAGCAAGCCTATAGGTAAAGGAGGGACTGGACTATCTGAAGGCAGTACTACAGTGGCCAGTGTCTCTGCCTAGCAGCATCCTCCTGCATGCCCCACTCCCCACTGGGAACTGGTCAGTGGGAGAAGAGCACCTCAGCAACACCCTAACATAAGGAATCAGATTCAAATGCCCCTACTTAATAATGTGGCCAAAAGCAATACAGAGTCATACTGTGAAACTCATCAATCACATGTGTGGTCTACAGGCAGTGCTCAGTTAAGCAAAATTATCAAGTCACCCTTCCTGACACCCCATTGTCCAGTCATCTAGCAGATGGCAAGTGTTCAGAATATGCTGATTAAGCAGAATTAAATTAAATCCTGGCTAGGTAGCATTCAGCTACTATCTCTAGAAGGGGAAATGAAAAATTATAAGAGAAAAAAATATTAGTTGAGCCTTTGATACGGGCCTCACTTTTCCACATATGATCTCATTTCATCCTCACAACCACCCTGGGAACATCAGATTATAAGCCCTTCTTTATGTACACAACCTGTGAGAAACATATGAAGTACTTGGCCTAAGATTACAGTTGATTAATGACAGAGGAGGTTTTATACCCAGGACTGTATAGCTCCAAAGATCACAGTGTTTTCCCCACTATACGAGGCTACAAGAAAATTTACCACAAGTCCGTCAATATGCACTAAGAACCCTTAATGCCCCAGCATTGGGGCAAGGAACTAGGTAGATGTACACTAGGTTTATGGAGTTTACAGTGGTAAGACCAGAGACTGAAGAATGGCCACACACAGAAGAGAGGACAGTGGCCTCTCTTGAGCAAGGAGGTCCCCGACCTCCAGGCCAGGGTTAGCCAAGACTCATTTGATACTAAGAGGCAGAAATGGAAATCAGTCTAACTGAAGAAATTCTTTGCTTACGTAAGTTGCAAGTTCAGGAAGTTAGCTTTGGTACAGCTGAATTGGGTCTGTATAGACCCAAACCAGGTCATTAAGATGTTGTGCCTCTCTCTGTTCTCCGTTTTGGCTTCATTCTCAAAAGGTTCAATGCAGTGGCAAAGATGTCCACCAGCAGCTCCGAGCTCTCATTATTCTTAGAGTTAATAATCCCCAAACTATGACACCATAGGGGTGGCTTTCTCCCTCTTGCTCTAGCAAAATCCTAGGACTGCAGTGATTGGCCAGGTTGGGTCACTTGCCCACCTCTGCACCAGTCATATTCACCCAGTGGCAGCTACTGGGTCTGTCAGCCTACAGCATATGCCCGTCCTGTGGAGGATCAAGCAGAACACTTTCATCCATGACTCCTGCAGTGAGCAAACATCAAGTCCTTTGTGTTGCTCCCTCCCACGTTAACCTGTGTAGCTAACAGGATACATGGAGATAATGGTTCATAATTATAAAACACATTTCAGCTTCCGCCTTGCTCTCTTGGATCTTCACTCTGGGAGAAACCATTCAAGTAGTCACGTGGAGTTCATGTGGCAGGAAATTGAGGCCTCTCGCCAACGGCCAGCAGCAACTTGTCAGCCACGTGAGTGAGACACCTTGGAAGTGAGTCTTCCACCCAGTCTGGCCTTTAGATGACTACAGCCCTAATTGATCTTGCAACTGCGCCTTTATAAGAGACCCTGAGCCAGAGTCACCCAGTTAAGCAGCTCCCAGATCCCTGAGCCACAGAAACTACATGAAATAAATGTTTACTATTGTCTTAAGCCACTAAATTTGGGAGTAGTTCGTTATGTAGCAGTAGATAATTCTAACGAAAAGTTCCTGGACAGACAAAAAGAATTCTGTAGCCATCCATACCATTAAGCACGCTTTTTCTAGCAAAGTAAAATACTTTGCTTAACAAATTTCCTAGAAGCATTAGGCTCTCCAGCATACCCACATCTAACTTTGCCCACCCCTAATCTCTGAATCCAGAAATGGAGGTGATGGGAGCAGCAAGAACCACACAGCCCCTGATGAGGGTCCCACAGTGGGGTGAATGATCAGAAGGAGAAGCAGTGTACAAGTGCACTGAGCCACGTGCTAGAGGCTGCAGGGGACTCAGGGGAGAAAGATCTGCTCCTGACTTCTGGGAGTTCGGTGTGGGTATAGGGATCAAGTAAAAATTATGTAAGTCATAGCAAGTTAGGGTTACAAGGAAGCTCAAAAGGAAAAGGATTATGGTACTGGTTTACAACCCTGGTTGTGATACAGGCAGAAGATAGCCAAATGCCTAGGAAGATAGGGGAGGGTCCCTGGAGAATCTCCCACCTGCCCAGGTCATTGAGCACAGGGGGCTTTCCTAAACATGCCCATGGTGAAAAATTCTATCCCTTAACACATGTGCAGTAAGGAAAATAAATCAATGTGGAGTGGCTCAGACTAAGGGCCCACATGCACACTGGAAGGATGGTGTGGAGCCACCAGGAATTTGCACCTTATGCAAGGGAGGAGCCTGGCCTCTTCAGCTCACAAGTGAGAGCCCTCATATTCAATTGTAAGGGGGAAACCTGCTTGGAGAACTCCTCTCTTTGCTGAGAGCTTTCTTTTCTCTTAATAAATTCTACCCTCCTCACCCTTCAATGTGTCCGCCTGCCTCATTTTTCCTGGTCATGAGACAAGACCCCAGATTTAGCTGAACTAAGGAGCAAAAAAATCCTACATCAGTTGTACATTGGACTCACCTGGAGCACTGTAGCAACTACTCATGCCTGGGCCCCACACTCAGAGACTGACTTAACTGGCCTGGGCTGTGGCCTAAATTTTTTTTTAAGCTTCCCAGGTGCACATTTTAAAAATGTGCAGCCAGTTTGAGAGCCACTAAATTAGAGAGACTTTTCAGGAGAGAGAGATATCAGTTGGAGAAAATCAAAGGCTTCCTAGAGGAACCAGTAATTGGGATGGGCTATACAGATTTCAAAAGCTAGGTAGGACTGGTAGGAGAAAGGAAGAGATGAGCAAGCTGTGACTGCAGAGGTGTTGTTATGTTTGCTGGGACAATAAGGAGCATATCGGCTAAAAAGTAGCTACAAAGTGATGAAGATGCTGCTATCGTGTATATTCTAGTTCTGAATCCTCAGGCTGTAACTACATGCACTGCCGAGACCACTGTCTGGCTCTAAAAGCACCAACTCACAAAACCTGTGAATCATCAAGTTCTAAATCCCTGGCATGCAACACATTTGAGATATCATTTTAGGGAGCCACAGCTGCTGCCTGAACAAAAGAAGAAAAAAAATAAATGCTCCCTTCAAGCCCCCGTGACCATGCAACGTCATCCACCACATTACTTCCAATTGTCTCCCTTTCATTAACACCAGATCCAAAGATGAGGACGGCATCACAATTTGGCTCAACCCTGGCTCAGTTATCCTTGGCTGTGGGTCTTCAAAGGGCACCCTTTTCCTGGTGAAATCTTGACCAGGAATTGCCTTCTGTCCCCCAGCCTCACCCCACAGTCTGCACCAGCTGGAAATGAAGAGATGATTATTGATTCAATTAGGATTTACCAATTAAGCTGGTGTTTACTGCCATCCTTAAAGACCTGCTGCTTTTCTTTATTAAGAGAGTAAGTCAGCCCTCCTGTTATCCATCATAATCAGAAATAGAGCAGCACTTCTCAATCTTTGAGCCTTTGAATGCCCTGAGGATCCTGTTAAAATGCAGATTCAGAAACCCTGGGTGGGACTGGAGGGTATGCATTGGTAGCCAGATCCCAGGTGATGCTGATCTGCTGGTCCCTGGACTACACTTCCAGTACCCCTGGGCTGGAGCAGTATTTATCAGGCTTGGTTAACTGTCAAGGGTCTACAGGCAATTTGACAGTCTCAGAGATAAAGCAACAGAACTATTTCATCCAGTCATGTCATTTATTTGATATGCAGTATTACCTGATTTTCACAGAAACCTCTATTTTATATGTATTTTAGGAGAAGGGAGTCTCACTCTGTCACCCAGGCTGGAGTGCAGTGAAATGATCAGAGCTCACTGAAGCCCCAAACTCCTGGGCTCAAGCGATCCTCCCACCTCAGCCTCCCAAGTAACTGGGACTACAGGTACACACCATCACGCCCAGCAACCTTAATTTTTTGTAGAGATGAGGGTCTCGCTATGTTACCCAGGCTGGTCTTGAATTCCTGGTCTCAAGCAATCCTCTTTGCCTGACCCTGCAAAGTGCTGGGATTACCTTGCCCAGCCAGTCCTTCTATTTTTAAAGTTTGTCCAGCATTATCAGGATGGTGTTGGTCAGTTTGTCCCAGCTAATCTTTCAGTTAACAGGGCACAGCTCAATCTTGATCAATATACTTTCACCTTATTTTGACATCATTGTTTACATTTGTCAAGTACGCATTTTGGTTGTTAATACTGACCATAATAAAAATGGGTCTATGACTCAAATGTAGTTCACTGGCGCATAAAAGTAGAGATGGCAATAGTAGTGTAAATACTACAATTCAGAATGTTAGATGTGTATAGTAAGCAAGACTTCAGTGACAGCATAGGCTATGATTCTGGTGGCCAGGCAGGGGAAGGCACAAGGAGGTCAACTGCACATAAGCAACCACAAAAGTGAAGTATCTGGAACTCCATGATTGTCAGTACACCCCTCTCCCCTACAGGACATCCTCTGTTGTGAAACTTGCCAGAAGTGGGCATGAGGTTAGTAAAGCTTTGCCTTCATCTTTAGAGCACAGAGGGAATCTTCTCTTACCTACTCTAGTAAGACTCTAGAATTTTTCTAGAGCAAGTACAAAATAATACTGTGTCCCCACCCAAATCTCATGTTGAATTGTATTATAATCCTCAATGTGGGAGGCAGAACCTGGTGGGAGGTGATTGGATTATGGAGGCAGATTTCCCCCTTTGGTGCTGGTCTCATGATAGAGTTCTCATGAGATCTGGTTGTTTAAAAGCGTGCGACACCTCCCCTCTTCTCTTTCTCCCTCCTACTCTTGCCATGTAAGAAATGCCTGCTTCCCCTTCACCTTCCTCCATGATTGAAAGTTTCCTGAGGCATCCTCAGAATCCATCATACCTCCTGTACAGTCGGCAGAACCAGGAGCCAATTAAACCTCTTTTCTTTGTAAATTACCAAGTCTCAGGTATTCTTTATAACAGTGTGAGAATGAACTAATATACTTTCCAATATAAACTGACAAATTTGGCCCAAAGTTGAAGAGCCCTAAGCCATAGGAACATTATTCAAAGTTGTATAACAGCAAAAATGGGCCAAGCTAGAATTTTGCCAAAAAGTCTATTGCACCAGTTTAAAGATTATGCTTAGAGGGGGGAAACAAAAGTGAACTCCAGGACACAATTTTCAAGCTGAAAAGCCTTTTTGATCATGTTTGTTTGCAAGTTAGTATTTCACTTTTCAGTTGGACAAAACCACCAATGAGTATAAATCAGCTCTTAGCTTATGTGAGATAAATAAATGAAGTAAAAAGGCACGATAACATTTTGTTCTTTGTTACTGAAAGCCCTTGTGTATTAGTCCATTTCCATGCTGCTGATAAAGACATACCTGAGACTGGGAAGAAAAAAGAGGTTTAATTAGACTTACAGTTCCACATGGCTGGGAGGCCTCAGAATCATGGCAGGAGGCAAAAGGCACTTCTTACATGGCAACAGCAAGAGAAAATGAGAAAGAAGCAAAAGCAGAAACCCCTGATAAACCTATCAGATTTCATAAGACTTATTCACTATCACGAGAATAGCATGGGAAAGACCGGCCCCCATGAATCAGTTACCTCCCCCTGAGTCCCTCCAACAACACATGGGAATTCTGGGAGATACAATTCCAGATGAGATTTGGGTGGGGACACAGCCAAACCATATCACCTTGCTACAGAAAAGACTTTTTTTTTTTTTTTTTTTTTTTTTGAAACAGTCTTACTCTGTTGCCCAGGCTGGAGTACAGTAGCAAGATCTCCGCTGCCTGCAACCTCCACTTCCCTGCAACCTTCTTCTGCCTCAGCCTCCTGAGTAGCCGGGACTACAGGTGCATACCACCACACCTTGCTAATTTTTGTATTTTTAGTAAAGACGGGGTTTCACCATATTGGCCAGGCTGGTCTTGAACTCCTGACCTCTAGTGATTCACCCGCCTTGGCCTTCCAGAGTGCTGGGATTACAGGCGTGAAGAAAACATTTTCCATTTTGAAGATGATTGTTCTGTGCTGGTGAGACAGACCAGGAAAGATGTGTTGGGATCATCCTGACAAAGTACTGTTAGGGTGGCCAGGAAGGTCTTTGCTGTGCAAATGAAAATGTGTTTCCACACCCTGCTTTAGTCAGAGAGAGTAACCTTGGTGGTCACCAATATTTGTTGACTAAATAAAGGTCAAGAGGTATATTTAATAAGTGCCTACAATATGCCAGGCACTTCCTGCCCACATAAAGCTTACATTCTAGCAGAAGATGACAGACTTTAACAATGATGTAGCTAAGTGATATGGCTTTGCTCGGTGTTCCCACCCAAATTTCATCTCAAATTGTAATCCCCGTGTATCAAGGGAAGGACCTGGTGGGGGATGACTGAATCATGGGGGCAGTTTTCTCCATGCTGGTTTCATCATAGTGAGTTCTCAGGAGATCTGATAGTTTAAAATTGTGAGGGGGTGGGTGTCCCGTCCCGACCCACCCCCTGCCATTCCTGCCACCATGGCAAGACATGCTTGCTTTGCCTTCGCCTTCCACCATGATTGTCAGTTTCCTGCAGCCCCCCAGTCATGGTTTCTGTTAAGCCTGCAGAACCATGAGTTAACTAAACCTCTTTTCTTCAAAAATTACCCAGTCTCCAGCAGTTCTTTATAGCAATGTGAAAACAAATGAATAAAGTAAGTTATATGGTATATTACTAAGTGATAGCACCACAGTGGGGTTGGGGGAATAGAGCAGTGTAGGAAAACACAGGATAGGAAGTGGTATGGAGGCTGGAATTTGAAACGGGCCAATCAGTTTAGACCTCTATGAGAAGATCGCATTCGAGCAAAGACCTAAAATGAGAGAGTGAACCATGGAGATGTGTCTGGACTTGTGTGGAACATTCACGGACAGCAAGGAAAGAACATGGCCAGAGCAGAGTATGCAGTGGGGAGAGCTGTGAAGGATGTCAGAGTGGAAGCCAGTAGGGGAAAGGGGCAGTTCAGGCAGGTTCTGGTAAAGTCCTTGCTTTTATTCATAGTGAAACGAGAACCAATTTCAGTCAATCACAGGGGCAATAAGTAACTGACAAAATATGACTAAAAGGATCATTCCGGCTGCTGCATGAAAATAGACTCCAGAGTTAGAAATAAGGTATCTGGGTCAACTACGTAACAATCACAAAATCTCAGCAACACGAACAGTAAGAATTTATTTAGCTCATGTGTCTGTGTGTCACTTGGAGTTCTACGATCTAGGCTGGGTCCTCTGAGGCCATCTCAATGGGGACGAGTGCTCCTCCTCCCTGCTCCACCTCCCAGCCTCCTTGGGACCAGAAGGCTACAATTGAAATTTTCTTTTCATGGGAATCGCTGGCTTGTAGATGGCATCTTAAGCCATGATCTTGATTTAATATTAAAGTTGCTTATCACACAAAATCGTGACCCCTGAGTGTAGAGTTTTTCAGCATGCCATGTGAAGAATAGACAGTAGATCTTCTGGGCATTGACTCACCAAAATGATCTAAATGTCAAGGGGAAAGGGGCTCACAGTTTAAGCAGGTGATAAGATATAACTCTGTACTTCATGACGCTGGATGCCAAGACATCATTTTTTTTTAAAGTTAATTATTTCAACTGCGTTGCTCACATTACATACAACAGTTTACATTCGGTGTCCTGAACCTATCACTTCAAGAGCTGAGATACCATATTTTTAACGTTGGGGATAAGACATCTGGAGTTTTAAAAATCAAATTGCAGACAACTCCATCCCTGGAAGTGGCTATTCGCCAAAACTATTTTCTTGTCTTCTGAGAGAAATATATAGTTTATTAGTGAGCATATTTCAAAGCCACATCTAAATGTGATAGAATTGGAAGAAAAATTATAAATGCAACCAAAGAATAAATGAGGGATCCATTCAACATCACCTTCCTTGTTGAAACATCCAGATTTCTACAGTAGGATAGTGAAGGCTGGTGGGCACCAAGACTAGAGATAGTCCTCTGGAATTTGAAGGTCATGCACTTTTCAGATACTCTGAACAATCTGACAGAGCCACCTTCCATGTCCCTTCATTACCAAAGATAAAATTACGACTTCGGACCAGATAGAAAAACTCATCTGTGTCTCTCACTCTCCACCAAACAGGGCATGGACATATCGGTGAAAGATCATCAACTATATCATGTTTCTTACCGTCACAACACTATTGTGGTTACATTTTAAAAGCAGTTTCAATTTTACAATGAAGAAGTAGTGAATCCTTTTTCCCTTGCTAATAGCGGTCTACAGGTACACCAAATTCCTGGTAGGTAGCTCAGATAGTGCTAACATTGAGAAACACACGCCAAGAAGCTGCAAGCAAATCCAATTCATTCTCCCACCTACCACAAGTCACGTTATACTAAGTACCTTTAACAGATAGCCTAGGAAGAAGTACAGGCAGCTTTCCGCTTGAAGGTAAAAAAATACTCCTAATAATTTTCAGTCCACAACACTCAGCTGTGCCAATAAGCCAAGCCAGTTATAAGAAAGATGAAACAAGTACAGCCATAAAAACAATGACCCTTCTACATTAAAAAGGAAAAAAAAAATACACACAACTGCATTTAGCAGCTCAATTAAGATGACCTCTAGTCATCACACTTGTTACAATGACAGCTCCTCCCTCTAACATCAGCTAGATTTGGCTTTCTCTGGTGGCCTGGAAATGACAGGGGAATTATTAGCTCTTTCTCTCCAGGCATCAGCATTTCACAAGCACTTATGGTGGCTTTAACCTCAAAAGAGTTCCTGCTCTGCGGGGTAAACTTTCCTCCATGGTATGTAATTAACCCATTGACGCATCTCCCATGCTGGGCTGATCTTCTGGAAGGCAGCATTAGCAGGTCAAGTTCAAGTGCTGAAGGCAGGTAGCACAGCTGCATAAGATTGCAGAGAGCTCTCTGTGGGGAGAGGGGTAGGCCTGAGGGTCTCTGAACAAATATTGATTCTCTGGGAGACAGGACAACAGTTTAAACCATATGTTACATAACCAAAGTATGCATGTACATGTGCACATGCGCGCACACACACACACACAATAGGTGTGTGCCGGCCTAACTATGCCTCCTCTGGGACACAGGTGGTTCCTCTTCCAGCATTCATAGGAATTCTGAACCAGGTATGGGAAGAGCTGGTCATGGGCAGAAGGAAGAGGGAGCAAAGAGGGAGACCAGAAGCTGTAATACATGGGCAGCCCCTGAGGGACACTTGGCAAAAAGAAAATTATTGCTTCGACATCATTTTCTATTAAACACAATTACAAGAAAGAAGTCACAACCAACTATAGCTGAAATAGCAACTGATTGGAGTAAAGAATATGGGTATGATGTTAAGCAGAGCTGAGTTAGTGCAGTCATATGGAAGATAGACGCTGGCACTCACTGTCGGTTGAGCTGTGCCAGAACGTTCAGATTGTATTTCTCATTTAGGTTTGTGAGAAACATGAGGATTTTGCACTGCTGCAGAACAAAGAGAATCACAACTCGAGTTTCTCAAATCTTGAAGCTGAGTTTGATTCTGACACTATCTAATTTCAACACTTAGAATCCCTCTTCATTCAGGAATTTGGGGAAAACATGAAACGTGTTTTCTCTGTCTCCCCCATTCTTGCTAGGCTGATGGGTGGGTTTCCTGTTAGGAGAGTAGGCATCGCCCCCAATGGGCACCATCACCACACATGTGCATAAAACATGGCAGTGGCTGTGGTACCCAGAAAACACTCAGAAATGAATTTTCCCTCTGAGACACCACCAGTAACACCCATGCATAATGCATGAGTTCAGCCATCTGTGGAAATACACCAAAAGATTGTAAACCTGTGACTGAAAAGATTGGGAATGTTGAAAACTCCAATCAAGGGGGCCAGGGTGTAATTTCAGAGAAACAAAACTCAAATGTGATTGTAATTTAGCAAAATAAATCTGAATCAATTTCATTGTACCCAGTTTAAGAACGGACTCTGGAACACAAAGGGGAGTGGGTGGCCTGGAGCCCAAAGAGCCCTGGTCGACAGGGCCTGTCCAGCTCCGTAACATCAAGGACATCTATTCCGCCATGGTGCAGGACTGAACCATCAGGCCACTCAGAGGCCACTGCATGTGAGGGGGAGGAACCCTGTGGCTGTTCTGGAACTCCCACCCCTGCAGTACGCAGAGCAGCTCTCCCTTGATAGCTCCCACATACAGGTCCTTCACTGAACATTTCATTTTTTAAAAAAGAGTGCCTCCATCTGAAAATAGCTGTCCTGGGTTAAATATCTCCAAGACTGTCTTCTCTATTAATCCTTCCCTTTGCCCTAACGTCATAGCTACTAAGCAATCTTCTGATAATTCTTCTCCTACTAAAGGGAAGAAGGCTCCCAAACGGCAAGTATTCATGTTAGTCACTTACAGTAAATATGTCCAATTGTAGACATAAAATGCAGCATAATCAGTCTCTTCTGAGTCTAATTGGCTCCAATACCCAAGTACATTCCAAGTCAAGTCACCCTCCTGTCCAGCTGAGGCCAGCCCTCTGATAAATTTGTCCCCCCTTCAAGACACTCAGTGACCCACTGGCTGTCCTTCTACGGATATCTTCACATTGCAACATGTAAGTGTGAATTAAATGGTTAACGTTGAATTTGTCAGCTGACAAGAACCCTTCTATCACAGTAAAACCCAGTGAACAAGCAAGCGGACAGTTTTTACCTGCACCTGCTGTGGTCGGGGAAGTGGTTACTAGAACAACTCAAGCAGCAAAAGAAGAGTAAAGGCCTTGTTAAGTAAAGGGAAGGATTTCTGAGGATGCATGCAAACCAAAAGTTATTATTTCCCTCCTTAGAGCCAGAGGGAAGGATGAGGCCCATCCACCTGGAACAAGGGGAGTCAGTTGTATGTCTTCACAAAGGTGTAATTAAAACACTCTGCGGCAGGTGGTTGCAGAAGGCATTTGCTGGAGGACAAAAATTCCTCCAACACCTAAGCTTTGGTCTGAAGCATTGTTTTAGTTCCCTATGGCTACTGTAACAAATTACTACAAGGTAATAAACTTGTGTTGTGTACTTAAACAACACAAGTTTATGACCTTATGTGCTATGTACTTAAACAACACAAGTTTATTACCTTACAATGCTAGGAGTCAGAAGTCCAAAAATCAGTCTCACTGACCTAAAACCCAGGTGTAGGCAAGCCGGTTCCTTCCGGAGGATCTGAGGGAAGAGTCTGTTTCCTTGCCTTTATCTGCTTCTGGAGGCTAGCTGCATTCCTTGGCGCAGAACCTTTTCCTCGCATGGTTCCAACCTCTTGCGTCCATCATCACGCTTCCTACTACTAACTGGGATCACCTGATCCCTACTCTATACCGACTCTGTGGTTACATTGGACCCACCTGGATGCTCCAGCCTACTAGTTCCATCTCAATAGCCTTAATCACACTTGCAAAGGGCCTTTCAGTGTGTGAGGTAACATATTCACAGGCTCCAGGGATTTAGATGTGGCCACCTTTGGGAGCCATTATTCAGCCCACCGCAAGTGTCATAGCCATGGGTGGGAACAGGAGTAAATCGTCGACTGAAATACAATTGCTAATCCTTAAAGGCTGAGCTCTGGATGGTTGCATTCTCAAAGACAAGAGAAGTCTTTGTAATTTAGATACCAACTCTGCCTCAGGAAGAAGATACACATGTGAAGTGGGCTGGCCTGGGTTAGTGTGGCACTCAGGTCACCACAGGACATTCACATGAACCAACACAATTCCCAGGACTGGCACAATGTAAGGAGAGAATACTAATAGGGCCCAACAGACACCTCCGAATCCCAGCCAATTTGATATTTTAATGAGTAATTGACACCAGATTCTCAAATATAAAGAGCACCTAGCACGTTTAGGATCTATGTGGCTTTATTTTATAATATATAAACTGAAATGAAAGCTGTGTTCTACACAGTGTTCTTAATTATTTCTTCTTCTTGTTTTCATGGAGTCCTGGGTAACGAATTCCTTAGGTAGAAAATTCCTTTAGGTCTCATTTGGCAAGTAACCTAACCAAAGGTCCTAACTAAAGCTGGTGGTCACCATGCCGAGGTCCGAGGTGGCACTGAGGGTCAACGCCATACATGACAGTCCTGTTGACTGTGCCTCCCGTTCTGATGTCAGGCATGCTGAGAGGCCCTCATTAGCCTGAATATCTCTCCAACCACACCTGTCACAAGACTGTAAGCCTAAATCTGTTACATATCAAGCTTGGCTTCCAAATTAGGTCTCTTTGAATACACACTTGTCCTCTTTGGCCACGTGGCCATGAACAACTTACTTAACTCTTCTGAACATTAGTTTCATCATCTATAAAATACAGATAATAATCTATATTGTAAAATATGTCTACAGTATATCTTGCATTATGACTGTAATGGATAAAGTAGAATTATAAATAATGTTGGAGCATAGCATTCAGTGAATAGTAGCTATTGTTATTGATATGTTTTTCTGATCTGTGAAACTGGAATAATGATACACACAAGATTGTTGTAAGAACTGAGTGAGGTACCTTATGTTAAGCACCTGACGCAGTAGCTGACACTTAGAAGATGCTCAGTATGGATTCATTCCCAATCCCCTCTTTCCCTGCATCCTCACAATTACTCTGTTGAGGTTATCAAAAAGGGGTAACCATCGGCTCCAGGAAACTGCTGTCAAAATCAACCTTTCACCTGAGACAACCCTCCACCCCACCCTATCCCTCTCCTGCTGGTTCAGAGGCACAGACTCATTTTTCAGATTATCTCAACGTATACCCCTGCCCTTAGCCTGCCCCTAAGGAGACAGGGGAAACTGCTTCCAATGGGACAGGACACTAAGGTGTGCAAGAAGATGTCTACTAAGGGTCTCTTATTGAAAGATCCTATGAGTGACAGAAACACAGCTTTATCAAGCTTAACAAGAAAAAGGTAGAGTGAGAGATTTGTTGACTCATATAACAGAAAAATCCGGTAAGCGTATCTGGTAAATATGACTGGATCCAGGTATTTAAAAGATGTCAAGAATTGTGTCTTGCTCTATCTCTTTACTTTGCTTTCCTCTGTTCTCTTTCTCTTTGTCAAGAAGCTATCCCCCTCAGGTGGTCCCTGGTCACCAGCTTAGCACAGAGAGAGCCTCTTTCTCAATAGTTCCAACAAGATCCATGGGCCAAAATTCACTGAACCATTTTGAAACAGGTAACTATCCCTAGACCAGTCAGTTATCCAGAGGAAGGTAGTATGCTTTCGCCAGGCCAAGGAACATGCCCACCCTTGCAGCTCAGATATATATGTTGAGGGGAAGAGGAAGTAGTGTCAGCTCCCATCCGAATTCCATGGATTGAGAGTTGGGGGATGAGGAGTTTGCTAAAACAACAGTGCTAGGATTAAAAGAAGTAGAAGCAGATGCTGGAGAAGCAAAATCTTCCAGAAGACGGGGGCCTGGGTCCTATGGGGGGCCTGGGTCAGCTTGGCAACATGAGGTCTCCAGGCCAATGTAGCAGGCCCTGGAGGTGGGAGGAGAGACATGTAATTTCTAAGCAGCTCTTCAGGTTACAGTTCTTGCTTTGTCTGCCTGTCATTAAGTGGATTACCACAACTCATCAGCCTTTCAAAACAGTTCCTACAATGTCCATGGTTCTTTTTATAAAGAACAGCGTGCTATAAAGAGCACTTTAGAAGAGCTGACATTCTCAGAGTGTGAATCAAGGTCTGGGTTAAGCCAAACAAACAGCCATTTGACCTTGCTGCTCTGTCATGGACAAGCAGGGTGAAGGGAAGGATATGGGCTAAGACAGGTGGGCAGAAGGAGGTCAGAGAGCTGATAACCCCCGTGCTTGAGTCACCTTGTTTCTCAAAGGATGCTCTGAAAATGGATAATAAAAACAAGAAAAGAATCTTAAAAACCATTTGTTGATCAGATTATTGTGTGGGCCCCTACCAAACCTGACCACATTGAAAATGGTCATTCGTTCCTGACTCAAAGCATCCCATCTCCTAATCAGCCCTTAATCCCTAATAGCTCTCCAGTTCTTTCCATGGTTACCAAGTCCCCTTCTTTTGAACAACCAAGGGCCTCAGGAAAGACTAAATAAATAATTACCATTAGTTCCTTTTATCTACTGCTTTATTTCAAGGACTTCTGACAGGTTCAAGAAGCATAATTTTACTCACTCCCAAGGCATGCCAGCTTGTTCTGTTCAAATTCCACCCAACCCCTTGCTTTAGAAGACGTTTGAGTGATTCTGTTTGCGTCGTCTGTCTCCTTACAGACGAGTTATATCATCAGTCTGTAATTCCCAAGGATAAGCCAAGGATTCTGCTTTGGCATCTGCAGTGTAAAATAAATGTGGCTTAAATTAAAAATAGAGCAAAGTTCTGACCTGTTTGGCCATGGCTCTACATAGCCTGCTTTTCAGGATGAAATGGTTTTGTACCAAATTGGCAAGATAGCCAAAAATATGCTTAACCCTGGCCGCAGATGAAAATCATTCAAGGAAGTTTTCTAAAATAACCATGCCTGGGCTTCGCCCCAAACCAATTAAACACACATCTTTGGATTTGGGGCCTAAGTTCCGGAATTTTCTTTCAAGTGTGCAGAGGAGTTGAGAACTACTGGGAGAAGATGTTGGGGATCTCAGGACATTGAGTCCAAGTCAGGATTTATGATTCATCTTCAGGCTGGTGTCACCTGGGAAAAAAGTCTGAGGAGCTGTGAGTCCCATTTATCGTGTCTTGAGTATGTAAGGAGTATGAGTTTATGAATTAAAGGATCTTGAGTCAGCTTTAAAAGAGGTCAAATTTTCTTGCCTATGAGAAAAAAAAAAAAAAAACCTCTGTCCAGTCATAAAGGAGAACAACGACCGATAGAGGAAGTTTGTCACAAAAAGTATAAAAGATCAGATCACCCGGGTACAGTTAGCAAAATCTTGCAGTGATAACACGTCAACATGCTCACTCTTCCCAGACTTGGATGCTCATTTGCTATATGCCCTTGGATACATCTAGTACCCTCCTTTGTCAAGTTTACTAACTTAAGGAATGAGCATGGCCTTCATGGTACTTAAGAGATCCTTTAAAGAAACAAAAGGTATTCACCATTATCTAAAACTAACTTTTGAGCTATAATAACTGAATGAAAAAACAGTCAGCAGAAGTTAATGGAAGAGAAGGGCAAGTCCTCCTAATAAATGCTACCTTTACCTCCCTCCCCATTGCTTTAATTCTGTTACTTAAATAAACAAGGTACAAAAATTCTGGAAATGCAACAAACTAGGTAGAGAATATAAGGTTCCCCCAGTGCGCTGAAGATAAACATTTTGAAAAGTAAGCTAATCAGAGATACTCAGAACTGAATTATGTTCAGTGTAAATTGAAGATTCAGAAGTCTTAATCTGTTAAAAAGTGTAAAAACCCACAAGTTTTCAAAGAGTACCCCAGATCTACAGATCTATTTCTGTGTTGTCAAAATTTCTTTTTTGTTACAGAGAAACAGGAAATAATAATAAAACTGAAGTGGAGGAGATGGTATTAACCATTGCAAAGCCACTTGACAATGAAAACTAGCACATAAAAACCAAACAATAGGCCAGGCGTGGTGGCTCACACCTGTAATCCCAGCACTTTGGGAGGCTGAGGTGGGTGGATCACAAGGTCAAGAGGTTGACAGCATCCTGGCCAACATGGTGAAATCCTGTCTCTACTAAAAATACAAAAATTAGCTGGGCATGGTGGCATGTCCCTGTAGTGTCAGCTACTCGGGAGGGTGAGGCAGAAGAATCGCTTTAACACGGGAGGCGGAGGTTTCAGTGCGCCGAGATCACGCCATTACACTCCAGCCTGGCAACAGAGTAAGACTCCATCTCGGGGGGAAAAAAAACTAAACAATAATATACAGTGAGAAAGACTAGAGTCAAGGTTGACATACCAATGCATCTTGGCATTTATTCTTTCAGAATCTTCAGTACTCCTAAGACAAGTAGCTGAGAAGGTGGAGAAGGTGAACTTAAATTCTTTTTTCTTTCTTCTGTGAGATGGAGTTTCACTCTTGTTGCCCAGACTGGAGTGCAGTGGTGCGATCTCAGCTCACAGCAACCTCCACCTCCCGGGTTCAAGCAATTTTCCTGCCTCAGCCTCCCAAGTAGCTGAGATTACAGGCGCCTGCCATCACGCCTGGCTAATTTTTTTTTTTTCTTTTTGTATTTTTAGTAGAGATGAGGTTTCACCATGTTGACCAGGTTGGTCTTAAACTCCTGACCTCAAGTGATCCGCCTGCCTCGGCCTCCCAAAGTGCTGGGATTACACACGTGAGTCACTGCACCCGGCGGACTTAAACTCTTTATGTGAGCTCCATTGTCAGAACGACAGAACCTGGGAAGCAAGCTGGTTAATTCCTTCTAGGCCTAAGGACCTAGCCCTAGCGGGCAATGTTATTTTGATTCTAACGAGTATAATGAACAACTGGAGTTCTCTTCATGTGCAGGTAACTGAGATGGAGCAAAGGCATTTCATTTCATAATTTAAAGACCCCCGTGTCAAGTATCAACGTATAGACATTGTACCTTAGTAGACAATCTAACTCTTAGACTTAGTCCCATCAAAACAATGGTTAACATCTTATCCTCTCCTTCCTTCCTTCTTCCATTCACTCTTTCAGGAAACAAATATTTGTTTTCTATTGTGTGACAGACTGAAGAAAAGTATGATGGATACAGAGTTTAAAAAACCAACAAATTCCCTTCATTCCGGGAGTATGGTAAGAGTTGTGATTGAGGAATGCCTAGAATGCAATGAGAGGGAAGCCTAACACAGATATGAGGGTCAGGAAAGGCTGTACACAAGTATCAACTGAGCTGAACACTGAAGAAATGAATACCATCCCCCCAAAAATTGGGAAAGTGCATTCTAAAGGGAAGCATTGATACAATATTAAGGGATGTCCTTTGATCGGGAAGAGCTTCCAAGCATTCCAATAGGGCTGCAGTATGAAGAACTTAAAGTGAGAGAGATGGGCAAAGCTAAAGGGGCGGACCAAATCAGGAAGGGTTTTGCAGGCCTGTTACAGAGTTTGGATTTTACGCTGAAGGTAATGTGGAGCCCCTGGAGGTTTGAAGCATCGTGTGATGAATAGAGCCACGGAGTGAGGGATGGATTGGAAGATGGAGAAAACAGAAATGAGAGCCAGTTAAAAATGTTCATTACAGGCTGGGCGTGGTGGCTTACGTCTCTAATCCCAGCACTTTGGGAGGCCGAGGTGTGCGGATCCCGAGGTCAGGAGATTGAGACCATCCTGGCTATCAGGGTGAAACCCCGTCTCTACTAAAAATACAAAAAATTAGCCGGGCATGCCGGGCACAGTGGCGGGCGCCTGTAGTCCCAGCTACTCAGGAGACTGAGGCAGGAGAATGGCATGAACCTGGGAGGCGGAGCTTGCAGGAAGCCAAGATCGCACCTCTGCACTCCAGCCTGGGCGACAGAGCGAGACTCCATCTCATAAATAAATAAATATATATATATTTTTTTTTTTAATGTTCATTACAGCAAAACTGTAATCAAGGAAATCGAGGGTCTCCAAGACAGGAGTGAGGAGGGTAGAGGGGCAGGGGACAATCAGAGGGACACAGCATATGGAGACTCAGTGGAAGGGGGACTGGGCAAGGCCCAAGTTCTGCCTTAAATGACTGGTAAGTGATGGAAAGAGAGAAACCTCAGAGGAAAACCACATTTGGGACAAGATCAATGAGTTCAATTTTAGTATTAGTTGTAAGCTGGGTTTCATCAGCAAGTGAATTTATCAATCTGGGGCTGGGAGGTGAAGCTTGACCAGCAGTACAAGCACAAGACTAGTGATACAGGCTGGAGGTAGAGGCAATTGCCCATGGAAGGCATGTTTGTGGGATGGAAACATGGTCAAGGCCAGAATCCTCTTTCTGGGAATATATGGGTTGACAGTGATGAAATGTCTAAAGCCTAATAAGGAACTTAAAGCCCAGCAAACATTTCAATGTACCAGTGCTGGTAGCATTTATGAAACATTTTTCAGGTGCCAGGCAGTGCATGGCTGTGCATGAGTGATCCTCATTTAATCCTCAAAACAAGGTTGGGGGAGGGTTCCTCCATTATTATCCCCATTTTTCAGTGAAGTAAAACTGAGATTTATAGAGCTTAACAAACTGAACCAAAGTGATGCATTAACTGGCCCAAAGTGAAGGAGCCAGGTTTTAAACTTCATTTTATCACTCAGCAGAGTACAAATCTTAACTAATGTGTGGTGGTTCAATACCACATACTACTTACAAAAAAGAATTTTTCTTTTTCTCTGCTCTTTGCCAAGAAAAGTGGTATAATTTTTAAAACGAAACTTTAAAATAACAAACTTAATGATTTGAAGGCTAGGAGAAACAAGAAAAAAGACATAGTTCACTAAGATCACATCAGAAACTGCCTTGGCCACAGCCTGCCTGTGTTCTGGGGGGGAAAGGACAACGTGGAGAACAGATGTCAGTCAGTACGATTCTTCCTTTCTAGATGTGACAAGCGCAAGATGATATTTTAGTCTAGTTCATGCCACATGGGAAAGACTCATGCAGAATGGGTGGTCCAGGGACCAAGATGCCAAAGAACAATAAACTTTAAAGGCAGGGTGGAACTTTGCCAAAAGGGCTTATTTTCTTCAGCGAATCATCAAAAAAGAAAGTGCCTTTTCAATTCCTTGACATCAGACAAGATGGTTCTCACATGTTTTTTCCTTTTTTTTTTTTTTTTTCCTGGAAATCTGTATCTCAGCAGGGAGGTCTGGGCTTGGGCCTGGTTTTGTTTTCCACAGCTTGCAGTGTTCAGACACAGGCTCGGCAGGAGCCTAACCTCATCTCAGAAAGGGGGTCCTTGAGGGCAACCGTGCTGATGCAGCCTTCCACAGAATCCCACAAAGGATTTGTGTTTTCCTCCTTCATTTCACATGGCTGACTGGAGCCAATCAGTTCATGGAGCCAATCAGCTCAGGAGCTGGTTTCTTGGTTTTTTTGTTTTTTTTTAAGGTGAGTGTTTTTCTTCTCTTCACTAAACACAAGACTGACCAATATTCTCTCTGTTTGTGTGTGTCTCATGTTCTCATTCTCTGTGTATATGTGTATCTCATCTTCTGTCACTCTCTCTCTCACACACGAACACACACTCCTTCCTTTCTAGCACAATCTTACTGCCTTGATGAAGAGTGCAATGAAGCTGAAAATAAATGCAGGAAGTGACAGACGACACAAGCATGTGTCCAATTAGCAATAAGAAAATTATAAGCACTGGTGGTGACCACTCATGTTGAACAACCAGCTCAGCAAAGAGCCTTGCTCCACGTCTCGCTGATCTAATTAGAACCACTCATGCCACGAGCGACCTGCCTTCTGCATTTTCCACATGCTGCAGTGCTCATGCTCTCTCAGGCATTCATGAGGGACACGGAGCCATCAATGGTTTTCATTAAGCCACAGACTTGCAAGCTTGTCAGATGTACCATATTTTATCAATTCTACAACAAGCTTTTCTGCCCACATTTTAACATCTTTAAAATCACAATATGCTTCAGAATCAAGGCAATCATGATACGGTTGTCATTGCCTGTGAGTGGCAAACTTGGTCACCGCTGTTCATATTGTCGTAGTTTCAACTGAGTTAAATATGTGGTTACAAAATGGGTGTTGGGGTTCAGTGATGTTTAAAAGTTCCTCAAAATGTTATCCTACATATTGGCATTCAAACAACGAGCTATTGTGTATGCAAAAAGTCGAACAGGGCTGGGATGTGAATTTTACATTTGTGAGGCAAATATTTGTTGTTATAGGAACAAATGCAATTCCATACTTTCTCACAAAGCAATAACAAATGGTTTCATAACACCTAATAACACAAAAAAGTCCACAAAAAAGTCCACAAAAAATGAAGCAGTTACATTTGCTCCACATCAAGCAATGCAACGGAAAGTAAGAGTAATTGCCAGGTCTCTCACAAGAGAGGAAAGAAATTTCCAAGCAGTAAGGGGCCAGTATTACAGACTCAAGAGTCGTGCAGAACTACTGTTAAGACATTATGTCAGAATTTAAAATAACTTTTTAATCTTAGAGATTCATAAAGTAGTAGTACATCTAGATAGTTTCTTAGGTTTGATGAAATATAGTATGACCACAACAACTTTCACACCCAGGAAAACACACAACTCCCTTTAAAGTGCATTAGAATTTGTAAAAGGGTGACTCTCATTTCATGAGATAGTATCCACTTGCTAACTTTGATTGAGATAGAGCTAGGTTCCGAGCACCCAAAGGCATCACCACCCTGTAGCAGATGTGGTTGGTTGCCATTCCCCACCCTGTCTTTCTTGCTAACAGAACTTTGAATTGATTCAAGGCTTAGGGGTCTTGTGCTTCAGAGGAGAGTTGGCCTTTCTCCACCCCAGAGGATCTTCATGAATTGATCCCATCATGGTAATCTCAATCTCTTCTCTTTCCCACTGGTTTTTTAGAAGTGGGCCTGTAACCTAGTTCTGAGCAATGAGATGAGAAGAGATGAGAGTGAGAGGGTGGGGAAGATTTCTTGGATCTTTAAAAAAAGAAAAAAAAAAAGATGCATGAGAAGAAACCTCTTTTCTACCTCTGGACTTGGTGATGCCTGGAGCTACTTTAGCCAGCTTGAAACTATGAGAGAGGCTACCTGAAGAACCAAGTCACACACTAAAGATGGCAGAGAGGGAAAAGAGGGGGGACCTGGATCCTTGATGACATCACTAAGCCACTTTTTAACCAAGCCTAAAACCTTAGCTTCTGGTTATGTGAGACACTTAGCATCTTTATTGTTCGGCCCATTGTTAGTAATTGAGTTTTGTGTTGCTTGCACCCAAAGACCCATAATTGATACAGTCCAATGTCCCCACTACTGCCACGAAGCCACCTTCTCCTCTAGACTTTGTGAAACTCCCACGTTGGATGAATGAATAAAATATGGACGTTAAAATAAAGAATATGAAAGCATGGTCAACTCTGAACTGAGCTGGACAGTCAATATCTACTAGAGTTTGTTCGACTCTATGGACCTCACGTTTCTTGAGGGATGAGGGAGTCACATATTAAGAAAAACACTGACAAAATGCAACTGGAACCTGTCCAAAAGAACAATCTAGTATTTGTAATTTTATTGAATACATTTGTTGAATAAATTGCCAGAATGATAAAGTAATATCAAAATCATGTGAGAAAGAGAGGGTTGAAAATATTTTATCTCGTGGGAAAAACAACTGTTGTTTGGGATAGGGAAGCAGAGTCTCTTCCAGGAATTGAAGGAGCAGCCTGTATAAGAGGGATGACGTTGTTTCTGAATGGCTCCAACGTGTAAAACTAGAATACAGTCTTGTATTAAAGTAATGGCAAAAACCACAATTACTTTTGCACCAACCTAGTAATTCATACATTCTATCAACAAAGATTTATTGACCTAATAGTCAGAACCTGCCCTCATGAAACCTATAATCTGGTGGGGCAGATGGAAGACAAGCAAACAAGCAAATAAATTCTTACAAAGTGTAATGTGTAGAGGAAATAAAATAAGGTGCTGTAAGAGAGAAGAGGGAAGGAATTCTAAAGTAAATCACACAATAAGAAATGACATTTCTAGACCAGGCACAGTGACTCATGCCTGTAATCCCAACACTTGGGGAGGCCAAGGCAGGTAGATCACCTGCAATCAGGAGTTTGAGATCAGCCTGGCCAACATGGTGAAACCCCGTCTCTACTAAAAATACAAAAATTAGCCAGGCATGGTGGTGGGCACCTGTAATCCCAGTTATTCAGGAGGCTGAGGCAGGAGAATTGTTTGAACCCAGGAGGCAGAGGTTGCAGTAAGCCAAGATTGCACCACTGCACTCCAGCCTGGGTGACAAGAGCGAGACCCCATCTCAAAAAGAAAAGAAAAAGAAATGATATTTCTGAGACAGTTATATTTCAACTGAGACATAAACAATGAAAAGATCCTAAGAGAGCAGGGAGGATGTTTCAGGGGACATAACAGCATGTAAAAAGGCCCTGAGGTAGAAAGAACCTGGCCTTAGAATCAAGGCAATTGTCGTATGGTTGTCATTGCCTCTGAGTGGCAAATGTGGTCACTACTGTTTATGTTGTCATCCTTTCAACTGAGTTAAGTATATGTTTGCAATAATGGGTTTTGAGTTTCAATGACATTTATAAGATCCTAAAAATATTGTTCTATATATTGGCAATCAAACAATGAACTATTGTATGTGTGGAAAAGACACACAAAAACAGGACTGGGGTGGAAATTTGACATTTGACATTTGGGCCACACTAAAGCAGCCAGAGTGCATGGCTGAATGAGGACATGGAGGAAAGGAAAGAACAGGAAAATGGTGAGGGGGCCCACATAGTAGAGACCTTTAAGCCATCTAAAAGTTTGAATTTTATTTTAAATACAAAGGAAAGCCATGCCATGAAAAGTCTTTAAAAAGCTGAATAATTCAAATTAAAATTTTAACTGGCTGTGGTCTGAAAATTAGTTCTTAGGGGAATGTCATCACTGTTCCAGGAATTGCAGTGATGGCAGTAGAGATGGAGAAAAACGGACACTTTCAAGACATATTTTTTAGTTATAACGTAGGACTTGCCGACAGAGGCAGGCAGAATGAGTGAAAGCAAGAAATCCAGGGTGATTCCCTAATCTCTGGTTGAAACAAATTGGGAGAAGGTGGTACCATTTGTCATGATGAAGAAGAAGGCTGAATGAAAAGGTCTGGGAGGGTGGAGAATGGAGTATTCCATTTTAGATATGTTAATTTAAGATGCTTGTGAAATAGCCAACTGGAGGATCCAGATGGCAGTTGGATATATGAGTCTAGAGCGCAGAAGAGTGTACTGAAAAGGACCTACAAACTTGGGATCCATTAACTTATGGATGCTATTTAAACACATAGATTTTAAAAATGGATGAATTCATATAAGGCAAGAGTATGTAAGAAAAAGATGGTTTAACACCAAGCCCTGTGGAACCGAGAGACTGGGTAGAGGTAGGATGTTAGCCAAAGACAGCTAAAAAAAAAAGAGAGAGAGAGAAGAAAAAGAAGAAAGAAAGAACAACAAAGAGAAAAACCAGAAGTGCATGCTATCATGGAAGTCAACCAGATGTTCCAAGGAGTGGTCTGTCAGCTACAGCAAAATCATTTGAAAGATAAGTAAATTGATGACAGAGTAAAGTAACATTGGATTCATAAACTAGAGGTTGCTGGTAGCCTTGACAAGAGCTGTTTCAATGTAGTGGTACAGACAAGACTACAGGGGAGAAGGCTGACCAGTGATTGAGTGGCAAGAAAGTGGAGATGGCTTATGGGGACAACTCTTTCATGACATTGGCTATGAAGAGGCTCAGGAGATGCAAGGAGAAAATAGCAATAACAACAAGCAGAAAAGTTGCCATTTATTTTCTACTATCAGCAACCAAATTGTCTCCAATCTTTACAACAACTCTAGGTAGTAGATATTACCATCTCTGGTTTACAGAAAGTCAGTGAAGTTAAGAACCATGCCTAAAATTATACAGTATATTCATTTTCTCTGCTGTGTAACAAATTACACAAATTTAGCAGCTTAAAATAACACACATATATTATTGCACAGTTTCTGTGGGTCAAAAGGCCAGAAATGGCTTAAGTGGGTCCTCTGCAAAGCTGTAATCAAGGTGTCAGTCAGAGATGGTTTTCATCTGGAGACCTGCCTGGGGAAGGGACTATATCCAAGCTCTCTCAGGCTGATGGTAGAATTTATTCCCTGTGGCTATAGGAGTTATGACAGCTTGCTTCTTTAAAGCCACCACTGGAGATAACAAGACAATACACTAGGGACATGGAGACTTATATAATGTAACATAATTATGGGAATGGCATCATCTTTGCCACGTAATATAATGTAACACCAGGGGCAAAAGTCCTGGGGTCACCTTAGTGTCTGCCCCACTCACACTTGGTAAGTGGCTCTTGTGGAATTTTATTCCATTTTATTTCAATACCCATTCCCTTTCAGTTTGACAGTGTAGCCTCACAAATATAGGAACACATTTCTAAAAATGTAGAGCCTTCTGAAAATTGAATGTATTGGCTACAAAGGTACTAAATTCTCTATCACTAGGATGTCCAAGCTTAAGTTGGACAATCATTTGATGTGGATGTGGCCAAAAGGCCTTACATTTTAATGAGGGTACTATGGGGCAAGACATGGGTGGAGGAAGGTGTTGAGCTGGGTGACTTCCAAGGTGCTTCTTAACCTTAAAGTTCTGATTTTTTTCAGGCACTCTATAGAATCACAGAATTTAAGATTGTAATGAGTCTTTAAGATGAAGCCCAGCCCCTATACTTAGGAAAACTGAGGTCTAGAGAAGCAAAAACTTATTTCAGGCTCAGTGCAAGCCACTGGTGACAGGAAATTAATAGACATAATTCCTGTCTTCAAGAAGGTTATAACCTAATCAGGAGAAAGCAGTAAAAGTGTAACATAACATACAATAAACAAATTCTATGATATAATTATGTTTAAGGCACCCCAGATATGCAGAAGAAGAGAGGAAACTCAGGAGGCGGGACAAGCTGTAGGGGCAGATGATTGGGTCAGATTCATACCAGTAGACATTTGAGGTGCCTAAGGTACAGCCAAGTGACATTATCTGGTACGGGGCTTCTCCAACCTTAATGTGCACACAAATTCACCTGGAAATCTTGTTAAAATGCAGCTTTCAACTTGGCAGCTCTGGGGTGGGGCCTGAGATTCTGCTTTTCCAACAAGCTTCCAGGTGGTACAGGGGTTCTTTAGCCTCAGACCACAGTCTGAGTAGCAAAAATCTACTAAGGAAGTTAGTAACCAAGTCCCCAATACCTGCCCTTTGACCACTCCTTTCCAATCTCATTCTGCCATCTGCTCTCTGCACTGGAGAGATGAGAAGCCAGTGCCAAATGAGGAGGAGAGACACCGAGGGGATTTCCAGACAAAAGCACCTTTACCAGAGGCCACGTGGGACTGTCAGGTTACCTGGGAAGGGAAGATGCCCTTCAGTGATGCGAAGAATTCATCCACTATTTCTGACCTTAGGCTCACATTCACAAACCTGCCTTCTTAAGGGAATACAAAAATGAATGACTTAGTAATACAGATGGGTATGTCTGATTAACTGAGAACTGTACCTTTGATGTGTTAGACAGTTTCAATATAGAGGGTGAAATCTAAAAAATGGTAGGCGGGAGTATGACATAAAAAGAGAATCAGGACTCAGTGGAGAAGAGGCCAGAGCTAGAAGAGTGTCCTCAGATGTCCTTAACACCTAGAACCACTCTATGTAAGAAGAAATTATGAACATGCTGCATCTACAATTCTATGGGACTATTTTATCCATCAAGGCACTCTAGGTGCAATGCCCATGTCGTGTGAGTTCTTCAGGGACCTACAAAAATGTTTGAGGCCACAATATAAAACCACTGGCTCCCACATGTGAAAATAGGAAAATATAAATTAATCAATATTTATTGTCAAAATATCATATTATTTTAACCTCATTAGTTGTTCAGTTTAGTTTTTATAAAAAGTTCATTACATCTGAAAACCATTTTAAAGTTAGATTTGCTCACCTTGCCAAAACTCCTGAGCGAGTTATGATTGCCAAGAAAGACTAACAAATGGCCAATTAAGTAAATTTCCAGTAGCCAGTCATTTCTAAAGAATCATACAGAATTTTTGTCTTATTTTTCATCTAAGTATATATCTTTTTGATGCAGTCTTTATATGTGTATTGATACATATATAAGGTGATACTACATATGTAAGGTGATAATATATAAGGTGATGTGAGTTCTGAAGCCTGGCACTGGTTTTAGAATGTGGCAGTTCTTTGTGAAAAACTATAAACTGAAAAAAGGAGATGACCGTTCAGTTGACAATAACTGTTCAGGTGAAAATTACGAGTTTTTTTAGGGTTTTACTCAAAGTAGTCTAAGGATAAAAGAAACTAATGAATTTACTCATTCAGCAATACTGATTGAGCACCTACTATGTGCCAGGCACTATTCTGGGCAAAGGAATACAGCAGTAAAACAC
The DNA here is from genome assembly GCF_000951045.1 of Mandrillus leucophaeus. Lineage (NCBI taxonomy): Eukaryota > Metazoa > Chordata > Mammalia > Primates > Cercopithecidae > Mandrillus > Mandrillus leucophaeus. The sequence goes on along the minus strand of NW_012100054.1, from coordinate 826,754 downwards.
TTAAAGTAGCAGACACCAGTGTAATGAAAGAGTAAATTAAAAGAGAGCTCACCAAGCCATACTCACCCCCTGGCCTGAGGTGGGGCCAGGAGAGCCTGACGGAAGGGAAGTGGACCACATGGGCTCCTGGGAGCTGCCCTTGCTTCCTCAGAGAATGAAGAAAATTCACATGGATGCAAGGCCTACTTTGTGCCAAATTCTGTGCCCAGGGCTATTTCATTATCTTTTTTTTTAAGATGGAGTCTCACTCTGTCACCCAGACTGGAATGCAGTGGTACGATCTCAAGTCACTGCAGGCTCCACTTACCAGGCTCAAGTGATCCTCCCACCTCAGCCTCCCAAGTAGCTGGGATTACAAGCATGCACCACCACACCCGGCTAACTTTTGTATTTTTAGTAGAGACAGGGTTTTGCCATATTGAACAGGTTGATCTCAAACTCCTGACCTCAAGTGATTTGCCTGCCTCAGTCTCACAAAGTGCTGGGATTACAGGCCTGAGCCACTGTGCCTGGCCCATTTCATTGTTTTGCATAATCCTTCTGACAGCTTTCTGAGGGCTTGTCATTTCTATATTAACAACAAGGAAACTGAGTCTCAAGTGCTTGGCCACCTGCCCAAGGTCAGGTAGCTCGTACATGAGTGAGCCAGTTAGGATTCAAGCTCAGAGCTGTCTGACCCCAAAGCCACACTTCTTCCTTCAGACACCCTTCCTGAGGGGCAGCCACCCTGAGGATATCATGCTGGGGAAGCTCAGTCAACGGGAGTGGTTGGCAAGAACCAGAGAGACGGGGCTGTGCTGTTAGTACCATGCCTCTGTCACCACCCAGGGACACAGCCCCACTCAGAGCTGGCTGTCAGAGAACTCCAGACAGTGGCCTTGAAGGGTCTAGATGTGCTTTGTCTTCATCCTCACTTACCTCATCTTTAAATAAACGTCTCTCTCGCCTGGGGCAGGGTTACCTGGATTCTAAGGCCGAGCATTCTTATGGCTGCCCCTTCCCCCCAGCACCTTTTACTCCTTCCGATGGGCATCGTGGCTGCAGTGATGCTTGATGCTTTGCAGTGGGAGCTCAATGTCCCCCACCTTACTAGCCAGCTTGGAAAAGTGCCACTTCCTCCCTTGGAGGCCACAGCTCAGGCCAGCTCTTCTCCCAGCAGCCCCAGCTAGCACCAGGTCCGAGGGGCAGTGAACAGGCCTCCTGGGCCCTGCCGCACAGCCATCCTCCACATGCCCGTTGCTTCTCTCAGGTGACACGTGGGCCTGACTGTCCCGCAGAGCCAGACACCAGAAGCACAGGGAATTGGACATATCTCAGGCCATCCCCAGTCTCAGCTTCTCCCTTCCCAGCACTGCCTCCCTGAGGGTCCTCCGCCACAGGCTGCTGGGAAATGAGTGCGAACCCCAGCACCTGTCTCTGGTAACAGGGCTAAGGTCTCTTAAGAGTGGGTAAAGAAAGCAGTTGGCCTTTCTGCTTCATTTTCTAGCTTTCATCTCTTTTTTGAAAAAGACTTAAGTGTGAAGAGACAGCTGTAATTATGGTTTTTTTTTCTTTCCTGCCAAAGAGCTGTACTTAGAAGCTGGGGAGATTCCTAGACAATATATTTGGACTTTTTTTCCCCACTGTCCCTAAGATAGAAGTTTGTGTTCCTGTCCTTCCAGGGGCAGCTGCAGGTACCACAGTAAAGGGCTGGCTAGGAGCCAAAGCAAATCAAAGCAAGTGTAAACCATGCTGTCTCGTAGTAACAGCAATTGATCCTAGCCAATTCCCAAAATATACCAATGGAGACTTTCTTTCTCTCTCTCTGTCTCCACAACTGGTTTTCTTTAGCAGACACCGCCAGTCGCCTACTCAACATCCAGTCTCTTTTTCTCCTTCTTGTTGAAGCCCTTCACTTCCAAGCTCCTCACAGCAAAGCAGTTCTGACTGGCCACACTTGTTGTCCTGCCAGCTTCCCTTCTTTCGGCCTGTGAGGATCTGGGACAGGATAACTTGAGACGTGGGAGTTAAGGCCGACTTTCAAGATATGACGTCCACCAGGTTAAACAGACCCTACAAATCTCATTCCTTTCATCTATTTGGAATTTATTTTTATAAATGATACTAGACATGAATCATTTTTAACTTGCCTCCAGATGAATAGCCTGTTGCACTCACATAATTTATTAAATAAACCATTCTTCTACTGAATTGAAAGAGCACATTTTCATATAGAGAATTTTCATGTAAGTTTGAGACCTGCAATAAAGTTATATTATAGATATTTGGGGGCTTAAAAAAATAAGGAAACCATTAATATCCCAGGTAAAAATCAGGATTTTGGATATTCAGGCTCCCTTTATTCAAGCAGAAGGCTGAATATCTGAGAGAACTCTTGTCATGGGCAGTCTGGTGCTGTTTTATTACTATAACATAAGAGTTTGGGATCTATTTCTGAATTGTCCATCTGTGTTCTAATCTATAGAGCTATTCCTGTTCCTGTATCATATTGATTTATTATGATGGCTCTTAGTGTTTTAATACTTAGTAAAGCAGGTGCCTCTACATCATGCTTCCTTCTGCACTTTTACTGGCTGTTCACAGGCATTTTTCTTCCATGATGAAAAATTTCTTAATATGAAGTTTAAGATCATCATCATCAATTACCCACCTCCCATGGCATTTCTATATTAATATTGACATAATTGATTTTGTATGGTATTATCTCTTGCCATCTAAGAACATAAGTTTTTCCATTTATTCAAATGTTAATTTATATTCTTCCATTTTGATATTATCATTTATGTCACATAGGTTCTGAACTTTCTTATCCATATTTTAAAATGCCATATTTGTTGGCATTGTAAGTAAAATGTTTCCCCTTTCTATTTATAGGTTCTTATTTCTTGAATAAAGAAAAGCTTGTATCCAACATTCTCAAATTCTCTTAACTGTTCTAGAAACGTTTAGAACTAGAGTTTCTTTATTTTTCTAGGTGTAAAATTATATGATCAGTTTAGCTCTTTTTCCACCATGCTTGTGTGTATTATTTTATTTTGCCTTAGTATATTCACTAGGACCTCCAAAACAATATTGAACAATAAAGGTAATAGTTGGCACCACTGTCTCATTTCTGAATTTAATTGATTGGCTTTTAGCATTTCAGTACTTAGAATGGTATTTTCTATTTTGTTTTCAAAAATAGTCTTTATCATATTTAAGTAGTTTGTCTTTATTGCCATTTAGAGTTCCTTGGTATAAATAACTGCTGTGGACCACTCTTATTGTTGTTTTTGTTGATCAAATGCCTTTCAGCACTGATTGCTCTGGTCGTATGATTTTTCTCAATTTGTTGATATGATCAATTATTGATATCCAATCACTCTTGCCTTCCCTTCTTGGTTATAATGTACTGTCCATTTGATACTTTGCTAATATTCTTTAGTATTCTTTAGTACTAGTATTCTAGTATTCTTTTTGCTAATATTTCATTTTTACTTTTTTCAGCTTTATCCATAAGCAACGTTGGTCTATATATTTTGTGTACTATTTGTGCAACAACTCGTTTTGATATAATGTTAATTTAATGGCTTCGTTAAATAAGTTTGGGAGATTTTCATCTTTTTTCTATGATCTTTAATAGTCTTCTATGATCTGGAGTAACACTGGCATTATTTTTTCTTTAAGGATTAGATATTATTCAGCTGTAAAATCATCCAATCCTGATGTGTTTTTACTAGGCAATCTTTAAGTGCCTTTCTGATTTCTTCCACAGTAATTGTTCTATTCAAATTTTTCTACCTCTTCTTGAGTTATTTTTGGAAATGGTAATTATCTGGAAATCACTGTTTTTCTCTGGATCAAGTTAGCAAACAGTGACCCACGGGCCAAGTCTAGGCCTACCACCTGTTTTTCTACAGCCACTGAACTAAGAGTGATTTATAAATTGTTTAATGATTACATTTTAAATGGTTATTTAAATGCCCACGTAATGGCTTTGATTTTACCTGTTGGCTCACAAATGCTAATATATTTACTACGTGACCCTCCAACAGAAAAAGTGTGCCAGTCCATGTTCTTGATTTTCAAATAGACTGCCAATGAGCTGCACGTCCTATGCTCTTACAGTTTTAATCTTTGCCTTATCTGTAGCTCTCTCTTCTTGCTCCTAGTCTTGTCTGTTTTTGCTCCCACACTTTTTTCTTAACCAGGCTCATGAAGAGCCTAACTTTTTCAAAACACTAGTTTTCACATTTATTTATGCATCCCACTCTTTTAGCGTTCTATTTCTTTAACTATGGCTTTTGGCTATATTATCACATTTCATCATTATTTTGGATACCGCTTAGAAAGACAAAGTGCTTTCACATAGTCTAGAACATAGGCCTTCTTATCATTTAAAATGTTTATTTGTACTTATTAGAATAGCTGTTTTAGATGTATTTAGGCATGAATTTTAATCACGTCTTTGTGCATCCATAAAAGGAAAAAATAATTTTGCTTAAGGTATTTCTAAAATGTCTTTTCCTTGAGAGTCCAGCTCTTTTAAATCATTGTGGATTCAATCTTCAGTGTTCGTATTTTACACACAATATTGTCCTCTGTGCTGGTGATGTAGTATTTCTTAGGAGTATTATGCTGTTGCATCCAAGATTTATTCTAAACTGTTGATACTTACTCTGTAAGTTTCAATGCTAGTTATCTCCTTCTGGAAGTGTCATTCAAAATATTGCAGACATCAACCAGTACTCATACTCCCTCCCCAAACAGTGCTTAAATGGTTTTTTGACTGACATGCCAAGGGATTTCAATCATGTCACCAGGAAAGACAGCCAGGTTCTTACAAGCATAGGCAATAACAACAAGGTCACACTGCTACGTGGTCAACAGAAATTGAGGACACATCCTGATTTCAGAGATGTCAGAATAAAAAATAAAGCAGGCCTTGAATTGATGAGATATGGTAATCCTTACTTCTTGGTTTACTTTATATTTTTGCTATTTTTAAGATAGGGAATATGTTTAGTTGTAGTCTTTCTTCTATAATAGTAAAGATATTTAAGGCTATAAATTTTTTTATGAGACTAACTTTTGCAGTGATCATTAAAGTTTTTATATAAAGCATTATTTTTACTGCTTTTAAATAGATTGTAAATTCCATTTTTATTTCCAGTTGGACAAAGTATTATCTATTTATTTTTATTCTCCATGTAGCGGTATTTTGGTTACTTTCCAGTATTTGTTTGTTTATAATTATATTGCATTATGACCATACAACTTGCCTCATAAAATCTCTAACTTTAAATGTAATAAGAGGTCTTTTGTGGAAATATGTATAACTAATTTTGTAAATTCTTATGGACACACAAAAATGTATAAGATTTATTCAAAGAAAATAAAATTAAAACAAACTAAAACAGAATTTACTAAGAATCAAAATCAGTGTCATCATTGTTTGATTTAATTCCTCATTGTCTTTACTTGATTCTCTGCTAGTAATAAAACAAAAAAAAAAAACTAGAAAAATTAAGACATTTCAAGAAGCTGGGTTTCTGGGTAATACAGAAACTTAAGTGGAGCTGGAGCGTGATATTCTTCTTTAACCACATGGTCAAGCAAAGGTCAACCTGCAGCCATAGCGATTAGAGGTCAGGATGGTGGGTGCTCCTGTGGGGCTGTGACTGAAAGGGGCCATGAAGGGAGCTTCTGAGATCCTGGTAAGGCTATAGCTTTCTGACTCATGTGCTAGTTACATGACATGTTCAGCTTATGAAAATTTTATATATATATATGCATGTGTATGTTTTTCTTCCTTAAAAGATTTTTTTAATACAACCACAAAGTAGAGTTATTAATGTCTTTTCTTCTCTTTCCCTATTCCCTTTTCTCTCCGTCAAGTATTGATCTAAAAGAAATATTGATTCTACCTTTAGACTTTTGTTTGTGAAAACTGTTTCATGTTCCTTCTCCTTTTCTTCATCGTTCTTTTCCCATGAAATAGTCGGGATAGTTTAACCTATGTTTAACCCAACATTTCTGTGGCTTAACGTGCTCTTGGAAAGCCCTATACAGATCAGAATTTCCTGTCTTGTAGCTACTCCATCTAAAAGCATGACCTTTAGAGGTCTCAGTAGCAGAGAAAGAGGAATCTGGAGGGTCCACCCAGCAGGCTTTTAAAAACCAAGGTCTGTGGCTTACACCACTTTTGCCTGCATCTGATGGCCAGAACCCAGTCACATAGTCCCAAACTAACTGTAAGGGAGCTGGAAAAAAAGTAGCTGACATTTTCCTCTGGTTGCTTGCCTTAATGGCCTAGAAGAGCATATTTCAGGGCTCAACCCTGCAATCTTCTCAGCTGTGCAAGATATCTCTTAATCCTGCTAATCAGCTCTTAAGCTCATGAAACTTGTACCTTAATCCCTTATCCTTCACCCTAAGACCAAATGATGTATATAAACATTTTGCTTTATTAAGAAAGCAAAAAGATTCCAGTGCTTGTTTATAGTCAGGTTTGGGAGTAGGAAGGGGGAAGTTTTATCTATCTATTTACTTATTTGTTTTTAACATCTCTAATTTTGCTTGAACATTGCTTAACACTGCTCCAATTTTATCTTCAATATATCTTATAAATGATATATTCAAAGGATAAAACTCCTGTGATATAATCAACAAATGGCTTGATCATTTTCTCCTCCTACCCATTCAAACCTGTTTTGTCAGGGTAATTTTTCCCCTGCCCTCTAGATGAAATTTAAGGCAAGTCTCATGGTTTTATGGTCATTCATCATTAATTTTAAAAGTTTCCAGCTACTTGTGATAATAAAATCAGTCCCAGTTTAGATTAAAAAAAAAAAAAAAGGTTTATTTCTAGCCCTATGCAATAGTCACAAGATTTAACTCCATTTAGAATTAAATCCCCCTGCCCCCCAAATAAGATGTGCTTTGAGAAAAAAAAAAAAAAATAGGTGTGGTCAACTCTTTTTCTCTTTCCCCATTTGGAGTTTCTATTCTCCTTCTCTGTTCTCTAGGCTACTTTCACCTCATTTTGGCTTAGAGAGCAGCAAGAAGTAAAGAGCAGAAATGTTCTTACTAAACAGATACTGTCATGAGTTAGTATGTTATGAAGGTTAACCCCAGCAGGCATGGAGTAAGCCTGAGCTGTTTTACACAAAAGAATTGTACCAGCATGGCACAATTCCAGTCAACAACTGATTAATAATGTCACTTTGTAACCACACGTCCAAGGAGTTTTGGGGTGCTTTTTATCAGCTTGTCAGCATTATTTACTGACAGCAGTAGGATTGATTATTTGAACCTAGTCTTAGTAAGAGTGCCCCCCGCCCCCCGCCCCAAAGCCTCTGCCACTGCAACTGGTTGCACAGCAAAAATATACCTATATCATCAGCAGGGTATAAGAAACCCCAGCTGAAACTCCACGTTGGGCTCCCTGGTTACTAGGTATTCTGTGAACACATCAGTGGTTCCTGATCTGAGAGAGCAAGTGCAGCCTGCCATGGCCTTACAGAGGGAAGACAATTGGAGCTTGCCCCTGGTGTGTCTAGACCCCTTGCTGGGAGGTAGCCTTTGCCCGAGATGTACATCCTTGCTTTAATGCTGATGCTATATTTTATCCTTTTCCTATAACAGAATGTAGATCCATAGGTATTGCCATTTGGGGTCCTATGAGTCTTCTTTAGTAGTAAGCCCCAAAGGCCACATTAGTGTGACTGACGTCAGTGCTTTCTAGGATTAATAGCTACAAACAACTGACTCTTTGAGGGGCATTTTGTGGGTTCTTCAGAGACACCCCGCCCCCCACTGTACTGGGTTTCTCCGTGAGACTGAGTTCAGCAGCACCCAAGAGCATTCTCTGCTGGGTTCAACTTGCCCCTCCAGGCAGTGTTCTTGGTTGCTATTTAAGCGAACCCATCATCAGTTTTCTCACACTCCTGTGCAACATCTGGTCAAAAGGAAGCATATCAGTAGAACATTTTCTTTCATGAACAAAAAAAGGAAACATATATTCTCTGCCCCAGTCAACTTGGGGAGTGAAGTCATCCCCTTTGCAGCAATATCTTTTCACTGCTCTCTCAGAGAAGCAAAGCAACAATAGTCTCTTGCCTTTCTGATGTCTCAAACATGACTCGTGTGCCTGTCCACTGGGCCACATGTCAAGCCCACTGGTTGCCCCATTGAAGACCTTCTCCCTAGGCTGGAATTAAAAGAAAAATGCTTCAACTTTCCCAACAAAAATCTTCTTCTAATTTCTATTTAACCTTTTTATAATCTTGATGGCTGAAGAAGATAAGAAATCCAAAACTGGTTTTAAACACCTCCTTTTTCAAGCCCTGCACGGCAGTCTCATACCTCACTTTGTAATGTAAGTTATATCATGGTCTAGAGGATCTAGCTGAAACTAATAGCAAAAAAAAAAAAAAAAAAAAAAAGTTTTACTTCTACATCCTATTACACTAATGTAACTTGGAAATTAACTATTTGGACCCAGATCTACCTGATCCTAAAATCCATATTCTTTTTATTATGGTAGACAACCTCTACCAATGTAAAATTAAGGATGCCAGTTCAAATTCATTTAATACTTTTTTGATAGTCTTCTGTTTTTCCTAAAAGAGCTACCTCTCCAAATGTGTATGAGCCACACTCTTCCATTCTTACTGTCTTTTTTTCTACTTTATGAAGAAAAGAGAAACCAAGGGTTTTTGTTTTTGTTTTTCCTACCTTATGAAGAAACAAAATGCCAAAGGAAGCCATTGGTTTCCCTTTCCTTGATAAAGTGGGAGGAAAATTAATTTGCTCCTATGCTCCTGTAATGCAATTTTAACCACTGTCAAAATATAGTCCTTTCAAATCACTAGAAATTAAAACTACGTTTTTCTTAAAGACCCTCAGACTGAAGCTATACAACTTGAACTTCAGGAGAAATAACAGCAACTTATATATAAACAACTTTCTTGCCTACTAATGTATGAACTTCTCAGAAAGTTCACTTGAACACCTAATTCCAAACTCCAATCCAAAAAGAATCTGTTAGATTGCCACTGTCATCTGAAGATGCTTCAGAGACTCTAGAAATACTAGTCTGTAGATTTCTCCAGACATTAACATTGTTTCTATAAAAATGTCTCTTATTAAAGATCTGTTTGCCGGCATCCTGTACAAAGGCCTTGCCCATCTGCAATGCCACCTCCTGGAATGGGACACAACTGTTTAACTGAAGTGATCTATTATCAGGACTAAGAGACCAGCTAAAGAAGACGTGGGATGATATATTAAAATTTGCTCTTTTGGCCAAGTGTAGTGGCTCATGCCTGTAGATCCCAGCACTTTGGGAGGCCGAGGCAGGTGGATCACCCGAGGTCAGGAGTTTGAGACCAGCCTGGCCAACATGGTGAAACCCCATCTCTACTAAAAATACAAAAATTAGCTGGGCGTGGTCACAGGCACCTGTAATCCCAGCTACCCGGGAGGCTGAGGCAGGAGAATCGCTTGAACTGGGAGGTGGAGGTTGCAGTAAGCCAAGATCATGCCACTGCACTCCCGCCTAGGCAACAGAGCAAGACTCGGTCTCAAAAAGAAAACCAAAAACAAAACAAAAAACTGCTCTTTTTTGTTTATCTCAATTTGTTTCCATTCCTTTGCCTCTATCTAACAACCTCTAACTCAAATTTCTCCAAAGCTATCAGGTTGGCATTTAATATGTGGAACTTTTTTAAGTTCAAAGTGGGAACTGAAAGAAATCAAAATACTTTACCCCAAAACATGTTTCTTTGACATATTTTGAAATGGCTGCCAGCAGACTGAAGTGGTCTTGCAAAACTGTCTTTTGTGGAGAAAATTTGCATCTGTAGAGAATCTACATTAATGCAGCCAGGTCTTTCCTTTCTGGATCTTTCTGGGATCTAAGAGAGATGAACTGAGTCTGACACTTTAAAAGTCTGAAATGTATTCTTTCTCTCTCTCTCCACACACACACACACACACACACAATTCTAACAATGCTTGGAAAAGGCATTTGAAAACTTTTATTGCTGCATACTGACCTGGAAGATGCCTATGATTTCCAAATTTTCATTTCCAACTGAGGCCATATCAACAAAGGTACAACTGTCTCTGCACCCTGTGGGTGATGTTGTATTCATCACGGGCAGTAAATGCAGGGCTGTGTGACACACCCTGAACTTCTCACCCTGAGCTTGGGCCATGTGGCCAGCTGGTCAGGAATCACTAGAAAGATGCCTTCCGACAGCTTAATTATTCCCTTCACTCATTCTCTCCACCTCTTCCCATAATCGCTACACAGTGGAAGCAAATCTAGAGACAATTTTGTGAAAAACACAATAGTTCTTCTTTTTAAATGCAAAATAATCAGTCTTCCCCCAATAGCACTTATCCAACCACATAAAAGAACCAGCAAGACCTCTACCTAGAAGCAAGTTTGAGACGACGACCTTACAGATAGAAATCTTTAGGACAGATGCAGCTCGCTACCACAGCAGAACATGCTGGGCTTCTCTGCCTCAAAAGCCTTCAACGGCATGGTTTAAATAAGCAACTTCATGTTAGCTGCTCCTATTTCAGGAAGACCTGAAATAATGTTTTTCTGTAAATTTAAAAGAGCTTTTATTATTATAACAAGTCAAACAACAAGAAACGATGTCAAAGAAAAATGGGAACACCCTCTTCCCTCCTCACCCCTAAGGGTATCAAAGTTAGAAACTTGGCCATATACTTTTCCATCATTTTCATGATCATTTCAATGTTTACAGGCATATATGCATATGTACAAGGTAGATTCTTTGTTTCACAGATATTTTTAAAGATACTATACTACACATATTACTGCACAACTAAATTACTATTTCTACTTAGATAAGGTATTAATTAGACTTTGGCTTTGGTTCCAGGTAACAGATTCAAATGAACAAGACAGAAATTTTTTCTAAAAATAAAATTCGAATTAAAATTAATTTTTTTTTTCTAAAAAAGGAGTCTATTTCTGCCTAACTTAACAGAAGTCCAGGGACTTTCTGGAACTCTGCACCATATATGGAAGAATCCAAGCTCTTTCTATTTTATTGTTTAGCTTCTCCAAGCAGTACCCCTCATCCACATGGCCCAAGTTAGTTTTCCATCACAACCATGTTCTAGGAAATAAGATGGAGGAGGAAAGGGGGAAGAAAGGGCATCCCACCACACTCTCCACCTCCTTTTAAAAACACTGCAGAGAAGTTGCTCATCTCACTTTCCCTCGTATCTCATTAGCTGATCACATGGCTATAGCTGACTGCAAGGGAAACTGGGAAGTGCAATCTTTTTTCCTGGTAGCTGTGTGCCCAGTGAAAAATCACTGAAAGGGGTGGACTTATGAGGAGCTAGGAGATGAGGTGTAACTAGCAGGCTTTGCCCCAGATAGAGCTCCTCCTATAATACATGTTGCTGTAAATCATTCTTTTTAATAACTGCTCAGCTTTCTAAAGTGCAGCTGTATCATAGTTTGCCCAGCCATTCACCTATTTCCAAAAACCTGGGTTATTTCCAGTTTTCTTTTTGTTTGTTTTCCCTTTGCCACAGCAAGCAAGAGTATTGAAATTGAGTGGGAATTACCAAATACATTTAAACAAACCCACTACACTTTAACTCTTCTTGACTAACAGGTGAGGGACTGCCAAGTCTCTCTTCTTCCATATTAAAGACTCTTGAAGAAGGATGACAAAACACATGTAAAAGGCCACAATCCTGTCTTGTTTTCTCTTGTCTTCTAGGTGCTTGTTATTTCCTTCTCAGTGAAAGGAGCTGCAGACGCCCACATAAATAGAACTAGACATACTTACTTAACTAAGAGGAGGCTGCCTTTAGGGAAGAACAATGACTTTGCTTATTTTCTTCAGACAACAGATTATAAGCTATATTCTCGGAGGTAAACTCTTCAGCTTCACTTTCCCTCTGAAGTTGAGGGTTTATAGCTCTGGGATTCCTGGCAGGAAAATGGCTTTGGGTTAGAACAGGGATTCTCTGTAATCTGAATGCACAATTACAATGCAGTCTTGGGGGGAAAAAATAAAAAGAGGAAAGGGGGAGGAAAGAAGGGTGAAATGATGAAGGAAGGGAGGAGGGAGACAGGGAGAAAAGGTTTCGCAGCAACATTTGAGCACCAGAAACATGACCAAACAAGAGGACCTCTGTCTTGGTTAAGTCTCATTGGTTGTAAGTAACGAAAAGTAACTCAAATTGGCTTCAATATGGAAAAAAAAAAGAAGTTTAGGAAGATATAGGAGTATCTCAGGAGTCAAAAGGAAGGTGGAATAAGGGAGGGATGGAAGCCAAAAAGAGCAGATCTATCTGGTAATCTGCTTCTTGTTTTCCTTCTATAGGCCAGCCTTGATGCGTCTCTGTACACGTATGAGCTGAAGGTAACAATATCAACTCCCAAGACTCCGTCCTCTCTTTTCAAAAGACCAGCCCAGGCTGACTAGGTCATATCCTTAATTCTGAGTTCCTGGAAGAAACAAATCTAGTTGGTCCAGCTTGGGTGAGGTATCCACTCTTGGTTCAATCAACTCTGACCAGAGAGGGAGGGTCTGGAAGTGGAAACCTGACTTCTGGGACTTCAGCCCTGTGAATAAAAGTCTAGTCCTACAAGAAAGTGTGTTATTGTGAGCTGGGAGGACAGTGAAACAAAGTAGCTCCTCAAGTCTCAATAAAAGAAGGATAAGATATTCTACCTCAAATAATATAAATATATATGTGACCCTGGCCATCTCTGGACATGTTTCATAGATTAAAGATTCAGATTATGCAGGTGAGGATTAATAACAATGGCTACACCAACTTTTGTTAACAATATGGGGCAAACCTTAATACTAATGCCAATAGATCAAGAAAAGATGAGTAGTTATTTTACAATCATCTGAACACTACCCCAGCCCACAGGAAGAGAGGCTGGGGGTTTTATCCTCACATTCAGATCAAACTATCAGGAAAGTCATTTTAACCCTAGGCATACAAAGGCCTACCTGCTTCTAGGAAGGCATAGGCCAGGACAAAAACCAGCTCAGGGCCAGGTGCAGTGACTCACGCCTGTAATCCCACCACTTCAGGAGGCCGAGGCAGGCAGATCACCTCAGATCAGGAGTTCGAGACCAGCCTGGCCAACATGGTGAAAAGCCATCTCTACTAATATACAAAAATTAGCTGGGTATGGTGGTGCACACCTGTAATCCCAGCTATTCAGGAGGCTGAGGCATGAGAATAGCTTGAACCTGGGAGGCAGAAGCTGCAGTGAGCCAATATGGCACTACTGTACTCTAGCCTGGGCAACAGATCAAGACTCTGTCTAAAAAAAAAAAAAAAAAAAAAAAGCTTGGGAAATAAAAAGAAAACTGAATTTATCCATGACACTTCCCATATCCAGCATGGAGATAGGCTGGTTAGAACAAATAAATGGTATGTAATCCAGCACCCATGGCGGGAATTTCAAAAGAAGAGGTCAGTTCTTAGTGTCAAGTGTTATGAATTCTAATACCTGCCACTGGAGAATGCTAGAAGCCAGTAGATACAGTATGACTTGGAAAAGCTAAGATTCAATTCTGCTTAGCCACTTGTTCCTCTGGCCTTAGACAAGTCACTTAAACTTATAGGCCTTGTTTTCCTCATCTGTAAATGGGATAATAATGCCTACCTCAGAGAATTGTCATAAAAATTAAATAAGGCTGTAAATATGATAGAAACTCTTAGTGATCAATGGAACCATGAGTAAAGAAGGTAAAACAATGTGAAGTGTCAAATTGGTAACATCAAGTTGAGGTCACAAATTTATCTTCTCCAATGTTGTCATTTCTGAAAGTGGTCCAATAGCAACAGTTGCATCCTGCCAATCAGCAATTCAGATATCACCCCTAGCACTCAAATCTTGGTCTATAAGAAGAATCAGGATCCTTTGAGGGTAGAAGATTCCATATCTTGTGAAAAGGAAAATTCAGACGAGTCTGGAATAAGTAAGGAAGCTTTAAAGAGTGTTACGGTCAGTATTAAATGTAAGTGGAACCTGTGTGAAGAGACTCTGACTGGTGAACTTGTGATAATTTGAGCATAGATTGATATCACACTTTATAGTTAATTTAAATAAGTTTTTGTGTGTACATGAAAGACTATGAACTCTCAATAACACTCAAAACAAAAATGCTAATATAAATTATTCAAAATGGCAATTGTTATGAAAAAGAAAGGTAAACATGATAAATTATACTTAATCTGTATTGATTTATTACAAGTATAAAACCAAAGTATTGTTTTGAGTGTTTTTAATGTGTTTTAAGTGTTTTTAATGTGTTTTGGAGATTATAAGGCAACTATACATGCATTTTTTCCTTAATGTGGGTTGGCAGGAAATAGTGAACATAAAAAAAAGTTGTCAGTAAGCCAAAAAATAATGGAAAAATTAGAAACTAGATCAGGAAGAGGAAGGTTGGGGCAGGACCAGTGGCCATGCATCATAACCAGAGACACGGGGAACTTCTGTTATATATCACATCTGTTAACTATGGTGGTTACATACAGTGACCCATTGCAAAGGGTCCAGCCAGGTGCAACGAGATGATGAAATGGCATGTTGCAGACTAGCCTTCCCAGGAAACAAACTCTGAGGTGGAGATGGCAGGCAGGAGGTTTACTGTGGAGTGTTCTTGGGAGTAATTCCCATAAGAGAGTGAAAGAAACAGGACAGTGGAAGAAGTTTAAATGAAATACAATTGCAAGAAAGGCCATAGGGAATCCGGTGGGGAATCACAAAGTTGGGATGGCCCTCCAAGTGGCCCACGGTGAAGTAATAGGCCAGGCTTTCCTACCCCTGCATTGACCAGTTACTAAATCAGGCTTTATCCTAGATCATGACCTTGGGCAAGGCAGCTTCCCTTTGCCAGAGGGAAATTCTTGAGGGACTCATCTATGAGCTACAAGCAGGCAACATTTCTGGGGAATAAGTTCCTTGATAGGGAAGGAAGGATCTGGGTGCACTACAGCATTCCCTACACTCCACACCTTGTGCCATTCAAATCCACTCCCTTCATATTTGTAAGTCTATCCCACTTAGAAGCAACTCCTCCAGGATTTCAGTTGGTCTCTTTTCCTGGGAAAGCTTGCAAAGGAAAGGTTAGTGGGGCAAACTTAACAGGTGCCATCACTGCAGCTGGTCTCCAGTCTGCAACTAGAACATAGAGGTTTCCTGGGATGCAAGATTTTCAGTCATAAAACCAGGATAGTCTGGGGCAAACTGGGAGGGCTTCCTATTCTAGATGTCCCAAACCATCAGCTAGCAATGCTGCCAATCTTGAGTTCTCTGTTCCTGACAGGTTTAAATTCCTGGTTACCATGCTCTTCCTAGGCCATCAAGCTGCACTTGACCACTTACCCTCAAAATTAGCCAGACAAGAGTCAACCAACTCAATTTCTTGGGTGACAACATATTCTTTCCTGCCCCACTGTGAAACACTAGTCCTTCCTCGTGGTTATTATGGTAAATTAACTCTGCAAAAATAGTGACTCTTTTTCCTTACTTGCAGGTCTTCTGGTATAAGGATTCCAAAGGAACTAGGTGCCACTCATAGTTTAAAGTTTAATGGGACTTATACAGTGTTGCCTAGTGGACAAACTCAGGACCTGTAGACCTAGAATAGAGATGGAAGCAAAAATTCCTCAGATGGGCCACTGGAAGTGACAGTAAACTGTGCCACCATGATATGTACCCTTGACTTCTCAGACTCATGTACTCTACCTATTAAGGAAATAGCATATAATGACTGTTGATTTAGGGCATATACTCTATCCTTGAGGATGTCACCCTATCCTTTTAGGGTATCTGCTCTAAGCTAGCACCTCAGCAGTACCATCAAAAGGCTATTTTGTTGTTCTATCAGGCTAAAAGCTTCTGGAGGATGCAGTACACAATGGGACTAGTAGGTCCCATGGTCATGTGCCCACTCTCATACTTTCTTTGCTATAAAGTGAGCTCCTCAGTCCAGTGAATTGTTATGTCAGATCCCATGTCAGTGAACAAAACACTCAGTTTTGTTTGGATAGTGATGCTGGCTGAGCCCTGTGGGAAATGCAAGCCTGTACCTGGAATACATGTAAATTCTAGTTAAAATTAATTACTTCCACCTCTTCTACAGTGGAAGCAGCCCAGTTGTAGTCAACTTGTCAGCAAGGGATGGGACAATATTGGAACTTAGTGTTGGTCTCTGTTGCGGGAGGGTAGCACATTCAATAGTGACAGTAGCTAGATCAGCCATGGTAAGTGGGAATACCTGCCATTGGGCCCATTCAGGGACCACAGCTACTCCATCCTTGTGGATATACTCACTGTGACAGCATTGTGTCAGCCCTAAGGTAAATAGTAAACAGGATGGCCAATGACAACTGACCACGTCATTCTGTCTTTGTGGTTGTTTAGTGCTTCTTTCATGGGATACCCCCTGGTTGCCATCAACATGTATTAAAGAGATGCTTACACTTTGTGACAATTCCCATAGGTCCATTTATGTGCCACTTTTCTGCACCTCCTTATCCCCATTCTTCCAATATTTCTTCTTTCAGACCTCTGACCAAAAACGCAAGCCATTTACCACCATGTAGTCAGTGGTCCAGCTTGAAAATCCTAGTTTGGATTTTGCTTCCTAAAATTATACCTGGCACCAACCTTCATAGGTGTGTTCCCTCAAACAAACTCCGAGATGGAGGTTTCCTTGTGTGTCCTCTTGGGAACAGCTCCTGTAAGCCAGTGATGGAGCAGAGAGGAAAGCTGAACGGTGATGCAGTGGGACAGACCCCTGAGCTGATCCCATAGGGAGCTCTGAAATTGAAATAGCTCTTCAGAGCTGTCCCATGTTGAAGCCAGGGAATCAGTATTTGTACCCCCACTTCAACTTGTCACTTTGCACGGCAACTCCCTTTATCCTAGGACAATTTTCAGGGAAAGGGCAGTGCTATGAGAGATTAGCAGGCAATGGGCCACTGGGGGAATAAGTGCCCAGTCCCGTTCCTTATATGAGGAATGGAGCTGAAAGGCACATGTAGCATCCACTGTACAGCCCAGATAATTTACTATGCAAGCTTAATCCTCTAAGTGGACTTATTAATAATAATGAGATACTAGGAAGTATAACTGTGTTTCCAATAATACTGAAAGACCCAGCCAACATACGATAATTGAGGACAGTGAGAAAGTCGAGTATCAAAAGCTTAAAAACCTCAAAAACCTAAAATCTCATGAGTACTAAAAGAAACAAATTTTTTAAAAAGTGAACCCAGCCAGGGCCACTAAGCAGGGCTATAGTTTAAATGATTTTGAACTTAAAAACCAAAGGTCCTATGTCCAGACCAAGAATCAGCTGGTACATCCCGAAATCTGACATCTAAGTTAGTCGGGTAAAATTACTGCTACTCTGAGAAGGTATGAGAAAGAAAATGAAAATAAGGACACAAATAGGACAAAAATAATAAAACATTTAAGTCCACGGTGTAAGCGTATCACAAGATCTTCAGTCACTGCATGCTTTATCTCCTTCTTAAGGGTGTTTAGAGTGTTTGACAGAATGGGATACATCAGACCTGTGAAAATTAACTGTTGAAAGGGGGTTAATTAAATAAATTGCTAATCTGCGTTTAAATGTTTGGGGAGAAACATCTCAAACTCCTAAGTTTTGGCAGATTCGGTGTTAAGTAGTGTGTTTATTTAGAGGAATATTAGTTATTTAATAATTAAAGAAATGCTTATTGTTTCATTAAATCCAAAAAGTTAATAAATTTAGCATCAAAGGAAACCTAATGATATAGTTTGGATGTTTGTCCCGTGCAAATTTCAATGTTGGAGGTGGCGCCTAGTGGGAGGTATTGGATCATGAGGCAGATCCCTCAGGAATAGGTTAGCGCCCTCCCTGAGGTAATGAGTGAGTTCTTGCTCTGGGTTCAAGCAAGTTCTAGTTGATTAAAGAGTGTGGTGGTCAGGCGTGGTGGCTCACACCTGTAATCCCACACTTTGGGAGGCTGAGGCAGACAGATCACGAGGTCAGAAGATCGAGACCATCCTGGCTAACATGGTGAAACCCCGTCTCTACTAAAAATACAAAAACTTAGCTGGGCATGGTGGCGGGCGCCTGTAGTCCCAGCTACTCAGGAGGCTGAGGCAGGAGAATGGCTTGAACCCGGGAGGCGGAGCTTGCAGTGAGCAGTGATTGCGCCACTGCACTCCAGCCTGGGCAACAGAGCAAGACACTGTCTCAAAAAAAAAAAGAGTGTCGCACCCTTCCCCCAACCTCTTGCTCCTGGTCTTGCCAGGTGATGTGCCGGCTCCTTTCGCCTTCTGACATGACTGGAAGTTTCCTGAGGTCCTCCCCAGAAGCAGATGGCAGCACCATGCTCCCTATACAGCCTGCAAAACTGTGAGCCAATTAAACCTCTTTTCTTCATAAATTACCCAGCCTCAGGTAATCCTTTACAGCAATTCTAAAACAGACTGACACAGCTAGGTAGTAGTGAGTGCTCCCCTCCAAAGACAAAAGATAGTAAGTAAGAGAATCAATAGAGATAATATCACCAATGCGAAACTCCCTTACACAGGCTCGGCATGGGATCTGTACTTCATATATGTTGGTATTATTTTAACCATAAAATCCCCCAGATTCAAAAGACAGTACCAAATAAAAGACAGTTCAAAACTAAATATATATAATTGGGTATTGTCCATGGCTTTTACTTTTCTAAGTCCATTGTGTTCCATTTACCAGACAATTGTGAACCTATGTGCAGGTATTTATGAAATTCTCTTGGTTGGCCATGGTAAAGGAAGCTCTATCTGGTTCTCAATCAACTCCTTCCATCCTTGTTCTTCCTGGAAGGCAGTGGATAGAGCGTGTTCCAGCATTCCAGCGACTGTCAGCTGGAACCAGCAATTAATTATTGGAGACTTTACCCAAAGTCATTTTCACTGAGAAATCTCCTCTACTTCCAGGGTAGAAAAAAATCAGAAAAATCAAAACAAATCCAGATTTATTTTTGTGTGGTACAATAAACACAAAACACTAACCTACTGACACTTCAGAGAAGCCAAGAGCCAGGCAAAGACTCGGATTTTAAAACCAATTCCTTCCCAAGTGTGTTTTTAAGCAGTCAGGGCTTCCAAAATGCACACTGTACTCTCAAAACGACTCTCCTGGAAGGATCAAAACAGACTCCAATGAGTTTATTTCCTTTTCTTTGTAAAGCATTTAAGCTCTGTTCCTGTAACGAGAGATCTCTGTCCCTGGACTAATAACCTCTCTTGGAAGTTTTTAATCCTCAAGCAAGATGTAGATGTGTGAACTTCCTGGCTCGAGTCAAAGCCACTTTAATGTCAAAAGAAATGAGTACACAATGCCCACTCTGTTCTCACAAGTTTGTTTTTGTTTTTTTGGTTTTTTTCAGACTCTTGACTTCCTTTTCATTTTATGTTGAGTTAGTATTTTAAGTTTCAAGTCACTTTCTCGAGCCACCTTGTCATCAGTATCAGCGAAGTTGACTCAAGACTGCCTAGCAAGAGAGAGACCCTGGTGGTTGCTCTATGCCTGACCATCATCCTTCAGCACTTTCTCCTTCTCGACAGATTCACAAAATATGGCAAGTAGCCCCTGGAGAAACAATCTTCTTGTCTTCCCAGTGGCTTTCCATGCGGTGCTGTGGAGGACAGGGTAAATCTCTGGTCTCCAGAGACCTAGATTCCAGCACCAGGACTGCACTAGCTAGCTATGTGACCTTGGGCAAGTCACATCCCCTCTCTGTTTCTGAGTCCTCATGGGTAAAATGAAGGCACAGGGTTAGATAATATAATAAGACTTACTTATTATCAGCCTTCGAAACTGACAGCTTTTAAGCCTCCCCCTCCCTCTTGCGCTTCTGTCCCCCATCTAAGAAAGTTGATAAGAAAGCCCAGGTACTCCCTTGGAGTTTCAAGCAATGCAAGCACCTGCTAACATGTCAGAACCCTCGCCCTGGCCCCATCCCCTAATCACCATAAAAACCCAAGCTAGTCTTCTTTCCCTGCTCTCAAGCCATTTGGGACCTCCTTGGGATCTATACTGCCCTCTCCAGAAAGCCTCATTATATAAGAAACTAACCTTTTCTTACACTATTGATATGTGTGCAGCATATCAGCCTTGACATCTAAACCAAATTTTGGGTGAGAATCCATCCAGTTTCTACACAGTGACTGCAGATAATCTTTGGCATCTGTGTTCTAAGGCTGCACCATTCAAGAGAAATGTAATGTGAGCTGCACATGAAACGTTAATAGAAGCCACCATAAAAAATAAAAATTTTTAAAAGCCAGGTAAAATAAATTTTAATAATATAGTTTATTTAATCCAATATATCCAAAATATTATCATTCCAACATGTAGTCAATGAAAGAAGTATTAGTGAGATAGATTTACGTTATTTTTCCCACACTAAGTCTTCAGAAGCTGGTGAGTATATTGCACGGTAGCACATCACAATTTGAAGTAGCCACATTTCAAGTGCTTAAAACACGTGTGTGGCCCCCAGCTAGACAGTGCAGGTCTAAGGAATCCCAACAAAGGCCCCAGATTCCTGAAACTATGGTTGTTTATTAAAAGTATTGCATATTTATGAAAACTAAGATGCTATCAGTTATAAGATGCATTCTTATTTCACAGACCATTTAAACATTTTAATTATGAATGCCATAAATTCAGAGATTTTAAACTGAAAAAAAGTATGCACCTTAGAACTCTTAAATATATATATTTATTTAAATATATGTATATATAGAGAGAGAGTAGTTTCCTTTAAAGGGCCTGACCCCTTTAAATTAGGAATTCTACCCAATTCCTGTCAATCCTTGTTTTAATTTTCATCAGATGACAAAAGAGCATTACGTGTCTCACGAAAATGTACATGTTGAAATTCTAACCTCCAGGGTGATGGTGTTAGGAGGTTGGGCCTTTAAAAGGTGATTAGGTCATGAAGATGGAGCTCTCATGAATGGGATTAGTGCCCTTATAAAAGAGGTCCCAAAGAGACCTCTTGCTCCTTCTGCCATGTGAGGACAAAGCAAGAAGTCAGCAGTCTGCAACCTGGAAGGGGACCCTCACCAGAATCTGACCACGCTGGTACTCCGATCTCAGATTTCCGGCCTCCAGAACTGTGTGATAAAACTTTCAGTTGTTTATAAGTCACCCAGTCTATAGTACTTCATTATAGCAACCCATACGGACTAAGACAGGGAGTACTCATTGATAAGCACTCATTGTATTAGGGGAATCCTTAATGTGACACTTGCATTTTCTAAGAAGACAACTAAAATGAGGCATTTATTGAGCACTGTGCCATGCAGTGAGCTCATCTAATCCTTCAACAACCTTGTGAGTTAAGTATTATTTCATTTCCATTTCTCCAAAAAAAAAAAAAAAAGCAGACTCAGAGAGGTTAAGTAACTTGTCCAAGGTCAAACAGTATCTAAATGGCTAATTCAGCTTAAATCTCTCTGATTCATGAGCCCATTTATTTTCTTGATAACCAAAAGAGGGAAGTGATAAAGATGGGTTGAAAGATAGGATCCCAGAAAGCAACTACTTACCTGCTCCTCTTTAGGAAGAACCCACTCACTCCTTCTCACAGGCCTGAACGATTAAACTGTAGGTGGCCTCCTCCATCAAATGTCAGCTCTGACCACAGTATTTGGCCACCCCTGGTAACTCAGCAGGTTTTTTTTGCAAAACTGCAAAAAGCACTTGGAAAAGGCAATCCCCTTTTTAAAAAAATGCACCATCTTGAGCTTCAAGGAAATGCCTCAGTGAGCAGAATCAAGAGCACACACCAAAAAAATGATTGTGTATGCAGTTTTGGAGGTGAAACTTTGCACAGTTCAGTGGCCATGGCCTCTCACTCATGACATGATGGCCACACAGCTGCAGTTCTCAAAAGCCTGGCAGCCAGGGCTGGGCAGACATTACTTGTTTTTTGTTGTTGTTGTTGTTGTTGTTGGGGTTTGTTTTTTTTTTCAGTCCATGGGCTTGAAGCAGCCTGAAGACCTCAGCCCAGTCTAAAGGGCTGCCCAGCAAGCCAGCCAGACTGAATTCCAACCCAGTTCAGAGAACTGAAATGTGAGAAGGAGTTATTCTTCAGCATAACCAGCACACAGTATAGGCAATGCTTCAAAACACACAGGCAAAGAAACCCCTCAACTAAGTCTCTCAGCTGGAAGTATGTGGGTACTAAAATTGTTCTTAAGCACTATTTATCACTGACAAGCTGAGAATATCAGGGGGAAAAAAGTAAACCTGAAAAGCATCGTTGGAGACATTACTACAGAAATAAGTAAGACAGTGCCGGAAAAAAAAAAAAAAAAAAAGGGAAAAAAGGTGGTCCAGGCTCTGTCAATAATGAGGATTAGAAGTGGACCATTTTACAAAAGGATTTTCTGTACCACTTTTAGCTGGGGGTGAAGGCATTTCATACATTAACCTTTCCTGGACATCACTACAATTTAAAGATACTTTATAAATGCCTTGCTCATACCTTCCTACAAAAATTCACACTGAGTTATTTTTGTCATTATTTTCCAATTTCTAGGTATTTGGAATATTTAGAACTACTGCTGCTGCAAAGGCTAAAATAGTCTTATAACAAGCAAAGCCCTCACATGCTTAGAATCATGAATTAGCTCCTTCTTTGGCTCTGCCCCACCCAACGATAGCCACACACCTCTCCTCTCCCCAGCTTATTTGAAATGGAACAGAACCAAAGAAAGAGCCAGTTCCATGATTCTAAGCAGTGAAAATTCAGACCAGTGCATTACAGAGGACAGGCCTCAACTACTTAATCCTAATGGGTGGAAATAGGGGAAACATGCTTCATTTTTCTATAATCCTTAAGCCAAAGTCAAACTTCACTCATGCCTTCTTTGTCACTCCCTTTCCATAATGATGACTTGAGTAGTATTAACTTTAACAATAAAAATAATAGACCCCTTTCTATCTTGAGACTCAAGCCCTGGAGAGCCAGGGGCCTGTGATCGCCCTCCCAACCCCAATGACGGATAGCCATGGAGGCAGGACCACCACCCTATGGGTCCAGAGGGTGGAACATGGGGCCAGAGAGGATTATTCTCAAACCCTAAGGTTTTATGTTGTTTTCCCTGTCAGGTTACAGAGGACCTATGACCACTTTGTTCTGTCCTATTTCTCCCTTTCAGGATGGAATAGCCTACATTGGTCCTATCATTGTATTTGGGAAGCACAAAATTGGTCTGGTTTCACAGGTTTGAAGCTGGAGAGGAATTTTGCCTCAGGATGAATCATACTTTGAGTCTCACCTATATCTGATTTAAACAATATTTAGATGAGACTTTGGACTTTAGACTTTAGTGTTGTCTCTGGAATGAGTTAAGATTTTTAGAGCTGTTGGGATGGAATGAATGTATTTTGCATGCAAGAAGAACATGAATTTGGGGAGCTAGGGGTAGAATGCTATGGGCTGAATGCTTGTGTCCCCTCGAAGTTCATATATTGAAATCCTAATCTCCTGTGTGATAGTATTAGGAGATGGGACCTTTGTGAGGGATTAGATCATGAGGGTGGAGACCTTATGGATGCGAATAGTGTCTTTGTAAGAGAACCCAGAGAGCTCTCTCACTGCCTTTCCACTATGTGAGGGCACAACAAGAAAATAGCTGTCTATAAACCAGGAAGCAGGCCCTCAACAAACACCAAATCTGCCATTGCCTTGATCTTGGACTTCCCAGCCTCCAGAACTGTGGGAAATAAATGCATTTTTTGTTTAAGATACTCAGTCTATGGCATTTTGTTATAGCAGCCCCAACTAAGTTACATTACTGCTTGCTTGCTGTGTGCCAGGCCCATGCTGAGCATTTTGCATACCTCACTTCACTTAATCTTTATAGTACTTGCCACTATCTAAGATTCTCTTGTTCACTTACTCATTTATTTTTTTGCACAGTGAAAGAATGTAATATGTGTTAACTATTCTCATTCTCAATAATTTTATTATTCTGCTGTTTTTGCATCTTTTTTTATACTTTAAGTTCTAGGGTACATGTGCACAACATGGAGGTTTGTTACATGTGTATACATGTGCCATGTTGGTGCGCTGCACCCATTAACTCGTCATTTATGTTAGGTATATCTCCTAATGTTATCCCTCCCACCTCCCCTCACCCCACAACCAGCCCCGGTGTGTGATGTTCCCCACCCTGTGTCCAAGTGTTCTCATTGTTCAATTCCCACCTATGAGTGAGAACATGTGGTGTTTGGTTTCCTGTCCTTGCAATAGTTTGCTGAGAATGATGGTTTCCAGCTTTATCCACGTCCCTACAAAGGACATGAGCTCATCCTTTTTTGTCTGCATAGTATTCCCTGGTGTATATGCGCCACATTTTCTTAATCCAGTCTATCATTGGTGGACATTTGGGTTGGTTCCAAGTCTTT
>NW_012100054.1:791794-795969 GCF_000951045.1 Mandrillus leucophaeus | reverse complement strand
TATTTCCTGAATTTGAATGTTGGCCTGCCTTGCTAGGTTGGGGAAATTCTCCTGGATAATATCCTGAAGACTGTTTTCCAACTTGGTTCCATTCTCCCCGTCACTTTCACATACACCAATCAGATGTCAATCTGGTCTTTTCACATAGTCCCGTATTTCTTGGAGGCTTTGTTCATTTCTTTTTACTCTTTTTTCTCTAAACTTCTCTTCTCGCTTCATTTCATTCATATGATCTTCAATCACTGATACCCTTTCTTCCACTTGATCAAATCAGCTACTGAAGCTTGTGCATGTGTCACATAGCTCTCGTGCCATGGTTTTCAGCTCCATCAGGTCATTTAAGGTCTTCTCTGTGCTGTTTATTCTAGTTAGCCATTCATCTAATATTTTTTCAAGGTTTTTAGCTTCTTTGCAATGGGTTCAAACATCCTTCTTTAGCTCAGAGAAGTTTGTTATTACCGATCTTTCTCAAGCCTACTTCTGTCAACTCATCAAAGTCATTCTCTGTCCAGCTTTGTTCTGTTGCTGACGAGGAGCTGTGTTCCTTTGGAGGAGAAGCGGTACTCTGATTTTTAGAATTTTCAGCTTTTCTGCTCTGGTTTCTCCCCAACTTTGTGGTTTTATCTACATTTGGTCTTTGATGATGGTGACCTACATATGGGGTTTTGGTGCAGATGTCCTTTTTGTTGATGTTGATGCTATTCCTTTCCTTTTGTTAGTTTTCCTCCTAACAATCAGGACCCTCAGCTGCAGGTCTGTTGAAGTTTGCTGGAGGTCTACTCTAGACTCTTTTTGCCTGGATATCACCAGAGAGGCTGCAGAACAGCAAATATTGCAGAACAGCAAATGTTGCTGCCTGACCTTTGCTCTGGAAGCTTCGTCTCAGAGGGGCACCTGGCTGAATGAGGTGTCAGTCAGCCCCTGCTGGGACGTGTCTCTGAGTTAGGCTACTTGGGGGTCAGGGACCCACTTGAGGAGGCTGTCTGTCCATTTTCAGATGTCAAACTCTGTGCTGGGAGAACCACTACTCTCTTCAAAGCTGTTAGACAGGGACGTTAAAGTCTTCAGAAGTTTCTGCTGCCTTTTGTTCAGCTATGCCCTGCCCCCAGAGGTGGAGTCTACAGAGGCAGGCAGGCCTAGTTGAGCTGCAGTGGGCTGCACCCAGTTCGAGCTTCCAGGCCACTTTGTTTACCTACTCAAGCCTCAGTAATGGTGGACTCCCCTCCCCCAGCCTCGCTGCTGCCTTGCAGTTCAATCTTGGACTATTGTGCTAGCAGTGAGCAAGGCTCTGTTGGCGTGGGACCCTCCAAGCCAGGTGCAGCATATAATCTCCTGGTGTGCCATTTGCTAAGACCATTGAAAAAGCACAATATTAGGGTGGGAGTGACCCAATTTTCCAGGTACTGTCTGTCATTGCTTCTCTTGGCTAGGAAAAGGAATTCCGTGAGCCCTTGCACTTCCCGGGTAAGGTGATGCCCCGCCCAGCTTTGTCTCACACTCTGTGGGCTGTACTCACTCTCCAACAAGTCCCAGTGAGATGAACCTGGTACCTCAGTTGGAAATGCAGAAATCACCTGTCTTCTGCATCGCTCACACTGGGAGCTATAGACTGGAGCTGTTCTTATTTGGCCATCTTGTTTTTGCCCACTTACTCATTTTTTCTGTCTTCCTTACACAAATCTAGGCACCATGAGGGTTGGAAGCTTGTCTCACCCAAAGCTATTTCCCCCAGTGCCAAGAATGATGCCTGGCACATAGCAGGCACTGAGTAAGTACTTACTAAATGAATTATTTTATCTTTCTAAAAATTTAGTAATGAAAACATTTTTATCCTAATTTTGTAGGTGAAGAAACAGAGACAGAGCAACTCAAAATTTCATAGCTAATAAGTGGCAGAACCAAAATTTAAACCTAGATCTCTGGGACCAGAACCTATGCTTTGAAACATCTATGATCAGTTATGAAGCTTTGGCTGAATCTCTTTAAACCCTCTGCAAAAAGGATTAAACAATTAGAATATTGTATTATGTAGCAAGAAGTTCAAAGGTGGAGATAGTTCCAGGATTGAGCATCCTCAGTGTTGAACATCAAGGACATAGCTTCTCCATTCTTCTCTTCAACCTGTCGCCTAGACTGGTGGCTCCCCTGACAGCCCTAAGATGGGTACCACAGGTATAAACATTATGTGCAAACAGTAACATTCAAAGGTAGCACTGAAATCTATCTCACCTTGCAAATCTTATTGAGACTAAAGGGAATTTTCCCAAAGCAGCCCCAGTCAACTTCTTCACTTGTCTTATGGGCCAGAATTGCATAACCTGTTGATACCCAATATAAACATGTTATAAAAGAAATGAAATGACCATACTGCCTTAGACAAATAAAATGACCATATTGCCTTAGACAAATAAACTTTCGCCCTCAGGATTTGAGAAAGGGCCACAGTCCCTCATCCAGGACATAAGCATGCAGAGAAAAGTGAACAATTGGGGTTCTGTTGGTGTCCCAGTTGTTATTGTTGCTTAAGAAAATTCCTTAAATTAAGCAGCATAAAACAACAACAATTTAATTATGCTCATAGGTCATTTGGCAAGGCCATAGCAGGGTGGCTGGCATCTGTTTTATGACATCTGGGGCTTCAGATCAGACGATTAAAATGGCTAGGGGGTTGCAGAATAATTCAAGGCTTTTTCACTCACATGTCTGGTACCTGAGTGGGAATTACTCAAAGGCTGAGCTCAGCTGGGATGGTTAACTGGAGCACTCACACATGCCCTCGCTGTGTGGTTTGGACTTCCAAACAGCAAGTAACCTCATGATAATCAGCCTTTTTATATGGTTTCCCGATGCTCCAAATATGAGTGTTCCATTGAGCAAGGAAGAAGGTGGATCCTCTTTTATAATTCAGCCTAGGAAGCTACATAGCATCACTTCTGTTAGATGAGTCAGTCCTAAACTATTGGATGAATCAGTCCTCAGCCTACCCAGACTCCAGGAGAGAGTATAAAGACCCTATGCCTCAATGGAAAAAGTATCCAAAAAATTGTAATTATTTCTTAAAACCACCACTGTTATCAAAGGAGTAGACACACAACAGTATCTACCTTTGGATCAGAAATTAGTTACATTTTCAGAAAACAATCACAGAATAATCACATATTTAGAAAATTAGTAATGTCTTGCAGACTCCTATAGCTAATTCTCTGTTCAGTAGCTAGGCTGTAAGATAGACCACCTACCCAATGAATTCATCTATAATTTAACAATCAGTAAGGTTAGTATTTTTCAGAATGGATGAAGAGCACAATCTCTGCTCCCTAGAGTTGTAAAGTTTAATGAGAAAAAATGGGCTAGCTTACAGCTCTTTTCCTTTAGTTTTTTCTAGTAGTTAGAAATTCTTTCTGTATACTTCCTCGCTAATTCTGCTCACATGGTATGGCCCCCTGTGCCCTGTTTGCTTCTGCTTACCTGTCTGTATAATAGAGTTGGCCAGCCCTGGAGAAGCAGGTTCTTGTGATTTCTTTCCTCTATTCACAGCTGACATTAAGGTCCTTGGAAACTGTGCTGTTTAAATGCAAAATGTTGTGACTATCATTTCATTATTTGAAAGCTGAACAGCACGGGGATGCTTTTGTTGTCACGTTGCTAGGTTACTGACAGACCTCCCTGCCTGCACTGAGATGCTGAGACTTTGCACCAGGGCAGCCTTTCTCGGGCTGAGATGTAGGTGGGGAGAGAGTTGACCTACAGCCAAATAGCTATGGACATCACTAGGAAGAGAGGACAGTTTCCAGGTACTATGACTGTGTTTGCTTGCTCTGTGAATCCAACAACTTAGCTTCTAATATCATGCTAGCCAACTGATGAGCTTAACCCTGACAATGATCAGTTTGCTTATCTGGAAGAGCCAAATCCACATGCACTTCATTTTCCAGAGAGTAAGGATGGAGATAATCAAACACGGCAAACAGGCAATAATACCTGGAATGCCTTTCTTATGCTCAAGGCATGGCATTGCCCTTCTGACACATTTGCCCACATTTTTATAAAGGGAAGAGGGGAAAATCTCATGCTATTGACATTGCACTGTTAAAAGGTCTTTCCCAGGCCAAGCAATCTGTTGGCAGTCCCATAGCCAATGTTATTATAAATGTCTAAAGAAAGATAAGCTCTCC
>NW_012100054.1:788422-791744 GCF_000951045.1 Mandrillus leucophaeus | reverse complement strand
TGTCTTATGGGCCAGAATTGCATAACCTGTTGATACCCAATATAAACATGTTATAAAAGAAATGAAATGACCATACTGCCTTAGACAAATAAAATGACCATATTGCCTTAGACAAATAAACTTTCGCCCTCAGGATTTGAGAAAGGGCCACAGTCCCTCATCCAGGACATAAGCATGCAGAGAAAAGTGAACAATTGGGGTTCTGTTGGTGTCCCAGTTGTTATTGTTGCTTAAGAAAATTCCTTAAATTAAGCGGCATAAAACAACAACAATTTAATTATGCTCATAGGTCATTTGGCAAGGCCATAGCAGGGTGGCTGGCATCTGTTTTATGACATCTGGGGCTTCAGATCAGACGATTAAAATGGCTAGGGGGTTGCAGAATAATTCAAGGCTTTTTCACTCACATGTCTGGTACCTGAGTGGGAATTACTCAAAGGCTGAGCTCAGCTGGGATGGTTAACTGGAGCACTCACACATGCCCTCGCTGTGTGGTTTGGACTTCCAAACAGCAAGTAACCTCATGATAATCAGCCTTTTTATATGGTTTCCCGATGCTCCAAATATGAGTGTTCCATTGAGCAAGGAAGAAGGTGGATCCTCTTTTATAATTCAGCCTAGGAAGCTACATAGCATCACTTCTGTTAGATGAGTCAGTCCTAAACTATTGGATGAATCAGTCCTCAGCCTACCCAGACTCCAGGAGAGAGTATAAAGACCCTATGCCTCAATGGAAAAAGTATCCAAAAAATTGTAATTATTTCTTAAAACCACCACTGTTATCAAAGGAGTAGACACACAACAGTATCTACCTTTGGATCAGAAATTAGTTACATTTTCAGAAAACAATCACAGAATAATCACATATTTAGAAAATTAGTAATGTCTTGCAGACTCCTATAGCTAATTCTCTGTTCAGTAGCTAGGCTGTAAGATAGACCACCTACCCAATGAATTCATCTATAATTTAACAATCAGTAAGGTTAGTATTTTTCAGAATGGATGAAGAGCACAATCTCTGCTCCCTAGAGTTGTAAAGTTTAATGAGAAAAAATGGGCTAGCTTACAGCTCTTTTCCTTTAGTTTTTTCTAGTAGTTAGAAATTCTTTCTGTATACTTCCTCGCTAATTCTGCTCACATGGTATGGCCCCCTGTGCCCTGTTTGCTTCTGCTTACCTGTCTGTATAATAGAGTTGGCCAGCCCTGGAGAAGCAGGTTCTTGTGATTTCTTTCCTCTATTCACAGCTGACATTAAGGTCCTTGGAAACTGTGCTGTTTAAATGCAAAATGTTGTGACTATCATTTCATTATTTGAAAGCTGAACAGCACGGGGATGCTT
The DNA here is from genome assembly GCF_000951045.1 of Mandrillus leucophaeus. Lineage (NCBI taxonomy): Eukaryota > Metazoa > Chordata > Mammalia > Primates > Cercopithecidae > Mandrillus > Mandrillus leucophaeus. The sequence continues at coordinate 790,405 of NW_012100054.1, read as the reverse complement.
TTGTTGTCACGTTGCTAGGTTACTGACAGACCTCCCTGCCTGCACTGAGATGCTGAGACTTTGCACCAGGGCAGCCTTTCTCGGGCTGAGATGTAGGTGGGGAGAGAGTTGACCTACAGCCAAATAGCTATGGACATCACTAGGAAGAGAGGACAGTTTCCAGGTACTATGACTGTGTTTGCTTGCTCTGTGAATCCAACAACTTAGCTTCTAATATCATGCTAGCCAACTGATGAGCTTAACCCTGACAATGATCAGATTGCTTATCTGGAAGAGCCAAATCCACATGCACTTCATTTTCCAGAGAGTAAGGATGGAGATAATCAAACACGGCAAACAGGCAATAATACCTGGAATGCCTTTCTTATGCTCAAGGCATGGCATTGCCCTTCTGACACATTTGCCCACATTTTTATAAAGGGAAGAGGGGAAAATCTCATGCTATTGACATTGCACTGTTAAAAGGTCTTTCCCAGGCCAAGCAATCTGTTGGCAGTCCCATAGCCAATGTTATTATAAATGTCTAAAGAAAGATAAGCTCTCCCAGATACGACATTTAGATAAAGTGACAAGTAATTATACGCATACACGAAAGAAGGAGCTCTCACCCCACGTTCCTCCAGGTGAGAACTATTTATTGAATGTATTCTCCTGCTAGAGAAAACTTTCCAACAGTTTTATCCTGGTGGGCCTTTGTCTCTTTAATAATGATTTAAGCCAGACAGTAACATCCCAACTCTCAAAAACCCAGGCATATTTTCTCCCTGGCCATGTGACCGTGAAGAATAATTTTAGAAAATTCTGAAATGATCTCATCAATGGGAATGTGATATTCAGTATTCATCTGAAATCCTCTACCCATCTGTTTTCTTCTAGAGCAACATGGGAGAAAAAACAAGGAAACCAATAAAGTTGTTATAGATGAACATGGGAAAGAAAAGAAAGGCATAGAAAGGAAAAGAGAAAGTCAAAAGGAGACAGATGGAAATCAAGCTGGTGGCAAATTCTGCCTGGACAAGGCAGGGGGATAGACCAGTCTTCCTTGGAAAACCACAAGGCTTACTCATTTGTCCCCAAGGATTTACTGGGCACTTTCTCTGTGGCAGGCCAGTTTCAGATGCTGGAAAGGCATCAGTGAACCCTGACTGGGATGTACAGCCTGGCCAGAGAAGCCAATTAAGCACACAAATAAATGTGCATTTACAGACAGTGGTGGGAACTGAAAAGGAAACAGCCACAAAATGTCATGAGCGTATACAACTGGTACATCTCATTTACATGACCAAGTCATGGAAGGCCTCCCTGTGGAGGTAACATTTGCTCTTGAGAAACACTAGGAACCCATGGAAGGTGGCTGGAAAAGTGACCAGCACAGCAGAGGCTGGTGGCCATGTGCAGCATTAGGGCATAGCCACAAAAGCAACTGGAAGAGAAAGTGCACCTCGTCCACTGCCACCATTGCACTTACAATGAAAAGTCCAAAATGAACTGTAACCTGTGGAGCTCTCTCTATCCCTCCTCCCCTTTCCCAGGACCCCTAGAGAAAACAATTGTTCTGTTTACAGGAAGGTTGGTTCACACTCCATCTTTCTTAGGTAGGAATGAAGTCAAAGAAAATTATCTGTTTGGTTTTATAATTTGGCAAATGAACCTCTTTCAATCCTTATTGCTTTTCATAGGATCTTCGTCACTTTTTTACCCACATAAACCCTCACTTCATCCCTTGGCATATAATTAAATGCTTTCCTAGAATCTGGCTGTAAATGAGGCTTCGCAGTAAGCTATCTTTCACAATAAAATGGGAAAAGATCTCAATGTATACAAACAGAGTGAATTTATGTTATACCATCTTTTTTAAAAAAAATTAAAGGTTTCTGGGGCTGGAAGAAAACCAAAAATTTCTTTTGATTTTGAAAGAGTTCCTCAAGGGGGCTCATCTCACAGAAACCTCCAGCATTGTTACATCAATTTGCTACAACTTAA
>NW_012100054.1:762526-788187 GCF_000951045.1 Mandrillus leucophaeus | reverse complement strand
TCCCGTGTAGCTGGGACTACAGGCGCCCGCCACCTCGCCCAGCTAGTTTTTTGTATTTTTTAGTAGAGACGGGGTTTCACCATGTTAGCCAGGATGGTTTCGATCTCCTGACCTCGTGATCCGCCCGTCTCGGCCTCCCAAAGTGCTGGGATTACAGGCTTGAGCCACCGCGCTCGGCCTGAGTCATTTTTCTTAATGCAGCATGGCCACATCCTCCAGACGCCGGTAGCCTGGACAGAGATGGGAGGCAAAATTCAGAACTGGTTATACTTATTCAAAGTCACATCTGCCATCCTGCAATAAACATTCTATATGCAAATTGCCTCAAGAGACTCCAGAAATTGACTAGTTTCTTATGCCGTATCTTAACACCAAAAGAAATTGAAAACATTTTTTATGGCTTACGTCCATAATACATTCCATCAGTGTGTCCTGTGTTTCTATCTGCCAATATATTAAACCCTTCTTTGAGTATTTGCTTATGCATCACCAGTTCATTTTTTATAAGAGAAAAAAAGAGCTTCCAAAAATATTTATCCAAATGAGAGCTATTAATGGCCACAACCAAGATGAGTTCAAGCCTTCATTGTTCCTGAAATTAAATTGTTTCAAAAAAGCAGTAGGAAAAGTTTTGCAGATTAAAACCATTTACGATGTAGACATTAAATCCCATTTTTCCAGGAATGAAAAGTCCTGGTTGGACCTGAAGCTCTGCTTTGAGTTATTCTGTCCTGGCCATAACGTTTGGGCCACTTCATTGCAAAAGAATTTCCATCTCAGCTTTATAATCCAATTAAAGAGATCAAGCAAAGCCACTGTGCTTCATGTTTTCTTTTTTAACCATGAGATGAAGATGATAATATTTTTGTTTTGTAGGCTCCAAGGGGGAGTATTAAATTCTTGGTTATGCTCTTAGAAGCTACATTTTCCTCCTAATTCTATTGCTCTTAAGAAGAGTTTGGCAGAGACCTTCAAAGCCGTTGTGTTTCTTTTATTTTGCTTCCCTGGAGCTTTACAAAATGGTGACAGCTCACGCCTCCTACATGAGGCCCACCTCCTCCCATTGAGAGCTCACATCTCACCCAAGGTTTGGAACTGCAACAATGGCATTGTGGGGTGGTTTTAAATTTGTTTTTATTACTGCACTGAAAGCTGAATATACGAAATGCAATTATTTCCATCGTATATACAGTTCTGTTTCTTGGTGAATTTCATCTAAGGAGTAAATACGTCCAATCAAGTTTCTGCGGATGCCTGTGACGTTGGTGCAGTGAACTATGGTAACATTACTCCTCCTCTGGGGACACATGCTATACAAATTTTGCATCATGATTCATAGAATCACAGACTGTTGTTGCTGGAAGAAATCTTAAGAGAACTTAATCAAGCCTTCCTCATATTACAGGCGAAAACACAAAGGCCCAACGATACTTCCTGTCCAAGTTCACACAGCCAGTTGGTGGTAAAGCTGGGGCAAAAATTCAGGTTTTCTGATTTCTAGTCCAGGACTGCTTGGGCCAAACCACATTGCTGCATTATTCTATGGGTTTATTTAATATATTATATTGCAGATATTTTACTAATTATATAAAAACAAGTTAACTATCTGAATAAATGAAAAGATAGACCATTTTGGACGGAGAAGACTGAGCACTATAAACATGTTACTTTTCTTTAAATTAATTTACAGGCTTAATTTAGTAGGTTCCACAGATTAGGGACAGGGAAGAGTACAGTTAAATTATTCTGAAGTTTATGTAAAAGAATAAGCAGTCACTAATTGCTTTCAAATTTTTGGAAAAGGTAAGTCTACCACATATAAGAATAAATTATAAAAATACAGTATAAATTAATAAATTTTTATAAATAAATTATAAAAATACATTAATTAGAGTATAGTACCGCTTTAGGAAGAAGCAGGTGGATAGGTTAGAAAATATTGATATCACTGAAGCAGATCTTAATGCTCAGTTATATTTCAAAAATAACATTTCAATTTGGTGGGCAAATAAAATATAATTCAGTGGATGATGTTGGTACAACTGGCCATTTGTTTTTTTTTTTTTTAAGACTTCTAGTTTTTTTTATTATTATACTTTATGTTCTAGGGTACATGTGCACAACGTGCAGGTTTGTTACATATGTATACATATGCCATGTTGGTGTGCTGCACCCATTAATTCATCATTTACATTAGGTATATCTCCTAATGCTATCCCTCCCCCCTCCCCTGACCCCACAACAGGCCCCAGTGTGTGATGTTCCCCTTCCTGTGTCCAAGTGTTCTTATTGTTCAATTCCCACCTATGAGTGAGAACATGTGGTGTTTGGTTTTCTGTTCTTGCAATAGTTTGCTGAGAATGATGGTTTCCAGCTGCATCCATGTCCCTACAAAGGACACGAACTCATCCTTTATTATCGCTGCATAGTATTCCATGGTGTATATGTGCCACATTTTCTTAATCCAGTCTGTCATTGATGGACATTTGGGTTGGTTCCAAGTCTTTGCTATTGTGAATAGTGCTGCAATAAACATACGTGTGCATGTGTCTTTATAGCAGCATGATTTATAATCCTTTGGGCATATACCCAGTAATGGGATGGCTGGGTCAAATGGTATTTCTAGTTCTAGATCCTTGAGGAATCGCCACACTGTCTTCCACAATGGTTGAACTAGTTTACAATCCCACCAACAGTGTAAAAGTGTTCCTATTTCTCCACATCCTCTCCAGCACCTGTACAACTGGCCATTTGTTAAAATAATAAAGTTAAATCTCTGTGCCACACTTGCACAAAGGTAAATTACAGATGTTTTAAAGATTTAACTGTCAAAAATGCCAAAGCAAATAAATCCATAATACAAAATATTTAGGCAAAAAAAAAATGTTAAACTGATCAATTTTCTAAAATTCTAAGCAAAATCATAGACTTAAAAATTGTTTATACTTATTAATACATGTATATCTATAGCTATTTGTATGTATAAAACAGAAGTCGATATTATTCATCTATAAAAGCCTTACAAATAAATTAGTAAAGGAGAAGAATGCTGACAGAAAAATGGGCAAAAGATCTCAACAGGGAAAAATCACAAAAGAAGAAATGCAAATGAAATAGATAGATGTTTAATCTCACTAAGAATAAAAAAATGCATGGGGAAAACATTGAAAAATATTTCCTCCTACCATGCTAATGGAAAATCTTTTTTCCTAGCCCTTTTCTTTTAAGATAATAAAGTTTAGATGCTAGTTCAGGCAAAGGGGATTCTTACACACTAACAGAAAGGGTATCCAGTGATATACTCTCAACAGATGGGCAATTTGCCATTATGTATCAAAAGCTCCAAAATGTATTGGAACACTTTAGCCTATATCTGCCATTTTAAGAATTAATCCAATGAACTAATAAATGTACCAAAAAAGCTTTATGAGTAAGAAATTCCTCATAGTATTATTCATAATAGAAAAACTTCAGGAATATTTCAAACATCAAAAGGAGAGAACAGTTAAATAAACTATAAATAGCCATGTGAAAAATATCATGTAACCATAAAGGATCATGTTTTTGAAGAATATTTAAAGACATGAGGTATACATTTTTTAGTCAAATAAAAACTATATATTGTATGCTACCCAATTCTTCTCAAAAAATCAGAAAGACATGCACTGAAATATTAACCTTTTTCTGACTGGAGAAATATTGAATGATAGTTAATATTTTAGCTCTTCTGAATTTTTCAAATTTTCACAATAAACTAATATTTACAGGAGAAAAATATGTTATTGTAAAATAAACACAGAATACCAAGTTAGAAAGATGCCAGAACTGGTCCAAGCATAGCATGCCCAGCCCCTTCTCTAGTCAATATAGATATAAACAATTTTTCTACGCTGTGAGTCCTGGAGGTCCACTGGACTGTTAATGGTTATGGCTGGGGAATAAGTCTGTGAGATACTCAGCAGCTAGAGGAGATAGTTCATGTTGCTGGTGTTCGCGGGAGAAAATAAAATAAAATTTATCACCATTAAAAACCCTCTAGGGCAGGGCTGTCCAATCTTTTGGCTTCCCTAGGCCACACTGTAAGAAGAACAATTGTCTGGGGCCACACATAAAATACAGTAACACTAATTATGGCTGATGAGCTAAAAAAAAAATTGCAAAAAAAATCCAATAATGTTTTTAAAAAGTTAATAAATTTGTGATGGGCTGCATTCAAAGCCCCCATGGGCCGCAGGTTGGACAAACCTTCTCTAGGGTATTTAATGTGTACAATCTTTACAATCAGCCTCATTAACCCATGGGAGAACTATCATCTGTAAGACAGACTCCCCTTCACATCTTCTCCTCAAGCCACATGTTGACTTTCCATGATGTCTTTCCCTAAACTCTTCCCGTGATACTCACTTTATTCTGATTTCACTTAGATAAAATGTGAAACTGGCCCCCAAATACATATAGCCCAGAGACTTTAATGAAATCATATAAGCCAAAAGTAGATGTGACTCTATTAGGGAATAAGCTAATGGTGCATAGAAAACTGAATCTCAGAATGCAAAGAAAATAAGGCTCAAGCAGAAGTTGGAACCATTTTTCCTGGAGGACATACAGAGAATCTCCAAGCTCAGAGTAAAAGGTTCAGGGAGCAAAAATGTATCTGGGGGCTGTAATCAGAGTGATTAAAGAGCAGAATACAAAACAGCCAAACCAGAGCTCCTACATCTCTCACTTCCACGTTTATTAGTGAACACATCAGCCACGTGATTGGCCTCCACATAAAGCCAATGCTCTGTCCTATAAAGATGTTGAATATTTCCCTTGTGTCTTAGTCTGTTTGTGCTGCTATAAAAACTGGGTAATTTATAAATTGAGACTCAGACTGAGGAATTTATAAAGAACAGATGCATTTCTCTGAGCTCTGGAGGTTGGGAAGTCCAAGAGCAAAGAGGCAGGTTTGATATTTACTGAAGATCCTGTCTCTGTTTCCAAAATGGTGCCTTGAATGCTGTGGTCTCCAGAGGGGAGGAATGCTGTGTCCTCACATGGCAGAAGGCAGAAGGGCAGAAAGGAACAAACTCCCTCCATCAAGCCCTCTTATAAAGGCACCGACTCCCCTTCACCAGAGGGAAGCCCTCATGGCCTAATCACCTCTTAAAGGCCACAACACCTTGATACTGTTGCATTGAGGATTAAATTTCAGCATGAATTTTGGAGAGGGCAAAAATATTGAAACCATAGTACCTTGAGAACACTGACTTTTTCACATACGGTGGTTCTGCATAATAACATCCACCCTATTTTGGCATTTTTTAAGCAAGGAAGTATGGTAAGATTTGCTGTGGAAATGGATCAACTCAGCTACAGAAGAAAACTTTAAAACTGCCTTAGTGGTCCATATTAATCAATCTAATCCTTTTATTACAAATAGGAACAAGCCGCCAAGCTTAACAAACGTTTAAGGGAAATCAACAGCTTGTAAGTGAATCCATAAGGCAAAAAGAATGACTGACTACCAAGGATGCATGTATAGACTGAAAAGAGACTACAGCCATCAAAACAGAACCAAACGCTTCAACACAGGACAGAGAACAAATACAATGTTTTGCAAATTAAAAAATAACTGTCAAAATAAAAACCATGGGTACAAAAATATAGTTAGATACAATGAATAAGATCTAGTATTTGATAGCACAACAGGGTGACTACAGTCAAAAATAATTTAGTATACATTTTGAAATAACTAAGAATATAATTGGATTGTTGTAACACAAAGGAGAGATAAATTCTTGACATGATACATACCCCATTTACCCAGATGTGATTATTACACATTGTATGTCTATATCAAAATATCTCATGTACCCCATCAATATATCACCTATGTACCCACAAACATATATAAATAAGTATTTCACTATAAACATATCACTTATGTACCCACAAAAATTAAAAATAAAAAATCTATATAAGAGCTAAAAGACAAAGTCAAAGAAAGATTACCAATTATAAAAATAAAGAAAAAAAAACAGGAAGAAATTTTTTTAAAGGAAGAGAAAAACGTAAATGATATGATAGATTGTATAAAGCCATTATTGCATTGCTATAAAGAAATACCTGAGACCGTGTAATTTATAAAGAAAACAGATTTAATTGGTTCACACATCTGCAGGCTGTAACGAATGGTGCCTGCCTTTGCTGGGCTTCTAGGGAAGCCTCAGGAGCTTTTACTCATGGCTGAAGGCAAAGTGGGAGCAGGCGTGTCATATGGTGAAAGCAGGAACAAGAGAAAGTGAGAGAGGTGCCACATACTTTAAACAACAAGATCTTGTAAGAACTCACTCACTACTGGGACGACAGCATCTAGCCATGAGGAATCCACCCCCATGACCAAAACACCTCCCATCAGGCCCAACTCCAACATTGGGGAATTACAATTCAACATGAGATTTGGGTGGGGACAAATATCCAAACTGTATCATAGCTCTAACTTCAATTCAGGAATTCTAAAACCAACCCAACAGGAGTTCCAAAAGATGAGAAAAAAAAAGGAGTTGGAAGAAAGGAAATAATCAAAACACCCATAGAAAAAAAAAAAAAAAAAACTCCTAGAGCAGTAGCAAGCCCATCTTGGATGCTGCTATTACTGAACACAAAGGCCTACACCGAAATATATTCTCATGAGATTTTGAAACATCAAGGATAAACAGAAGAAGTAAAATTTCCAGACGGGCATATATATATGTATATATATGCCTCATATATATATATATGCACTCAATAAATATTTATGGAGTACCTACTAGGTGCCCAGCCTTGTCGAGGCTCTGGGAATTAACAAGATACATATCTCTTTTGCATATATATGTGTATGTGTGTGTATTAAAATATGTGTGTGTGTGTATATGCAAAAGAACTGGCATCAGACTTTTCATCGATCATACTGGATGTTAGAAGATGAAGCAATGCTGGTTGACTTCTGACAGAAGTTCATTTTCAACCTGAATTCTATAGCTAGCCATACTATCTATCAGGTGTGAGGACAATAGAATGACTTTTCAAACATGCAAGCACTTGGAAATGTTACTTCCCAGTTACCTTTTCTGAAAAACTTATTTGTCCCTTGATGTCAATTAAAAGTTAAATAAAATGGAAGAAAGAGAAAGACATGGACGCGACCAGAAGTGTAATAAAATAAAATCTCACAATGACAGCCATGCATCAGTATCAAAACTGGAAGTACAAATTTAAACAGGAAGTCAGAAGCCTCCCTTAAAAAGGTCTTCAATAATAGTATACTTGCTATACTATTATTGAAGTAATAATAGTATATTTACTTCAATAATAGTATAACTAAGAAGCTTGATAAGCTTACTAATCAAGTAAAGATATCCCAGTGTGGTGAAAATCTCAGGCTCCAGAATCATACTGCCTAACTCAAATCACAAACTACGTATGTGACCTTAGGCAATTACTTAAATTTTCTGTGGCTCGGTTTCCTTATTTGAAAAATGTGTATAAAATAATTTATACTTTGGGGCCAGGTGCAGTGGCTCACACGTGCAATCCCAGTACTTCGGGAGGCCAAGGCAGGCAGATGACCTGAGGCCAGGAGTTCAAGACCAGCCTGGCCAACATGGTGAAACCCCATCTCTACTAAAAATACAAAAAAAAAAAAAAAAAAAAGTAGCCAGGCATGGTGGTGCATGCCTGTAGAACCAGGTACTTGGGAGGCTGAGGCAGGAGAATTGCTTGAACCCAGGAGGTTGCAATGAGCCAAGATCGTGCCACTCCATTCTAGCCTGGTCAACAAAGCGAGACTTTGCCTCAAAAACAATAATAATAATTTATACTTCATAAGGTCATTGTGGCTATTAAATGAAATAATGCATGTAAAATATTTAGTGTCTGGTTCTCAGTAACTTCTCTATAAATGTTGGTTTTTATTATTGTATTTTTTGTATCAACAAGAAAAGAGAGACAATTCAAGATTTTGAAAAACAAAACAAAGCTGTCAAGAAATGTCGTTATGTCAAGTCAAAGCAAATTAAAATGCAGTATGATTTTGAGCAAATGAAGAAGAAATATGAAGCTGAAAATAGAAAATCCATTTGACCTTGAAGATTGAAGTTTTTGCCTTTGAGTGCCATGGGTTTGGTGATTTAGGATTATTTTTCCTTCTCTACAAGTCTAATCAAACTACTTGGTTCTCCACTGAATAATATTTACATAATCATAATTTCCAATTGCTATTTAATGGCATTCAATTTTAAGAAACTAACCTATCGTCAAAGCACAGAAGACTTAATTATAGTTACAGATTGGAATATAAATGCAATAAACTTTGATCATGTAAAAGTAATGATCAAAGCTGAGGGGGCGGGGTCAGAGAAGAGTAGAAGGAAGTGTAGGAGGCATATATGTTCTCTTCTTACATAATAGCTATCCAAGAAATAGTGGTTTAAGCATGCTGTTTATGATTATAAAGTAACCCAAAGAAGACATTTTAAACAATAACATAGTTTTTAATGTCAGGAGAAGAGAGGGGTAACGTAAAGTGCTAAATTCTGTAATTTCTAAAGCAAACTTAGTTCTAGCGAGTAGGACCTGGTAAAGGAGGTCCTGAAAGTAGGCAAAAGTATAACTTTACTTTTTATTTTATGCCTTGATTCTATTTGAGATTTTTCTCATGCTCTTGAATTGAAATTTACAGTATTCAAAAAATCAAAAGGCATTGGTTCAGTCACTCAGTAAATATTTATGGAGTACCTACTATGTGCTCAGCCTTGTTGGGGTTCTGAGAATTAACAAAATTCAGTCCTTAGTTTCAAAAAGGTAACATTCTGGTCAGTGAGACTAATAGTAAACATGGAAACAATTTGATGAATGTATTTGTCTATTTTCATGCTGCTGATAAAGCCACCCAAGACTGGGTAATTTATAAAGAAAAAGAGGTTTAATGGACTCACAGTTCCACGTGGCTGGGGAGGCCTCACAATCAAGGCAGAAGGTGAAAGGCACGTCTCACATGGTGGCAGGCAAAGAGAGAACTGAGTGCCAAGCGAAAGGGGTTCCCCTTATAAAACCATCAGATCTTGTGAGACTTATTCACTACCATGAGAACAGTAAGGGGGAAACCAACCCCATGATTCAGTTATCTCCCACCAGGTCCCTCCCACAACATGTGGCAATTATGGAAGCTACAATTCAAGATGAGATTTGGGTGGGGACACAGCCAAACTATATCATTGAGTAAACTAATTTCGGATAGTAATTGTTATGAAGAATACTGGGTAATATTATAAAGAGTGTCTACAAAAGGGGGCATGTGGAATTCAATTTATCCAGGGTGACCAAAAGAGGACTCTGGGATGAGGTGACATTTGAACAGAGATGTGAATGAAGAGAAAGTAGCCACTCAAAACTTTGCAAAAGTGTCACATTCAAAGTCCTGAGACCAGAAGGAACTTGGAGTGTTTACACTCCAACTGGCTCAAAAGAAAGCCGGTTGGCTGAAATGGAGTGGGTAAGGGGGAGGCAATAGTGGAATCCAGAAAGTTTGGCAGGAAGTCAGATGTTATTGGTTCTTTAAAACCATGATTAATAATTTTATTTTGTTCAATTGCAATGCAAAATCATTAAAGGGTTTTAAGTAAGAGAGTACTATGATGTGATATTCACTTCAATAAGTTGACTCTCACTTTAATAAGTTTGTCATTTGAATCAGGCAGTCTTATGCCACATGCTATGATTTTAACCACTTCCTAATGTCTTTCCCAATTAGTAACAGAGTAAGTTGTAACCAGTGAAAGTGAAGGTAACGTGGACAGCCAGGTATTGTGGTGGTTTGGACTAGGGCAATAGCAGCGGAGATGGAAAAGCAGTCAAATTTAGAATACATTTGGAGGTAGAAGAAAATGACTTGAGAATGGATTGATGCAGAGTATTGAGAACAACAAGGAATCAACTGTGGCTGCTAGATTTTTGAGACATACTACATGAATGGTGGGGCCTTCTGCTCAAGCAAAAAGGTGAGAGGCAGCAATTTAGGGTATAAATAGGAGCTAAAACCCATTGTTCTGTTTTAGCCATGTTGAATTTAAAATGCCTGTTAGACATTCAAAAGGAGACATGAAATAAGCAGCAGAATATGCAAGTCTGGGATTCAGGAGAAAAGCTCTAACTAGAGATATAATTTAGGAGTCATCAGAGGAAGGATTTCATTTAAGGCCATGGGATTAGATGTGATCACCAAGATGAGAGTGCACCAACAAGAAGACATGCCCAGAGAGAAACCAGGGAGACTCCAACATTCAGAGACCCAGAAGAGGACGGGAAATCAACAAAGACTCTGATGGAGTGACTGATGAGGTAGGAAGTCAACCAGACGAGTTGGTGTGCCACTGAAAACAAGAGAACATGCTTCAGGAAGGTCAGTTTTGTTGGATACTGCTGAAAGGTCAAGTAACATGAACACACAGGGCTGACCATAGGCTTCAGTAAGATAAAAGCAGTTTCCACAGTGTGGGGACAGAAGCCCAATTGGAAAGCGTTGCAAAGGGAACAGGAGGTGAGGAATTAGAATCAGGAAGTATAGATAATTATTTGGAGAAGTTGTATGAAGAGAAGCAGAGAAGTGTCTTGGTAGCTGAGTGGCGACATGGGGTCAAAGAGGGGTTTTATTTTGACTCATTTGTTTCATTTAAGGTGATGATATTAAGCTTGTGTGTATGCCAATGAGAATGATCCATTACATAGAGACAAACTGATGATATTGGAGAGAAGAAAGATATTTGTAGAAATTAAATTTTTGGTCAGATGAGAAAAGATGGAGGATACCATGTTTAAGTGGGAGGGTTTGCCTTGGATGGTATCAGAAATTATTTTTCCACTTCATTCAGCAGAACAGAAGGCAAAGTTTGCAAATGCAGTCACGTAAATTGATGGATATAATGGTACAAAAGTGAGGTACTTCTAATCTGATTGTATCTATTTCTCTATAAATAGTGAGACAAAGTTAACCCCAGTGTAGGCTTAACTAGAGGAGTTAGTTACCTAGTTAACTACTGTAGGCTAGAGGAGTGGAGTGCTATTCGGGATTTAAGGAGGGAGACAAGATGTAAAATGGAAAGTGAACATCCAGGAAACCAATAAGATTGTCTAGCAGTCTTCAGAGACTATTTGGTAATAATGTAAAAGTCAGAATACTTAGGGAAATTGTGTGATTTTTCTCCAGAAACATTCAACTTCTCAATTGCAGGCATGGAGACTATTGATAGTTGGGATTGACCAGGTCAGGAATATTGCCACATAAGTAGGAAAGAGGAGAGGATAAGGGAGATATAGTGCTTGCAAGGAGAAATCATAGTGCTGTGTCACTATTAAATTATGTTTCCAAAGATGGCTGCACAACAATCCTCATCATTCCACATGCTCTTTTGCAGTACAGTCTTTGGGTGGAGTATATTTCATCTCTCTTCAGACCTGGGCTCAACATGTATCCTGTTTTGACAAATAGAATGCAGCAGAAGTGATGCTGGGTAACTTCTGGAGAAGGACCTTAAGCAATCTGCAGCTTCTACCTGTGATAATTAGAACACTCACTCTTGAGGTCCAGGTGCCATGTGAAGAAGCCCAGGCTAGGCACTTGGAGGCAACCCTGTAGGAAGACAGCGACAGAGAGAGACATATCCCAGCCATCACCACCAAGGTTCCAGACAAGTAAGTGAAACCATCTTGGATGCTTCAACTTCAATCACCATCTGACTACAACCTCATAAAACACCACAGCTGATGCCATGTAGAGAAAAAAGAACCATCCAGCCAAGCCTTGTTCAAATTTCTGACCCATAGAGTTGTGAGCAAATAAAATCATTGTTGTTGGGAATCACCCTCAGGGTGATTTGCTACATAGTAATATATAACTGGATCAGGAAATGCTCCCGCCGCTCGGATGCCATCACCCACTAAAAGGGAATGAAGAGTTCCAGGGCTGTTGATAAAAGTGAAATAGTGGCAGTGTCAACGGCATTGTTGGATTTGAGATTTTCAATAAGGCCAGGGAATTTCTGAAGTGGGAGGACTACAACTGAAGAGTTGTAAAGACAGGAGGTGACACCAAAGAGAGAAAACATGAAATTGGTATTTTGAGATGGTGCTGTTGTAACTGATGACAAGATCATGGGTATGACCACAGGGTTGGGTGGCTGTAATAGGGCAGAGAAACCAGGAGGTCACGGGACAGAGAGGCCAGGGTGTCAACTGCACAGATGTTAATGTTGCCAGGAACACCAACAAGGAAGCAGCTTAATATAGTGTTTCAGTATACATGCCGTGGGGTCAGACTATTTCCAACCCTGATCCTGTCACTAACTGTGTATGCAGTTAGGCAAAGTATCCCCCTACACCTCAGTTTACACATCTATAAAATGAGGATGATAGCAACTATCTCATGGCATTGCAGGAATTAAATAAAATAATGCTTTCAGAGTGCTTAGAAGAGTTCCAGGAGAAGAGAAAGCACTTGGCTAATGCCAACTCTCATTATCATTGGCAGTAGAGATAAAGGCAGCAAGCAAGTACCAGAGGCACCAAGGACTAAGGTCAGTGAATGACAGCCAGGTGGGGTAGCAGGTGGTAACATCTGATGATGTGCTTCAAAGGGGCTGAGGTCTTTGAAGTTGAAAGTAAGAGAAATGATTAATTAGAAGCAGCAAAGGACAGTAAGGAAGAGACTTACCCTTTTTCCAGGCTTTAAGGTCCATGAGGTATAAAATCAAAGGTGTCTACCTGAAAGGGTTGCCGGGAGGCAGTGTCCTTGGGGAAAGCAAGGTTGCAGTTGGAGTGAGAAGGTAAAGGGGACATTCAGAGAAAGAGATGAGATTTTCATCTGCTGGTGACAGACCATGAGCTCCTAAGAACATAGTGGAGGGGTTTGGACAAATAAAAAGGAATGGAAGAAGGTCAGACTTTAGGATGTGCAGAGCAGTGTGAGGATAAGGGAACATGCAGTGTTGGGTTATCTAATGGGGATTAAGGATTAAGGCAAAAATCTTAATGACCCACATGGGGTTGGTCTAGAAAGTCTCCCAAGGGGAAATGTGGGAGGACCTGGGACGAGCTGTGTCCATTCTTGTGATGAAACATGGTATGTGGGTAGGGAGGATGGTCAGGAGCCACTTCAGGGCTATTCTGCTGGACAATTCACTTCCCTAGGTAAGCTTTCAAAGGTATCTGGGAGGTGGTGTTGGTAAAGGGGTATTTTTCCTATCTATCTCTAGCTGTAAAGGTGAAGAATTAGAGCATTCATCAGTGATCCATTTATGGAAGCCCAAAGGGTGAGTATTCTCTTCCAGGGTCAAAGAAGCTGGGTCACCTGGCCCTGAGCAATTAAAGGGTACCAGGTGTCAACATCTTCCATAGTAAGAAAAAGGACCATTACTAGCCTTTACATTGCTTTAATACAAATCCAGAAAAGACACTTACTTCTGGCTGATGCAGTCTCCCAGGTACATGGCTTGACCAGCACACAGTGTTTTATAAGAATAAAAAGGCTTTACTTCCTCTTAGTACACATAGCCCATACCAAGGATACCATAGCTGGCTACAGGTTCAACCAGGTGCCCATATCCCATGGGTGGGCCTGACTAACTGCTGGGCTTTTGTTTGGCTGAACATATATGCAAGACTGGGCCAATATAGAATTACTCAGGATAACAGAGGAAGGCTGAAAACACTGTCCTCATGTCCTCCATCTCCTCACTCAGATTTCTTCTGAATAAATCTGGTACAAGACCTTTTAATTTTTTCCTTTCGGCACCCACCCTCCTACACTCTCATTCTTATAAACTAACTCCAAGAATGAGGACCTACCTGGAAAATTGCAGCCCCACATCTTCTTGGCCAGAGTGATTGAGTCAGCAATGGGTACATGAACCAAGCCATGTCAGAGAGAGGAGCTCAGGGTATCTTGCTGGAGACTCATTGGGAAAAGGTTTCTTTCTTAAGAGGTGGTTATATGAATGGATGTAAGGCTGGTACTGCTAGGTCCATCTTCATCATGGTATAGAGAGAATCTGCCTGAAAATGCAGACAACTTAGAAGAAAGCAGAGTCAACAAATGAAGAGAGACAGTGTCTGGATGAGATATATATATTTTTTTGAGGGGGTGGTGGTTCTCTCACTCTGTCACCCAGGCCGGAGTGCAGTGGCACAACCACAGCTCACTGCAGCCTCCACCTCCCAGGCTCAAGCAGTCCTCCCACCTCAGCCTCCTGAGTAGCTGGGACTACAGGCATATATCCCCATTCTCAGCTAATTTTTTTAAATTTTTTGGTAGAGATGGGTCTCACTATGTTGCTCAGGCTTGTCTCAAACCCTTGGGCTCAAGCAATCCTCCCACCTTGGCCTCCCAAAGTGCTGGGATTACAGACATGAGCCAGTGTGCCTGGCCCAGATGGTATGATTTATCCTGTCCAGGTCACCCACATATGACAGTCTAGTCTCACCATGGAGTAAGGCAGGAGCCCACTGATCCAGCTTGCGTTCCTAGGGCAAAGCACAAACTCTGGCTCCTAGTTCATCTCCTCCATTTGCAGGAATGAAAAGGAAGTCAACAGCTTCATATCTCCCCAGCTTCACTAACAGGAAACAAGTAGGGGCCCCAGAGCTCTGAGTATTCCAGGAAAGATCCCACACACCTTTCCATCTCCTACCACCCCCAACACTGTCAGTCTTAACATCTTTAGCTGCCTTAGAGGCCGTCTGGATTAATCCCTCACACCTCTCATCCCTGTCTGTATCCATAAGACACATGACTCCAGGTCACTCCTTATATCCCAGCTCTCTTTCCAGGCATCCCCTAGTCTGATTCTCTCTCCCACTCCTCCCCAACTCCTGGAACTCTCCCACTGTGTCCTCTGTGACTCACTGCACATTAACAAAGTTCTGAATCTCAATGTCTTTTCTGAGTCTTCCTGTCATCTCCCTACTCCAACTAGAACTGGCTGTCTTCTGAGGACACATTTTCCCTTCCAGCCCTCACAACTGATGGCTTTTTTCTCTCATAATTTTCATATCATGGGGCCTGGGGGTTGCTCTCCATTGCTATCTCCCTTCTTCCTAAAAACCCCCAGCTTTGAATGGCATGCCATCAGCTATACCAACCACTACTTCTCCTGGTAGTGGCTAGAGAAAAACACACAACCGTGCCATAGGTCTCACTTTAAAGTCAAGACCATTTTGTACAGGCTTTGATGCCATGCCATCCCTGCTGCTTTTCCAGAGGCCACTCACTCTCCCACTCTCCTGTGTTTCTCCCCTCTTTTTTCTCTCCCAACATCCAGCACCTCTTCCCCATCCTCCTTCTCTGTTGATGACCTGGCTTACAATTTCCTGGAGGAAGTAGAATCATTCACAGAATTTCCACATGCTCATAACTCCCAATCAATACCCACACCAAACCCATATTTTCTGCCTTCCTTCTGCTGCAGTGGATGAGCCATTCAGATTTCCAAGACCAGCTTCTCCTCAGGGACACACTATTATCTCCTCCTTTCCTGCCTACTCAAGCATATTGATCCAACACTTACCCCATATTTTCTGCATTGAGTGTATTTACTGGTTGTTGAATGAATAAATCCCATGGTCAGTTCCCAGTCCTCATCTAACTGGACCTATTAACAACATTAAACACAGAAGATCCCACCCTCCTCTTCAATACACCTTTGCTCTTGGTTGCCAGGACACTACCCTTCCTTGGTTCTTCTCCCCCGGCTGCTCTCCTCTGTCTCGTGTGTTCATGTCCATCTCATGTCCCTAGCTTGGAGCTCTCATGTTGGACTTCTTCTCTTCTCTATTTCTAATCACTCCCTTGTGATCTCATCTGGCTCATGGATTAAAATACCTTGCAGATCTTGAATTTGTTATCTCCAGCTCAGACCTCTTCCCTGAACTTCAGACTCATACATACACCTGCCTACTCAGTCTTGCCACTTGAGTGTCTAGCAGGCATTTC
Organism: Mandrillus leucophaeus; assembly: GCF_000951045.1. Taxonomy (NCBI): domain Eukaryota; kingdom Metazoa; phylum Chordata; class Mammalia; order Primates; family Cercopithecidae; genus Mandrillus; species Mandrillus leucophaeus. The sequence continues at coordinate 772,178 of NW_012100054.1, read as the reverse complement.
CAACTTAATTTGTCCAACCGAACTCCTTATCTGCCATTCCCAGGTTCTCTCCACCAAAACCTGTTCCTCTACAGTCTTTCCTACCTCACTCAATATCTGACAGTGGCATCCTCCAGTTTCCCAGGCCAAACACCTTGGCATCATTCTCAACTCCTCTCCTTTCCCATTCCTCAGCAAATCCCGTAGCCTCTGCCTTCGTACACTTCTCGTCACATTGAGTGCCACCACCCTGGTCTCACCCACCACCGTCTCTTGCTTGGACTGTTACAATAGCTTCATAGTATGTCTTTTAGCTCCTGCCCTGCATCCTAACCATCTATACTCAATACATCCGCTTTTTACAGTGTAAGGTAAATCAACACCAGGCCTCTGCTAGCACTTTCCAGAGGTTTCAATATCACTCAGAGTAAGTCCCAAAGTCCTCACAATACCCTATAAGTCCTTGCATGAGTTGGTCACCTATCTCCTCATCTCCTATCCCTTTTCTTTCATCCTCTCTGCTCCATTTACACTCATCGCCTGATGTCCCTGATCATGACAAGAACCCTCCTACCACAGGGTTCTGGTACCTACAGTTTCCTTATCTCTGGAATATGTACACAGCTTCCTATGCACTCCCTTTATCTCTATACTTAAATATCACCTGTTAGAGAGGATTTCCCTTGCCTGTTCCACATAAAATAGAAGTGTCATCCACACAGATGCTTTCTACCTCCTCACCTTGCTTTATTTTTCTCTATTACACTTCCCATCGCCTGATACACTGCACTCCGTTTTTTGAGGGCTTGTTTTCTGCTCTATCCCCAGCATCTAGAACTATATCTAGAACATAAGTATTTGTTGAATAATGAATAAATTTTAATGCTCATTCCATCATGTTTGTCTTCATTCATTCAGACTGCTATAACACAATGCCTCATGCTGGGTATTTATTTCCTGCAGTTCCAGAAACCAAAAGTCCAAGATTAAGGCCCAGTAGATCTGGTATCTGGGGAGGGCCCTCTTCCCTGTTTGAAGATGGCCATCTTCTTCTTGTGCCTTCAGATGGTGGAGAACAGGGAGAGAGCAAGCAAGCTCTACATCTCTTCTTGTGAAGGCACCAATCCCATTCACCAAGGCTCTGCCTTCATGACCTACTCATCTCCCAAAGGCTCTACCTCCTAATATCATCACTTTGGGGGTACACAAAGATTCAATCCATAGCAGTGGTCTGTGTGTATTACCTTATACATGGAACCTGAACTCTCTAAAGTGACATTTCTTCACTGATAAAATGGTGACATTAAAAAAAAAGTCTCATTCTGTTGTTGCTAAATTAAGTGACATGATATGTGTGAACTACTTCCATTGTGCCAGAACATGATAGGAGCTAAATAAACAGTTGTTGTTGTTGTTATTAATTGATGTTAATGATAGCAATTGTAGCAAACTGTGGTCAGGAATTCAGTTTTAAAGTACCCACAGAACTCTCCTGATCCCTTTCTAGAACCTTCAGGGACAAAACACAACCCCAATACAAGCAGCATACCTCAGGCAGTCTTGCCCCGTCCCAGCAGACCCTCAGCCACACCTCCCTCAGTCTACCCACCCACAGGACTTGGGCTCTGCTGACACGCCAGAGCCCTTTGTATAAGAACACTTTTTCTCAGGGAGAAAATAGCTCACCCGTGTGACACCAATTCCATCTTCCAGGACACCAAGGTAGTATTCCGTGCAATGAAAGTAATTTACTAAATGGTCCTCTGGTGCCGTGGAAGAGTGAATTCATTTTGCACAGGTCACAAGTTTACTTCCAGAGAGCAATTTCCTCCCCACCAGAGCAGGCCAAGTCTAATGGAAAAATTGAAGCACAGTACTGAGGGTCCATGCAACAGTGGTTTCTGTTAGACCTGGGCCTCGGGAGCCCAGCTGAGGGAGAGAGAAACATGAGCAATAACTGGCTGTGAGAAGCCAAAGTTGTTCTCTCTTGTTGCTCTTGGGACTGTTAGCTTGTCCACCAGGAACCAAAAGACTGGAAGTGAAGTGGGGGGAGGGCCACCTTGGAAGGTGTGGGAAGAGGGAACAGAGCCAGAGTCCCAATACCAGAGCCAGAACCAGTTGTCCAGAAATACAATCAACCAAACCTGACTGGTACTGAGAGAGAGAGAGTGGCATGATGGGGAAGAAGAAAAGCAATGTGCTTAACCATATTCATAGAATGTGGTTGGGAACCCCAGCCCAGATATAGATAAATCAGCACATGGAGTTATAACGATGACTACAAACCCTTCAATAAATAATAAACTCCCACATCAACCTTGAACTCTTCTCTCTCTCTTCTCCCGTCTGTCTGTCTCTCTCTCTCTGTCTCTATCTCTCTTTCATTCTGTCTCTCCCTCTCTGTCTCTTTCTCTCTCTCTCCCTTTCTGTTTCTCTCTCTCTCTCTTTCTCTCCCTCCCTCACTCCTTCTCTCACATATTTCTGTGTTTTTGAAAGATCTCCTTTTCACGTATGTGTGTGCACCCCATGGCTGCTCTTCTCAGATAAGTAACAGCATTTCTTACCAGATCTGGATTTAGAATCTGCCCTTTTTGAGCATTCAGAAATCACTCTAAAATGTCAAACAAAGCAGGGCTATATGAGGAGACATCCGCAGCACACACCGTGAGGGCAAGTAAGGCTCAACACTGTATTTCTAAACTCACTTTGCAAGTTCCCTAAGATCAAAAGGAAATCCGACAAGGCAACAGAATTCAATAGTGTGAAATATGCATTGAGTAGATTACGGTAAAGCTTAAAAGGTGAATTTAGACACCATAGACAGAAAATGACAGTCTATAGCCTTGTTTGCCTTGTTAGTTCTTTTTCTTTTTCTTTTTTTTTTTTTTTTTTTTTTTTTTTTTTTTTTTTTTTTTTTTTTCCCCCAGCACTTTCCACTTGCCTTCTAGAAATCTCAGAGCCTATGATTTCACTTTAAGGAACCAGGTCAAAATTGTACAACGCTAGTCTACAGGATGTTAACAAGTGCTTTGTGAAAAATAATTATTTGGAATTATTTTAGAGTTTATCAACTTATAGGTTGAAAAAAAGCTAAACGTGCACCTTCACTTAAGTACTTTTCTGTTCTTTTTTTTTTTTTTTTTGAAACAAGATCTTACTCTGTCACCCAGGCTGGAGTGCAGTGGTACAATCCAGTGATCATGGCTCACTGAAGCCTTGGGCTCCCCACGCTCAAGTGATCCTCCCATCTCAGTCTTCTGAGTAACTAAGACTACAAGCACACACCAGCAGGCCTGGTTAGTGTGTGTGTGTGTTGTGTGTGTTTTGCAGAGACGAGGTTTCGCCATGTTGCCTAGACTGGTCTGGAACTCCTGGGCTCAAGCAATCCTCCCACCTCAATTTCCCAAAGTGCTAAGATTGCAGGTGTTAGCCACTGCACCTAGCCTTGGTGCTTTAAATATGTGTGTTATGACTCTCAAATATATGGATATAGCATGTGATATTCTCCAAAGTTATTTGATGATGGAAACCTTTTTTTAGAGGGAATATCCTGCAGGGCCAGTTTTTCAGGGAACATATTTTGAGAAAGGCTAGATTAGATCTTTCCCTTTTATTGACCCAAAGAAAGAGTAATAGATTCTCTTATGATGCTATCCACAATATTGAACAATATTTTTAAGTTGAAAACTTGTATCTTGGGCGCTTTTGAAAATGTTAGTTGGAGAACTAAAGAGAAAACCACATGATTATCTCAATAGATGCAGAAAATTCAACATCCCTTCATACTAAAAATTCTCAATAAACTAGATATTAAAGGAACATACCTCAAAATAATAAGAACTATATGACAAACCTACAGCCAATATCATACTGAATGGGCAAAAGCATTCCCCTTGTAAACCAGCACAAGACAAGGATGCCCTCCCTCACCACTCCTATTCAGTATAGTATTGGAAGTTCTGGCCAGGGCAATCAAGCAAGAGAAAGAAATAAAGTGTATTCAAATAGCAAACGAGGAAGTCAAATTATCTTTCTTTGCAGATGACATGATCCTATATCTAGAAAATCCCATCATCTCAGCCCAAAAGTTTCTTAAGCTGATAAGTAACTTCAGCAACGTCTCAGGATATAAAATCAATGTGCAAACATTGCTAGCATTTTACACCAACAACAGGCAAACACAGAGCCAAATCATGAATAAACTCACATTCACAATTGCTACAAAAACAATAAAATACCTAGGAATACAGCTAACAAGGGAAGTTAAGGACCTCTTTATGGAGAATTACAAACCACTGCTCAAAGAAATCAGAGCACACAGATGGAGAAACATTCCATGCTCATGTATAAGTAGAATCAATATGTGAAAATGGCCATACTGCCCAAAGTAATTTACAGATTCAGTGCTATTCCCATTTAACTACCATTGACATTCTTCACGGAATTAGAAAAAAACTATTTCCAAATTCACATGGAATCAAAAAAGAGCCCAAATAGTCAAGACAATCCTAAGCAAAAAGAAGAAACCTGGAGGCATCATGCTACCTGACTTCAAACTACACTACAAGGCTACAATAACAAGAACAGCATGATACTGGTACAAGAACAGACCAATGGAACAGAATAGAGAATTCAGAAATAAGACTGCACACCTACAACCATCTGATCTTCTACAAACTTGACAAAAACAAGCAATGAGGAAAGACTCCCTATTTAAGAAATGGTGCTCAGAGTGTTGGCTAGCCATATGCAGAAAATTGAAACTGGACTACTTCCTTACACCATATATAAAAAATAACTCAAGATGGATTAAAGACTTAAATGTAAAACTCAAAACCATAAAAACTCTAGAAGAAAATCTAGGTAATACCATTCAGGACATAGAGAGGGGCAAAGATTTCATGACAAATGCAATGCCAAAAGCAGTTGCAACCAAAGCAAAAATTGACAAATGGGATCTAATTAAAAAAAAGAGCTTCTGCACAGCAAAAGAAACTATTGTCGGAGTGAATAGGCAACATACAGAATGAGAGAAATTTTTGCAATATATCCATCTGACAAAGGTCTAATATTCAGAGTCCACATGGAACTTAAATATATTTACAAGAAACAAACAACCCCATTAAAAAATGGCAAAAGACATGAATGGACACTTCTCAAAAGAAGACATACATGTAGCCAACGAACATGAAAAAAAGCTCAGCATCATTGATCATTAGAGAAATACAAATCAAAACCACAATGAGATACCATCTCACACCAGTCAGAATGACTATTACTAAAAAGTCAAAACAACAACAGATGCTGGTGAGGTTGCAGAGAAAAAGGAGTGTTTTCACCCTGTTGGTAGAAATGTAAATTAGTTCCACCACTGTGGAAGACAATGTGGCAATTCCTCAAAGACCTAGAGGCAGAAATACCATTTGATCCAGCAATCCCATTACTGGGTATATACCCAAAGGAACATAAATCATTCTTTTATAAAGATATGTGCATGTGTATGTTCATTGCAGCACTACTCACAGTAGCAAAGACATGGACTCAACCTAAATGCCCATCAATGATAGATTGGATAAAGAAAATGTGGTACATATACACCATGGAATACTATGCAGCCACAAAAAAGAATGAGATCATGTCCTTTGCAAGGACATGGATGGAGTTGGAGGCCATTATCCTTAGCAAACTAACACAGGAACAGAAAGCCAAACCAAACACTGCATGTTCTCACTTATACGTGGGAACAGAATGATGAGAACACATGGACACATGGGGAGGGGAACAACACACACTGGGGGCCTGTCAGGGGAGGGGGTGGTGGAGAGAGAGCATCAGGAAGAATAGCTAATGGATGCTGGGCTTAATACCTAGGTGATGGGATGATCTGTGCAGTAAACCACCATGGCACTCATTTACCCGTGTAACAAACCTGTACATCCTACACATGTACCCCTGAGTTTAAAATAAAAGTTGAAGGCGTAAACCCGGGAGGCGGAGCTTGCAGTGAGCTGAGATCCGGCCACTGCACTCCAGCCTAGGCGACAGAGCGAGACTCCGTCTCAAAAAAATAAATAAATAAATAAAAGTTGAAGAAGAAAAAAGAAAATATTGGTTGGAACATTTATACACATTTCTATTCATAATATGCAAATCTGGACCCTACAGCAGCGAGATTATCATAAATTCAAGTCTCCATTGAATGCTAGGCGTAGTGGTTTAGCCCACAGACTCTGGAGCCAGACTTCCTGGATTTGAATCCTGGCTTCCTCGCTTGTCAACTGTATGGCTTTGTGCTGGTTATTTCACCTCCCTGTGCCACAGCTCTCAGCTTTCCATGCGTATAATGACAATAATAACATTAGTATCTGCTTCACATTGTTTCCGTGAGACTTAATAAGTTAAAAATGTATAAAGTTCTTAAAATGGTAAATACTAACGAGGGTTTTAAGAAGAATAATATGCCACATAATAAGTCATTTCAAGTTTTCAGTAATAAAATAGTGCTTATATCCTTTGAACCACAGATTTATCCTGTTGCCTTTCCCCATCTAAGAACTGTCCTATTTTCCATGTGAAAAAGAAACAGTGGAAATTTAGAGAGTAACAAAAAAAACATTCACTGGCGAGTTATACAATATTCAAATGTAGAAATGAGAGATTGTTCAGTCTGGAATATTTTAGGGGAAAATATTAGATAGGAACTAAATATAACTTAGCCTAATCGCACATGGTCTCCAGGCCTGGGGACACATTGACATTTTGTGTAGGTGGGTGTGCAGACAAGTATGTATGAGTACTTTTGCATATCCTGGGCAATAAAATTTCAAGATTTTGCTATTTTAAGTTGCTGAATTGAAAAAATAGCTATTTCTGGGTCATATACCATATTTGCATGGATATCATGAACCCTTTGTTAGCAGACAGATGTTCAGTATATGGTAGATTTAAAGGACTCTTTTTGGGTATCAGTGAATTTACACTGAGGATTTCATGTTCCGCTGCAGGCACCTTCTTCTCTGACCTCTCTCTGACTTAAAGCTTTGTCCCCAGTCTCTCTCTGGGTCTGTCTCTTCCTCCTACTAGCACAAATGCCAGACTCTGCCTTAAAACTTTCCTTCAAAACTCCATATATTCTCATGTCCTCATAGTCTCCCAAGCTACTTGCAGGTTTCCTCAAAAAAAAATTCTGTCCTTAAAGACATAATGAATGACTGAAAACCCTTCAGACCCCCTATTCTCGATGTAGGAAAAGCACCTTATATCATGTAAGTCCTAGTAAGGCTGAAGCCACAAAAGAAGCCTATAAACTTTCCAAATTCATTCTCGCTTGTCATCTCAAAAATGCACCTGCGAGTGTGGTTGGTTTGCGCCTCTCCCCAGGCCCATTCTTGCCACTCTCTGTGCAGCCTTGGAGACTGCCTCCACTGGACCACATCAACCTGGCTCCACCGCCAGCTGGCTCTTGGTTGGGTTTTGGCCAAGGAAGACCCCTCAAGGTGAGGCAGGAGGAAAGAGAAAAGAAGATGTTGCCTTCCTGCTCGCACCCTGCCCTGTACCATGTTTTCTGGTAGCAACTACTTTCCTCCCTGACTTCAGCTCCCACCAGACTGGAGTAAAGCACTTTGCAATGTTCTGGGTGGTAATGACTCCCACTGTTGCTAGTCTCTGGGTGCCTCAGCAATCCTGCTTGTTCTCTTAACCCTGTCTACACCCCGTAAGGAGCCTTTTCTTTGCAGTTTCTTGAACTATGTGAATTGGATTGGTTCTTGCTAAGACCTTAACTGATAACAGAGCTCTGATAAAAATACAACAATTTTATGTAAATCCTAATTATTCTCATTTTTAAACCAAAATAGGATATTTGCATATACATGTATAGTCTCAGAGGTTAAAAAAAGAAGCTTATGTTAAAATTTTTAATTTAGAATCCCACAAATTTAATCCACTTTAGCATACTCCCTGGTCCCTCACCTTTGCTCCTCTCTGTGCCTGGAAATTCCCTAGATCTCCTCATGACTGACTTTTTCTTTTCATTCAGACCTCAACTTAATGGCTACCCATTTAGAGAAGGCTTTAAGTAGCCACCCACCTCCTCCCTCAGCATTTGAATTTAATCCTGTACACAACACCTTTTACTATTTGATATTCTTGCTATTTGTTTGTTTGTGTGCCCTGTCCCCTGCTGAGACATGCGCCCTATGACAGCTGAGACTTTGTCTATCTTCTTCACGGCTCTGTCGTCAGCACTTGGCAACATAGTAAGTGCTCAAAACCCATGTTGAATGAATTAATGAATGAGTTGGCATTTTACAAGAGATAAATGAAATAAATTTACTGTCCTTGCTCTCACGGAACTCACAAATGAAAGAAAGAAACACACCTGGAAATTTATAGTAGAAGAAAGTATCATAATAGAAGAACACACAGACTCCCACATCTAGCCGTGGCAAACTACTTTATGGCAGTGCAACCATCCCAGTGAACAAACCACAACGGTGTGATAAAATGGAAAACAAACAAACAAAAACAACCTGTTTTGAAGACGTTGGAAACTCAAGGAAGCCAGGATTTTTAGGACCAGGAGTCCACAGTAAAGAGAAATTCACTGAGGTGAGCCCAACTCACCACTTTTCTCCTCAGAGCATTTTCTGATTCATATGCAGCATGTGTGGAAGGACTGAGAAGCCAAGCAGAAAGCAGCTGCTAAGAAGCAAAAAAAAAAAAAGAAACAGCAGAATGGAACTTTCATCATTCATCACCTAACAGTCCAGGACCAGCAAGACAATCAGGACTTAAAGGGTCAAGATCCAGGAGAGAAAGGAAGCAGAAAGAAATGAGCCCAACCATGTGGGCAAACATTTTTCCCCTTGAGGCATTTACTGATTCATAAGAAGCACCTATAGAGAGGCATATAGTGGCTTCTGAGATTATAAGAAACTGGGCAGGACTATCAACAGTGTTACAGCGCTGGAATATTTTTTAAATTTTCCCTGGAAGAAGAAACTACCATTCATAATCTCTGCTATTTTTATACACCTTTGGTGTTCAATAAAATGTTAACAAACATATCAAGAGACACGACCAAGAAATTTTTTTTAAGATTATAGAAATAGACTCTCTAGAAATCCAAGGAGTTACATAAATACCTTAAAATGCCTGTGATTGATAAGTTGATAAAAATAGATAAGATTGAAAAAAAAAGTCACCAGAAAATTAGAATCTACAAAAAAGAAAACAAATGAAAAATCTAAACTGATATTATAAAGGAAGAACTCAATAAACAGATTTAACAGAAGATTAGACACAACTGGAAAAGGGACTAGCAATTTGGAAGATAAAACAATGGAAATTATTCAGAATAAGCACAGAGAAAAAGGATAGAAAAAAATATAGAAGACCTATGGGACCTAAAAATTTAACATATATGGAATTAGAATCCCAAAAGAGGAGGGAAAGAAAGGAGGCAAAGCAATATGTGGTAATGACCAAGAATTTTTCAAAACTGACAAACATCAAGCCACAGATTCAAGAAGCCCTTCAGCAAGGACTTCATGTCCAAAACACCAAAAGCAGTGGCAACAAAAGCCAAAATTGACAAATGGGATCTAATTAAACTAAAGAGCTTCTGCACAGCAAAAGAAACTACCATCAGAGTGAACAGGCAACCTACAGA
>NW_012100054.1:752458-761996 GCF_000951045.1 Mandrillus leucophaeus | reverse complement strand
ACCATGGAATACTATGCAGTCACAAAAAAGGATGAGTTCGTGTCCTTTGTAGGGACATGGATACAGCTGGAAATCATCATTCTCAGCAAACTATCACAAGAACAGAAAACCAAACACCACATGTTCTCACTCACAGGTGGGAATTGAACAATGAGAGCACCTGGACACAGGGAGGGGAACATCACACACCGGGGCCTGTTGTGGGGTGGGCGGGGGAGGGAGGGATAGCATTAGGAGATATACCTAATGTAAATGACGAGTTAATGTGTGCAGCACACCAATGTGGCACATGTATTCATATGTAACAAACCTGCACGGTGTGCACATGTACCCTAGAAAATAAAGTATAATTTTAAAAAAAGAAATAAAATAAAACGTGTATGCCAAAAAAAAAAAAAAAAAGAAGAAGCCCTTAAATCCCCATGAAGATAAACAGAAAGAAAAACATGCCTACACACATCATGGAAATCTGCTGGAAACCAAATACAAAGAGAAAAAAACTTGAAGATAAATACAAAATAATTTTTGCTTCAGATAATTGGATAAAGATTGACAAAGAAGACAACAATTAATTTATTCAACAAGAATTCATTGGGCACTTACTACATATCTATCACTAACTTGAGTCTTTAAAGAAACAAAGATATAAATTGCATTATCTCTGTTGTCTAGCAGTTCAAGTTTCATGTGTAAGAGAGACAGAAACGTAAACAAATTCTGCATAAAGCCTGCCAAAAGGGATTTTTTTTTTTTTAACTGCAAAGGAAGAATGACGCTTGGAGCAGGCAAGTGTGAGGGGGCACAGAGAAGCTGCAGAATATTTGCATGTTTTCTTGCTAAAGTTTCTAGGCATGAAACAACCCAAGCAATGGCACAAAGGAATGAAATTGGACATCTCCTCGAGCAATCGTGAGTTGTCTTTTGGGGTTCAATGTGGGACTTAGCAGCCATTGCTTGTAGAAGACAGAAAAATAAGTCCAAGTTGACTTGGGTGTGTGGAGGATGTCACAACAATGTTAACACAAGGATAATATCATGAGGCTTGTTGAGTTAGAAATATCAATAGAATATTTCTGAAATGTCCATCAGGGAGCTGATGGTTTAGAGCCCAGATGCAAAATCAGGAGGTGACACCAAGCTGTGAGGGCAAAGAAGAGAAAGAGGCAGTCTGTGGCCTGGCAGAGCAAGAAGTGAATAAACACCAGTGACCCTGAAGTTAATACATCTCAGGAAACACAGATTATCCCAACAACATAATCTTGGGTTACTCATTCTGAGACTGGTGAAAATATTTTATTTAAAAAAAAAAAATCATTAGGGTGAGCATTACACAGGAAAACTGTTTGAGGAACAGATCTATTACCCTTTGTATTTTATGTTTTCCCAAAGCCTTTTGCTAAGCTTCATCCCAATTTTTTCTGCTTATACAGCAGAAACACTAATGATATGAGCTGTAGTTAAAAAGCACTTTCCAAGTCTGCTAGTTGAAAACTTCAGTATGAATCATGTCAGAGGCATGGGGGAGATAGTTAAAGGCTATGTCTCTGCTGTGTTTTTAAAATAATGCACATCAAATAAAGAAGAAACACCACTTTAAACTGAGATTAAATTTCCATTACACTAACCAATTACTTTGATTTAAATATATATATACACATATACATACACTGTCTGTATGTGCCAAGTGGGGAAATTTTTTCTCTGTTATCACTCAATTCCTCTCATTTCACTTATGATGTATGGATAAGAATGTAACTTTGTCAGGATTAGGAGTATTTTGGCAGCCCCACATGACTGCAGAATACTAAAGTTCAGGTCAAGAATAACAGACTTCCTTCTGCTGCAGAAATTTTCTCACAGAGTTACACCGGATGCAAATTGAACTTTTGTGTTTCTTAACTACTTGTGGTTTATTTCTTTAAAAGTCAGTTGATCTTGCTTCAAGTCCCTGAGGCCACTAGAGAGAGGCAGCCTTTTTTAAGATTTGCGCATTTGATCTTCGAAGATGACTCCCCAGATTCCTTTCCTACACCCCTAAAGACCAGCACCCAATAATATCTACTGTATAGTGGGCCTAATTAGAGAGTAAAACAATTAACAGTTACTGAGTTCCTCCTCTGTGTTCAGCACTGCTTCACATAACAAGAAGCAAAGAAGCCGTGGAAGAGATTTAAGTAAATGGAAGACAGAAGTTATATTTTTAAAGAAACTAACCAAAAATAGCAAGACACTATCATTGAGGGCTAAACTGAGCAGCATCCAGTATTAAATGCTGTAGGATCTTCTACAAAGGAGAGATTTGAGTGGACTGTGTGAATCTGGAAGGCCCTGTGGAGAAGGGAGAATTTTACCCTGGAAACACTAGTGTGTCTCTTTCACCCCTTTGCTCTGGGTGTAGCATTTATGTTACATTTTGCCACCCAGCCAAGGAAGAATGTTATACCACACACCTGGTATTAGACACAGTTGAATCCTTTGAAAATTCAAGCCTTCTTCATCATACTTTGTAGTAAGAGGTCAAAGCTACAGTTTCTCTCACTGCCAAGCCCTCATCTGTGCTGCCTGTTCCAATATTACACACACACACACACACACACATACACACAGCTGCCTGAATATGTATAGAGGTAAAGCAGGGAGAAGGATTCTCCTTCCCCAAAGTCTGTAGCCTTATGTGAAGGGGAATGGTGCAGCTGATTCCAGGCCAATCTCAGGCCAAATGGCGGCATCATGGAAGCCGGTCTGCAGAGCCCCTAGTTCCTCACCTCTGCCAACAGCCTCCTCTCATCCTCATTTACCTCCCTCTGGAATGTTTTCTCTGTAAGTTCAGATGTCATGGGTTGTCACTCACCAAATGTTTATTAAGCACCTACAAAGCATAAAGTACTCTGCATGGAGTAGAATGTGTGAAACTGACGAACAAGTGAAGGAACTGCCAAGAAGTATACAATCTATAGGGGGAGTCGACTGAAAATTCTGAGGCTGGTGGTATGCTAGATTTGTACACAGACAAAGCTACAGGATGGTGTAAAGCTTAAACCTACAGGCGTCGGAATTTTTTTTAAAGCCTTGTGGTTTGTGAAGGTCTGAAGGGCAGGAAGAAGGAGGCAAGCGTTCATCAGCCAGTTCCTGAACACACGAGGCTGGGTGAGGGAGGACCTGGTGGGTCAGCAGCAGGGGCACCCTCACAACACTCAGGGAAGATCTCATGAGACTCAATATGAGAGGGAAAGGCGAACGTTAGACCTAAAAATAAAAAATAGGGGAAGGGGTTGTTGATAACATATATTTGAAAGAAGTCCCAGAGTTTGTCCAGTAAAACCTTCCTGAGCTGTCATTTTGCTAAATTCCGCCTCTCTTTTTCTTACTCCTGATGTGTAATGTCATCTTATCAAGACAGGGGCTGGTTTCTGCATTAAGGATATTAAGAGAGAAAAAAAATCAGTTGGGAGGCTCAGGGAATATGGCCTCAGAAGACGGTAGGACATGGCCTCAGAACCCAGCCCAGAGTAGACTCTTCTAATGTGGCACTGGGGAGAAGGGCATGATGGCAATAGATGGGGGGAGTGAGCTGCATGCTCCAGAGAGCACACGGACTCCAGAAGAGCTGGATACATTGATGTCTGGGGCAGGGTGGAGAAATTAGGAGGAGACCAGTGAGAAGACAGTGGGGCCAATTCCCAGAGGGCCCTGCCTGCCAGGCTAGCTGGTGCAGAGTGAATTACGCAGGCACCGGGGAGCCAGCAATGTTTCTGAGCAGGGGTAGAGACTAGATCCCATCAAGCAACCCCACAAAGTCACTGACTGATACAGCCTCAGCGACTATTTCAATATAAATGTAAATATTTATATTGCAAATGAAAACTTCCTAAAAGCAAAACATCTCTGCTAATTCAGTGACAGAAGTGTTAAATGAGAGAATAAGGGACATTTCTAGGACAGGGGCTTCCATACACTCCTCAGACCACTCCTTGAACACCAAGATGGCATTTCTTGAGGCTTATTGAGGGCACGTGAAGAAGGTGTAGCCCAAAGGTTCTCAGTACATTTTCCCCTCAGACACCCAGCAAAGATGAGGGGCCCCGACAGAATGTACTCCACGGTGCACCCAGGATCATGAGAACAACCAGCTTATCAGACGGCCTGAATCAATCAGGGTTCATTATTTTCTCCCAGCCACTGCCTTCAGACCTGCCCTATCAGATTTCCCTTCTCTGCCCCTGGACCACAACTTCACAAATCCCAAAACATTCCAGTCACTGTCAGTTCAACAAACAAGCTTCATTCTGGTCATCAAGACTCACTCTCAGGCCCGTTCCAGTCTCAATCAAAATATCCATCCCATGAATCCATCCCATGGGATTCAATGCTCAGCCTCCTCACCCTCAACACCCAACCTATCCCACCCAGTCTTGCCCTGACCCGCATGGACATAAAGAGTGGTCTGCACTTCCACTGCCCCTTTACAGCATCTCCACCTTCAGCCATCACTCCTCCAGGTTGGAGCAGGGAAAAGGATGATGGTGCAAAGTGGGCACAGAAGCTTCCTGACTGGTGCTCTTATGACCCAGTTTGGTGGCCTCGGGAAGCTCCCACCCTAGGCTGAGGAGGAAGAACCAAAGCCTTCTCCCCCAGAGTGTATGATTCATTTCCTTGATAACGCCCCTTGAATCTTTATCTTCTTTTTGCACAGGTTGGAGATATTTGTTGAGCTAAAGATCACAGGGCTGGTTTGGTCACCTCTTAGATGTTACAGGGACCTATCAAGCGACAATTCCCTGGGAGCTTCTTATCCAATCATTATTGGCTTTGGGGCTTTAACTGAATATTTCAAGATAGCAAAAGTGTCATTCAGCATCTGTTGTATACAGAGATTACCACCCACTACTTATAATAAACCCTTTCTCTCCCTTTCATTCATAAAATCATGTCAAATGCAAGTCAAAGAGAATGAAATTATTATACAGAAATCTGAATCTGCTCTAATTTATGTTTTAAAATATATTATTCAGAAACTTGGATGCTTGAAGCATGACTGATAATAAGTTTCTTTTGACACACCTCACAAGTGATGCTTTGCTACATATATGGAGCCTTTCCTTTGCTCAAGCAATTATAATCATATGCCAGTGACTAACTGGAATAATGGAAGAGAGGTCCATTTATAGGGATATATAAGTTCTAGGATGTCAGTGTTAAGCAATACTGTGTATTACTAAATCTCATATCAATGTGGGCAGGGAAGAAATCTGGCTCATTGCACCTGGCATCCCTGATTCACTTCTCTGACTGAGGCAGGAAGGAAAATGATGGCGAACAAGAGAGTGGGAAAAGGCAACAGCAAAGAGCATGTGGCATGGGGGTGGTACCAGTGGCTTCACACGTGCAACCCCACAGCACACGTTGTAGCACTTTCCAGCCACAGTCCTTGTGTTGCGAATACCTTTGGTCTCCATTGCCCCATGTGTGGTGACCAGCATTATGGGCATTGTCTGAAAGTTGGCCTCAAATTCACTAGTGCTTGAACACAAATACCCATCTTCACCGCTTGGTCTCTTGAAGATTAGGGTCTTAATCTTCACAGTAAATTATTAGAAGATTGGGGCAGCTGCAGTATACATTAACCTGTGCTTCTGCAAGCCAGGGAGGTTGATGGAGGGTCACCAATTTTTGTCAATTTCCTGGACTCCTCTCAATTACATCATGTATTGCTTAATGATAGGGTATATCCTGAGAAATGCAGCATTAAGCTTTTTCGTCGCTGGGCAAACATCATAGAGTGTACTTACACAAGCCTAGATGGTAGAGCCTACTGCACACGTAGGCTATACGATATAGTCTATTGCTCCTGAGCTACAAATCTGCACAGCATGTTACTGTGCCAAATACTGTAGGCAACTGTAACACAATGGTATTTGTGTATCTAACCACATCTAAACATAGAAAAGACACAATAAAAATACAGTGTAAAAGATTAAAAATGGTGCACACCTGTGTAGGGCAGCTTGGAGCTTGCAGGACTGAAAGTTGCTCTGAGTGGATCAGTGATGGAGTGGGGAGTGAATGTGAAGACCTAGGACATGGCTGTACACTACTGTAGATTTTAGAAACACCGTAAACTTCGGCTACATGAAATTAATAAAAAATATTCTTCCTTCTTCAATAACAAGTTAACTTTCGCTTACCGTAAATTTTTTGTTTTACAAACTTTTCCATTTTTTTCAACTTTTTTACTCTTTTGTAATAACACTTAGCTGAAAACACAAACACATTGTACAGCTGTACAAAGATGTTTTCTTCCTTTATATCCTGATTCTACAGGTTTTTTTCTACTTCAAGTTTGTTTTTTATTTTTTTACTTTTTAAAAAAAGTAAAAACTAAGACAAACAAACACACGATCCTAGGCCTACAGAGGGTCAGGATCTTCCATATCACTGCCTTCCACCTCCACATCTTGTCCCACTGGAAGGTCTTGACGGGCAATAACACGCATGGAGCCGTCATCTCCTGTGATAACAACACCTCCCGGAATTCCTCATGAAGGACTGGCCTGAGGCTGTTTTACAGTTACCTTTTCTTTTATAAGTGAAAGTACACTCTAAAACAATGATTACAAGTACAGCATAGTAAATACAGAAACCAGTAACATAGTTGTTGATTTTCATTGTCAGGCATTATGTACTGCACATAACTGTATAGGCTATACTTTTATAGGACTGGTAGTGCAGTAGGTTTGTTTACACCAGCATCACTGCAAACATGTGAGTCATGCATTGCGCTGTGGCCCTAGGATGGCCACAACATCACTAGGCAATATAATTTTTCAGTTCCATTACAATCTTATGAGAACACCGTTACATATATGGTCCATCGTTGACTGAAATATCGTTTTGCAGTACATGACTGTATCGAAAACATTTAGAATCCAGGTCTATCAATCAGTCAATAAACATCTAAGAAGCACCCAATAGGTGCAAGGCCTTGTGAGATCCCCCAGGTCTATGATAAAGTACAAGCCAATCGACCTCTAAGACTAGGGAGATTGGACTCCTATCTAATGACACTACAGCTCACAGCACATCCTCTTTGGGAATGGACTTCAGAATATGGTGTGGGTCTGGAGAAAAAGAAAGAAAGGAAGAAGCTCATTGCAAGGTAGAAGAGATAATAAATTTTTAGCAGAAAATTCTTGGAAGATAGTTAGAAATCAGGAACTCTGAAGAATTAAGATTTTTAAGGGAAGGCAGATGCACTGATATGACCACTTCTGAAACTGGGAAGTATGACTCATGAACAAGTCAGATTCTTCCATTCAACAGATTGAGCTGAGTGATTTCTAGGTCCTTGCCAGTCAAAGCATGGGCCACAGACCAGCAGCATCAGCATTACCTGGGAACTTGTTAGAAATGCAGATTCTCAGGCCCCACTCCAGAAATAAGAATCAGAATCTGCATTTTAGCAAGATCCCCAGGTGATTTACATGCATTTTGAAGTTTTAGTACTTGTCTCAGTGCCAAGCATTTACTATACACATGTTTACAAAAGGAGACAGGGAAATCTACCTGAGGAGACTATTCCAAGCTGCTGGTAAGGAACTGGCCCAAATTTGTCCTTCTCTACCAATCTAGAGAATTTTCAAGTGCCTGCTACCTCCCACCTGGCACCCATTCCTTCAGCGGGAGCCATTGATTGCTACAGCTGCCTTAGAATTCAAGAGAGCTCTTTTCTCAGCCACTGAGACAAGAAGAGCGATGTTGAATCAGAACTCATTTTGCCCACAGGACAGGGTTTGTAATGTGCTGTTATCTGTTGACATTATTTACACTTCCAAGTTAATTTATATAAAGTACTTATATTTCCAAAAAAGATCTAGAACAACTTATAACAAGAGATATATTCAATAAGGCCATTCAAATGCAAAACCAACAACGAAAAAATCAGAAGGACAAGAAAAAGAAGATGCAAAAAGGAAATGCTTCAAGCATCTTGGGTATCATGGTTATTTAGAAAAAGCAATATAGCTCTGAGGTTGCTGGTAGCCAACGCAAAGAGGAAAACAGGAGGAGTTATGAAACTCTCACTATGTGAAACATATTACTCAAGGGAGGTAAGAAAAGAGACATTTTCAAAATGCCCTGATATCAGTGTCAACAGGAAGAAGTTCACTATTTAGAGAAAGAAAGATTGAAGGAACAATTCTGGCCCCAAAAATCTTCACACACACACACACACATACACACACACACACACACACTTACTTCACATAGGTCTCGAGTAGATGTTTTGCATTTTTACTATAAATTCAATGCTGGCGCTCAAATTTAGAAAATATTTCTCTCTTGTCTTCTCCCTTACACACTTACAATTTAAAACCCTGGGATTTTCAAAACACCGTCAAGTGTTACATCTTGTTTGGCCTTCACATCAATCTTCTGAAATTACTTCCTCCATTGCACTGTAAGGAAAGCAGGCCCAGACGGGTTCTCTTACTGCCTAACATCCAGAAGTTAGTCTGGAATCCATTTCCCCCAAAACCCAGGCTTGATCCTCAATGTACTTAATACTACAAGTTGCCCCTTCTTTGAAGTCAAGTTTTAATTCCGTTGAACTCTCTCTGAAAATCTCATTTCCAGCTACCACATGGCAGACTCTTAAGGGAAGGGACTCTTTAAGGCACGCCGAAGATGGATCTATAATACATTGCAAGACCAGCAACCGCCTACACTTAGGTAGCTCACTTTTAGAAGGGTCACTAGGAAAGGGCTCTCTGTCTAAAATGTGTCTCCATCTATGTGCTTGATAGCTCCAGTTAAAACCCTAAGATGAGTTTTCAAAGTCTAAAATAACTCTGAGAAGGAGAAGGGAATAAGTATGTCTACCATATTCAAAGAAAAACAGCCAAGAAGAATGAAAAAGACCTCTGCTGGGATCGGCCATTCAGTGACAAGCTTGTCTGGCCAGAATATAACTCAAGAAAAGGTGTCAGCATCAAAACTGAGATCTCAGAAAAACAGCATGAGGATGAACTGTGCAGTGAGGTAGCTAATCCACACAGCGGATGACAGCAGAGGCTCGGAATACAAACAATGCTGTCTCTGCTGGAGGGAGAACCCCAGCGCCATTCACTTCCAGAAGGAAACTCTCAGTGTGTCCCTGCCAGGAAAACTGAGCCAAGCACAAAAAAACCTCCAGTTTCTTCTCTCCTTACACTAATCCACCACTCAGGCAAACAAATTGGAAACCTGGAGCTCTGAATAACAGATACTAGCTCAAGATGCTGCTTTGGGATAAAGCGAATCTGCTCTGTGATCTGTTTAGCAACTAATCGTACTTCCCTTTTTTGTTGCTATGGCTAGGAAGCTCAGAGCCAAATCTGTTGCCTGCCTGTAGCAAGGGTTCAGGACCAACTGGTGCCTTTCTTTGTGGTTTTGATTTTACATTTGTTTCCTATACTAATTTGTCTAAAGGCTGGCATATTTTTATAAGCCACATTAAACTGGCTTAGGAATGAGATAGGATAAAGATGATAGATAAACA
>NW_012100054.1:731679-752393 GCF_000951045.1 Mandrillus leucophaeus | reverse complement strand
GGAGGAAAGGAGGAAGGAAGGAAGGAAGGAAGGAAGGAAGGAAGGAAGGAAGGAAGGAAGGAAGGAAGGAAGGAAGGAAGGACCACCCATGATTATGTGCATATATATCTATATGAGAGAGAGATTTGATTCCTGAACAATTATCCAGAAAGACTGTCTGGGCAAAGTGCATCATTGGGGGTAAGAGAATGAGAACATCACAGCATCTGGCAAGAGTCCTGTGTGAGTCCCCCAGGATCCTGACAGGCAAGAGATGGCTGACGGAGCCACTGGCTTCATGGGGTAGGAGGTCAAAACTAAAACGCCTAGTGTTGTTGTTCACACCTGTATTACCCACAGCCACCATTAATGAGGAGGTACCATGTACTATGTACTTTCCCATGCTGTCTTTTTTTATTTAGGAATAATTTACACACAGTAAAATGCACAGCACCGATTGTTGAAAACACTATATTTTCTCCCATTGAACTACCTTGGCACCTCCATCAATCCATGCTTTCCTACTTAATCTTTATAGCAAGCCTATAGTGTCTTCTCCCTGTTTTAGATACTGAGAAACTGAAGCTCAGAAAGATGAAGTGACTCACAAATGTCACACAGCTTCTAAAATGAGGCTGTGATTCATACTCAAGTCTTACTGTATATCAAGGCCATCCTTTTAGACATCATACTATATAGCCTTCAGCCTTCAAAGACCCAGGAGGACTTCCCTAACATATCTCATCTTCCTCTACCTCATTTTTCTAAATTCCACTTGCACTCAGACTTTGAATTTAGCTACAGTGATGGTGGTCATTACAGCGACTTTTCTAATTGATTCCTATGTCAACTCCCAAAACCTGTTCTTGTTCTCCCCTTTTCAACAATATTGTTTTGAAGTTAGCAAAACCAGGTTTTAAATTTATGTCTTCCATATCACCAAGCACAGTGCTGGGTACACAGTAGGTGCTCAATAAATTCTTTTTCTGAATGGGAAAGTGAGTGCTCATTTGAACAGTGAGTTTTGTGCCCCTCCTACTTTGTTCAAAGTACTCTAACTTTTAGGTTAAGTCTCACCAGATCCAGACTCAGTTCACCCGGAAATGAACACAGTTGCTGCTCTCTGAGGCAGAGATGCAGAAAAGGATTTCCAAAGACAAGAGCACAGCCCCCTCATTGCCCCAGTCCCCAGGTGTTCAGGTGGGTTTGTGTCCCCAGCTGTTTGGATAGCCAGGTGATACTACAGATTAGCAGAAGAAAGGTGGATTTTTGAAATCCAAGGGAATGAATTTCAAGAAGCTTTCAAACTGCCAAATAGCTCATAAGCAAAACTAAAGTTAGTTATATTTTGACAAATACAATGACTTTTCCCCCACAACACATTTCCTTTTCTTTTTTTTTTCCTTTTCTATTTTTTGTTGTTGTTGTTGTTTTGTTTTTTGTTTGTTTGCTTTTTTGAGATGGAGTCTCGCTCTGTTGCCCAGGCTGGAGTGCAGTGGCGCGGTCTCTGCTCACTGCAACCTCCGCCTTCCAGGTTCAAGCGATTCTCCAGCTTCAGCTGCCCGAGAAGTTGGGACTACAGGCATGTGCCACCATACCCAGCTAATATTTTGTATTTTTAGTAGAGATGGCGTTTCACCAACACAACATTTCCTGAAGTCCATAGACAGTTTCCTAGTTAGAGGCATTCAGGACAGAAGTCTAACACTGGACTTATTTTGAAAAACTGGCAACAAATGTGGGAGAATTTTCCTATGTAAACCTTGGAAAGTAAGGAAATGGACAACGAATGGTTAAGGAAAAGGAATGTTTGAAAATAATAGTTAAATCCCCTTCAGCCACAGTGAGGCAGCAAGAGAAGAAGAAAAGAACACTAGGATCAGAGTCAGAAGGCATGAGCTCAAGGTCCCACTCCACATTGCAGAGCTGTGCACTGGTCCCTTAACCCATCCATGCTCCAGGTTTCTCCTTCATAAAGGAGCTGTTACCTAGGAGAGGCACATCATGCCCTTCTTAGACAATTCCAACTACATAGCTTAAGCAATAATAATAATACTTTTTAAAAATTAAAATGCTATAAATTTATATTCTACATATGTACTTTGATTCTCTTCTATATTTAACAATATATGGCCGGGCACAGTGGCTCATACCTGTAATCCCAACACTTTGGGAGGCCAAGGCAGATGGACCACTAAAGGTCAGGAGTTCAAGATCAGCCTGACCAATATGGTGAAACCCCATCTCTACTAAAAACACAAAAATTAGCCAGGGGTGGTGGCAGACACCTGTAATCCCAGTTACTTGGGAGACTGAGGCAGGAGAAGCATTTGAATCCAGGAGGCAGAGGTTTCAGTGAGCCAATATCATGCCATTGCACTCCAGCCTGGGTGACAAGAGCTAAACTCTGTCTTAAAAAAAAAAAAAAAAAAAAAAAAAATATATATATATATATATATATATATGTGCACACACACACAAAAATTATATATACATATGACCACACAGAGTTGTATACCCTAACCAAGGATGCTACATTTTACAGATGATTTCAATATTTTCCAAGGCAATTCTGGACATGTGCCACTTTCACCTTATGTACTATATTTAGAATCTGAACCCTCACCTAAGACACAGCTCTGCTCAGCCTGCTTCACACCTGTCTTATGAGGGTCAGTGGAGACAGTGTGTGCGAGCCGCTTTGTAAACTAAATTTGCCAGAAAACCATAGCTTTGTCATAAATATGAAATGTGTATGAGCTACTGGACACACAGGAATTACAAAAGAGACTGAGGAGTGAATCTTGAAGCACTGTCAGACAAGGCAGCTTCTAAGGAGTCCTGAAGATGTCGTTCTGAATAATTAAAAAGCAAATCTCCCCAGAAGATGTAAGTTTATAGAGCTGAGCTGTGAGTGGGGAGGTCCACACTGGAAGCTCAAAGGACCCCAGGAAATGCAGCTGAGAAGCAGTGCCCTTGGAGGACGGGAATGTCTGGGAGCCCAGAAAGCCACAGGCGTGGGGCTCACCAAGGGGGTAACACAGTGACTGAGAGGTTAAAGTAATTCTGCAAAACAGCTTGTCCCTTAGAGCAGTTTCCATCCCAAGGACACCATCAGCAGGAAATCATGCGGTGGTTGTGAGAGACCGAAGTCCCCCAGGGAAAGGTTAGGTATCCTACAGAGAAACACGGGGGGGGGTGAGGACGGACAGCAGCATCCGGCAACTCAGAAGGAATTAAAAAGCCGAATGGCAGAGCGTGTGACGTAGATATGAAATCCAGGTCACCTGAAGAGAAACCCTCCTGATTCCACAGCCAATGAGAAGGTGAGCTTCCAAATCCTGTTCGTGGGATCTGTGGGTGACCCCTAGTATCGGGACAGTCAAGAATTTCTGTTTCCACAAGCAAAGTTAAGTGGAGAATTCAGCAAATCTGTTGGAAAACCAGGGACAAAGAACTCGGACTTTTTCAAAAAGGGCTATCTATTGTCTCCTTCATCTAAACTACGAGAATACATTCTCAGCTCTACCTTGGAAAAACAAAAAGAGCCTTGCAGGGAAGAACAAGTCTCACCATTTCAGAAATTCAAGAAGCAGTTTGATTGTCAAATCAAATCAGTCTATAAACCTTTTTCTAAGTCTCCTCAGGTCTTTGCAATCTTTTAGAGTTATCTGAAGAAAACAACAGCAATGGGGAATCTCCTGCCAGATATGAAGCAATTTGCTTAAAATACATATGTACATACACAGCAACTCAGTTACCCAGACCAATGTGATTTTGTTTTTCCTTACCAGTGTAAGGAAAAACAGGAAATTCACAAACAGCCACGAAGCCACACAGTATCAGTGGCCACCATTTACTAAGGTCTTGCCCTAGCAAGGAAGGACTACGACAAGCACCTCACATATAGAAACTCATGTAATCCTCCAGAAAACTCAGTGTTAATAACACCACTGGCAACTTATGTACATTATTTCATTTAGTTCTCAGATCAAATCTTGGATGGAGGCACTACCATTATCCCATTTTACTGATAAGGAAAAGATGAAAAGACACTAAGTAACTTGCCCACAATCATATAACTAATGAGTGTGCACCAGAGAATCAACCCAAGCATCCAAACCCACTGCTCCTGCCTCTGACTCTGCTAGACCCTCTCCATATTTTACAGATTAGGCAACTGAGCCCTAAAGAAGTTAAATAACATCAAAGAACATACAGGTGGTGTGTGGCCACATCAGGATTTGAACTCCAGTCACTCTACTTGCAAAGCTCACACTCTTAAGCTTGGTATTGGATTAAATTGACTCTCATACCCAACCTAATTTCTGGTTGGATGTTATTTGACGTTTGACGTGAAATTGGGGAAATTCTAGTGCTTCAAACCAAACCCAAGTCCTGTGGCGAAGGGCTGGCTGAAAAGAGATGGGATAGATGTCTGAGGGACCTGTCCTGACTACAGGTTTTGTACTGCCCTGAAGGATGGCCCGGAGCAGCACTCAGACAACAGCAAAGCCAACCCCACCTGCTCATAACAGCCCTGGCAGTGAGGATTGGAATTTAACACTTGTAGGAAACAAGGAAAAGGAGACTCTATTGCTTTGTTGTTTTATTGATAAATTATTTCTCACATTAAATGGGAGGAAGACGAGTACCTCATAAAGTGTAGTGAACATCTGCTGTTTGGGGTTTACCAACTGCTCCCACTGGGGGCTCTCTGTTCAAGGTGTTCTGCCTTCCCACCAAAGATAATCATGTGTCCCAGGCTATGGCCAAGGGACACTCTGAAGAATTGAATCTTGAGGGAAGAGACACATAAAGAAGTTTCTGGACTTGACTCATCCTGGCAGCCATGCCCTGGACACAGTGATAGCTGGTTCCTGCTACTGTGCTTCCTGGGGTTTCCCCAGTCACTGTTGTTCTAAAACAAAATCCAACAGCTGCTCCTTCAATTTTGTGAGCTGCCTCATTGCCTCCAGCACATTCCTTTTCCCCTTAGGTTAGCTAGGATCGGTTCCTGTTACCTGCAACCAAAAAAATCCTAACTGAATCTCAAGTGACCAGAGAGATGCATCATTTGGCACTGGTGAATTGCATCAGAATCCACTACAGAAATCAAGAGTTGACTATAATGTGGAAGAGCTAATGTGAGGAGAACTGCGGGCTATTTCAGGAGACAAGGACATGAGGGAATCAGCTCTGATTGCATTGGGTTTCTGCACAGTTTTACACCCCTGAAGTCTTCTGTCCCTTGCATGATTCACATCTTTCACTGTTATTCACCATTTAAACCCCCAGATTTGTTATCCTATGATAAATGACTCAGCTGTCTAGAACATGATGCTAATGAGGGCAGCACTTCTGACTTGACCCTTGTGGGCCAGTTACCTTAGTTCTGAGTCACAGACACTTGAAACCTGGTTAAAGCTCTTTTGACATTTCATGGAGCCAAAGTAATGAGGCTGATGGACAGCACTAATCAGTGCCACAAATTCAGGTTCAGCTCATATTTCTTAAGGACCTGCTCCATGCCAGGTAGTGCATTAGGCACTCCAAATGCATGATCTCATTGGCTGTCGAGTAGGCACTGTGACAAATGAACTTAACTGAATTACAAATGAATGACATAACTACATTGAAGAAGGTGAGGAAGAAAGGATCTGAGCTAAGTCACTTTGGAAAACAGTAACTTGACTGGACACTATAAGGCTAAAGACAAAAAGAATGTACATAAATACTGCACTCAAGTTGGTAAATTTGTTTCTCACAGGGGTGCCAGGTTAGCAATTCTGAAACTACTTTGTATGTGTGCTAGTGCTGAACATTATAAGTAAATATATTATAGATAGTGAGAACCAAGTTTCTTTCTGTTAGAGGAAGAAATTATCAACAAAGAAAGGAAGATGGCTAGAATCAACCTTGTGGGGTTGGATTGGAGCCAGAGGTAGCAGTGTGAACTTATGGTTATTTTATTTTTTTCTGGTAAAATGTACATAACATAAAACTTACCGTCTTAATCCTTTTTAGGTGTACAATTCAGTGATATTAAGTACATTCACATTGTTATGCAACTGTCACCATCTACCTCCAGAATTTTTCTATCCTTCTGAACTGAAATGCTCATGCCCTTTGAACAATAACTCCCCATTGTCCCCTCCATCCAGCTCCTACTAACCACCAGTCTACTTTCTTTCTCTATGAACTTGACTATTCTAGATACTTCATATAAGTGGGATCACATAACATTTGTCCTTTTGTGTCTGGCTTATTTCACTTTGCATGTTTTCAAGGTTCATGCATGTTGCAGCATGCATAAAAACTTCATTCCTTAAGGTTGTATAATATTCCATTGTATGCATATGCCACATTTGTTTATCCATTCATCCATTAATAGGCATTTGAGCTTCTTCCACCACCTTTTGGCTATTGTGAATAATGTTACTATGGACTTTACAGTACAAATGTCTGGCCAAGTCTCTGCTTTTGATTCTTTGGGGTATATACATAAAAGTGGAATTGCTGGGTCATATGGTAGTTTTACATTTCACTTTTTTTAGGGACTGCCATATTGTCTTCCACAGTGACTGCACCATTTTACATTCCCTAGGGCAATACACAAGGGTTCTAATTTCCCCATATCCTCACCAGCACTTGTTTTCTGTTTTGAGGATAATAGCCATCCTAAGAGGTGTGATGTGGTACCTCATTGGGGTTTCAATTTGCATTTCCCTAATGATTTCTGATGTTGAGTATTTTTTCATGTGTTTCTTGGCCATTTGTACATCTCCCTTGAAGAAATATCAATACCAAGCCATTTGCTCATGTTTAATTGAATTGCTTTGTTGTGGTGGTTTTTACTAAGTTTTTGGAGTTCTTTAAACATCCTGGATATTAATCTCTTACCAGTGTATGATTTGCAAAAGTTTTCTCCCATTTTGTGGGTTGCCTTTACCTTCTCAATATTATCTTTTGATGCACAAAAAATTAATTTTGATGAAGTCTATTTTATCTATTTTTGGCATAATATCCAAGAAATCATTGCTAAATCCAGACACTAAGCTTTTCTCCTGTATTTTCTTTTAAGAGTTTTATAGTTTTAGCTCATATGTTTAAGTCTTCGATCCATTCTGAGTTAATTTTTGTGCAGGGTGTAAGAATTATTTCATGATTTCAAAATTTTGTACGAGGCATAAGGAGTATTTCCTGATTTTAAAATATCAGGAAATATTTCAGAGCGGATACCTCCAGCTTTATTGTTCTTTCTCAAGATTGACTTGGCTACTCATAGTCTTTTGTGGTTCTATATAAATTTTGGAATTGTTCTATTTCTGTGAAGAAAGTGCCATTGGATTTTGATAGGGATTGTTTTGAATCCATAGATCACTTTGGGTAGTATGGGCATCTTAACAATATTAAGTCTTCCAATTCATTAACATGGGATATCTTTCCATTTATTCACATCTTCTTTGATTTCTTTCAGCAATGTATTGTAGTTTTTAATGTTCAAATCTTTTACCTTCTTGGTTAAGTGTATTCCTACTATTTTATTCTCCTTGATGCTAATGTAAATGGCCCTTTCAGATCATTCATTGCTAGTTTGTAAAAATGCAGCTGTTTTCTTGGTGTGGTTATTTTGTAACCTGCAAGTTTGCAGAATTCATTTGTGACTTAACAGTTTATTTGTACAATCTTTAGAATTTTCTACCTGTAAGTTTATGTCGTCTGTGAACAGAGATAATTTTACTTCTTCCTTTCCAATCTGAATGCCTTTCATTTCTTTTTCTTACCTAGTTGTTCTAGCTTGCCTAATTGCTCTAGGACTTCCAGTACTGTGTTAAATAGAAGTAGTGAGAGTGATTGAGTATGATGCATTGGATTTTGAAATAGAAATAGACAGTTGAAAAAAAAACTCAGAAAATTCTAATATAGCCTATAGTTTAGTTAATAGTATTATACCAGTGTTCATTTCTTAGTTTTCATAATTATACTGTAGTTATATAAGATTTTAATGCTAGAGGAAGCTTGGTAAGGAGTATATGGGAACTCCGCACTATTTTCATAACTCCTCTGTAAATCAAAAATGATCTTAAAAGTTTTTTTTTAATATCTGAAGGAAAATAAAAGCATATAGAGTAAATACATTAGGAGTCCTGAAATATCTTTCTAGGCAAATAAGGCATACTTTCACTTTTCATTAGTTAATTACCCATAGTAAGTGTCCACCACTTCTGCCACTCTGGTATATAAAGGCCTGGAGAGTAATTGGCCAGGCATCACATTTAAGAAGCACTATGGCACTGGACTGAATCAATTCTGAACAGTTTTGGCGATTTCTCAGGGGAAAGTTGTTTAACATCTCTGAAATATGAAAATATCTTTCCAGGATTGTTGTGAATATTAAATAAGGTCATGGTTAAAAAAGCACTTAATCCATGGCAGGTATTCAATAAATATCCTTTCCTTTCTCTTGTTTTAAACATTTAACACTACAAAGGGAAAACAAGATATGGTACCTTTCACACAAGGGCCTTACAATCTAAATTGGGACAAAACGTACACATATGTTAAATAATTATCAAATAATAGCTTTACAAGCAAGTGCTAAGATCCAGTGGTGAGTGGGACAGTGTGCAGCAGAGCACAGCACACACAAAAGTAGAGAAATGTGAGCTGGCATCCCCGGGGCAGCCTTCAAAGGAGTGGGACTGTACTGAGCTTGGTGTGCACAGATAAGAAAACGCTGGGGGGGTGGCCAGTGCGGTGGCTCACACCTGTAATCCCAACACTTTGGGAGGCCGAGGTGGTTGGATCACCTGAGGTCAGGCATTGGAGACCAGCCTGACTAACATGGCGAAGCCCCATCTCTACTAAAAAATACACAAAATTAGCCAGGCCTGGTGGTAGACACCTGTAATCCCAGCTACTTGGGAGGCCGAGGCAGGAGAATCACTTGAACCCGGGAGGCAGAGGCTACAGTGAGCCGAGATCACGCCACTGTACTCCAGCCTGGGCAACAGAGCAAGACTCCATCTCAAAAAAAAAAAAAAAAAAGGAAAAAAGAAAAAAAGGAAAAGGTTGGGGCTGAGAGCGGCACTTGAGCCTAGGACAGGAAGAGGCAGAGACCTGAAGATACACGTATATCTGAGTGGGTACCAGATAGTTCCACATTGCAGATACAGCAGACCAGTGGGAGACACATTCATTTGGAGCATGGAATAGATGTGAGGAACCAGGGGAACCATACTGACTAACAGGGAATGGAGCCAAATTCTGGAAAACCTGAAAGACAGGCTGAGGGATTCTTTTTTCTTTTCAACCGGGTCTCGCTCCATCACCCAGGCTGGAGTGCAGCAGCACCATCACAGCTCACTGCAACCTCGACCTCCCAGGCTCGAGCAATCCTCCTACCTCGGCCTCCTAACGAGCTAGGATTATAGGCGTGTGCCACCATACCTGGCTAATTTTTGTATTTTTGTAGAGACAGGGTTTCGCCATGTTGCCCAGGCTGCTCTTGAACTCCTGGGCTCAAGTGATCCACCTGCCTCAACCTCCCATAGTGCTGGGATTACAGGCATGAGCCCCATACGCAGCAGGCAGGCTGAGTCATTCTTGATGGCAGAGGCAAGAGCAGCTGTAGTGGATCCTTAAGTAAAGATGGAGCTCAAGGTAAGCATATAATGCTTTAGTTTGATCTGTGTTTGGTAGTCACAGAAGTGTTGTTAAGCAAAGGAATCATAAGATCATAGCACAGTATCTTGGGCAGAGTTCTGTTGCAGGAAATCAAAAACACTTTGCCAATTTTAAGCGGAAATGTTAGATGCCCATAAAGTCACGGAAAGGGCTGCAGGACTGAGCTCTAGGCCATTCTGTTAGAGGGATTGTAAATTGGTGAAGACTTTTTGGAAAGCTGTTGGATGACATCTATCAAAACTGTAAACATGTATTATATTTGATTCAGTAATTGCATTCTAGAAAAAACTAAATTTTTAGAAAAATGTATTCCAGAAAAAAAATTGACATATGAACATAAATATTCAAGGTGTTCATGAGAATATTTTTTCTACTAATGAAAAATTAGGAACTCCCAAATGGAAGAGATTAAATAAAATTTAGTATAAAAATATTTTGCAGTCATTAGAAGAATATATTGAACCTTTATGGAAAGTTATCCCAAATTGTTCATTGAAAAAGCAAGTCACAAAGCAAAATTCATAGAATTCCTATTTATGTGTTTTAAACATATATGGACTAAACAAATGCAAAACAGTGTTCATAGTGCTTGCCCCTTGGAGTAAAGCAAGAGTGATGGGGGCCTGCAGTGGAGGACTCTATCATGTTCTCCCCTGAATATTCCTGCCTTGTTGGAATCTTCCATGAGAAGAATGCATTCATGTATTACTTGTGTGGTAAAAACATCAGTAACTGGTCACCTCCTTCAAACTCCTCCCTCAAATGCATTAAAGAAAACAAACCTGCATTTAATTCAGATCATGATGGGGCTGGAGGATTAGTGACATTCCTATCACATGAGAAATGAAACGGTGTCCATCTCAGGTAAGATGATGACTGAAATGGAACAGCAGGCCAGTTTCTCATGATTTTGCTCTAGAGGACTGGGGCGGGAGGGGGGAGGGAGGAGGGAATTTAATTTTTCTTTGGTGTGTCAGATAAGGTTGTAGGCTGTACCAAAGGGGGTATATTGAAATGTTGTGCACACTTTTTGAATTGTTTGCAAGACTGAAGATTTAGGCTTTGAAAACAGGCAGAGAATGGGAGGCTGGGCAGCCTTGAGCACAGCCAAGTTCCCACGCAGGGTGTTATGAGGTCATCTCCAGCACGGCCAATGCCACACGGTTCTACCTGCTGCAACTAACCTCCAGCGGACCCTGCATCCTTGCATGACTCTGAAAATTCCAAATCTTAAAACAAACATCTTATTTTCCAAGCAAATAAAGAGTAAAGAATAAGATGTATCTGCCCCTTTTTTTGGTTCTCTCTCTAATACCCCCCAACAATGTAACATTTCCATCAAATAAGAAGAGTGCTCAGTGACAAACGGCAACCACACTTGGATGGTTCAGCTCCATATTTTTCCTGATTCGTAAACAAGAGCCCCAACCTGCCTGTCCATTTGCCTGGGTCTAGCAAATGGATTTGCTCCTGATTTTTGAGCGCGTCGAGTTAGCTTAGCACTTTGCAAAGTGTGTAAGGGAGGGATGCTCCCCAGAGAAGAGGCCACCTGACTTCTGAAGAGGGAGTGAGCAGTAGAATTCATGAGCTGAGAAGCAGAGGAGACAATAGATGCCCTCTTCCACTCACCTCAGCTGAAGCAGGGTGCCCAATTTCAGGTGCCCCCTCATGTCAGGAAATGAAGTAAATCAATGACTGAGAAGGCTCTAGGCTGGCTGACTGGAGGACTGGGGTTTCCTATTCACTGCCTTCAGCAGGCTGATGGGTTCTATTCCAAAAAGGAGTTATTCAGCCTAGACTGGGGAGACAAAAAAGCAAATTCAATGGAGGTTCATAAAACTTATGAAGCATATGCAGAAAAGTAGCTCAGCAACTCACTCCTGGGCCTTGTCCCATAAATAACACAAGGACAAAGGGGTGAGGAAAATGAAACTGAAGACTAGGGGGGAAAATATCTCTTTTACAACAAGGAGTTTAGACGGTGATCTCTCCTGCAGCAGCTAGTCGTTGCCAGAGTACACAGGACAGCAGCAGGGCTTTGGAGAGGTCCCTTTCATGTTAACGTTTTTACCATTTTTGGTATTTGCAGGTATGCATTACTGGCACTTCTTGATTTAGGATGTAGTTATATGTTTACTGGAAAAGGAAGAACTCAGAGGGAGATGATTTCCCAGGTGCAAGAGCAGTTCATGACTACCATATTCACTTCTCCATTTCACCCATGCTCTCTCCACAAGACCATCACCACTTTGGGAGAAGAAATATCCAAGTTTCTTTTCTGTGGGAAATCTCTAACAGATGTGGACACAGCAAAGAGGAGCCTGAAGGCTCCATCATATCTTGGCAGACATAGAGTCCTTGTTTGCTGATGGCTAAAGGATGTGCGTGTGCTGTTTCCGTTGTTCTCTCCAAGCTACACTGAGGGATGGGCAGGGGAGCGTCCAACTCCAGGCTGCAACTGCCTAAAACCCTGCCCCTTTTCTTCCTCCAGTAAACTGAGGACTGAAGCCAGGGGAGTTGGGGTGAGAAAAAACAATTACCTCGGGATGCATTGATCGAGAACCTTTTTCTAAAGGGCCAAGAACAAGCAAATAGTACTGCGGATGGTCTCTCTCTGGTCATTTTCACAGCTTTAGGTCTAGTCACTTTTGGCCAAAATGATGGAGCAAGAACTGCTCTGAAATCACAGTGACAGAGAGAGCAGTGTTTGATTTGTATGACAAATAGAGCCAGGAAGAACTGGAGGGTGTGACCAAGAAAGAAAAACAGCCAGGACAAGAAATCAGGCCAAGTAAGAGCAGAACTAAGCCCAGCCAGATCTAGAGACATAAGTGGCCCATCTGCTTCTTCATAATAGATTGCTTCAGTTTAAATTTTTAAGAAACAAAAGACATAGGAGACTAGATGCCATCATTTAAGACAAAGCTGAAGCTAGAAAGGCCAATTCTACAGAGAACTAGACAGTATATTGTTTTCATTATCTGCTCACACATCTTCTGTTTTCACATAAAATCTAGTGCCCATTTCAGAAAGGAGAAATTTATATTCATTCACTAGCCCATTGTTATGGAAGCTATTTGTATCAGTTGGAAATGTATTCTGCTACAACTAACAGAAAACTTGACTTCCAGGGCCTTAAACAGATAAGAATGTATATGTATTGGTCTTATGCAAGCAGCAGTCTGGGGTTTGGCAGTCTTAGCAACAGCTCAGAGACTCAACACCGACAGCAGGGCTCCAGCTCTGCTCTTCTTTCTGCCCCACGAGCCTTGTATTTTAGGCCTCCATCCTCGTGCTTATTGCTTCATGTTTCCAAAATAGCTGCTGTACCTTCAGTTATCACATCTACATCCAGGCAAGAAGAAAAGAAAGAAATTGAAAGGCGTAACGTTTGTATTCAGAAAACAAATAATTTTCCAAAAATCCCTTAGAAGCATTCTACTTACAATTCGGTGATCAGAATGTGTCGCATGACTACTCTTAGCTATGAAAGAGTCTGAGAGGTGTACCTTTTTAGCTGGACATACTGCCAACCCTTAACAAAATCAACATTCTATTCCTAAAGTGAAAATATGTATTGGAGAGACAACTGGCAAGACCACTACAGCAGCTGAGCTGACCATACCACACACAACTACAAGCGGCAGCCAAGACAATGAGCCTGCCATTCAGTACAGGTGTTGTCATCTACAGGACAGCGGTGTGAAGAACACGGGCACTTTATGTTAATGTATTACACAAATGTATAACGCTCATACATTTGTATGTGGGTTAGATTTGTCAGGAGTTCAGTTTTTCAAATCTATAAAATGGATCTAAGCAGAGTTGGAATTATTTGGTGCAGAGAACAGGCAAATAACACTCCTTAAAATATGGGATGTGCAGCTAATTTAAGTTTTCTCCTCAGCTACCCACAGCCTACCACTTGTGATTATTTGCTCCCATAATTACCCAATTTCCAGTTCCATTCACAGGAATGATTATGGAACAACATAATAATCCTTGGAGTTCCTGGCCACAGGACTGTGTCACAGGTCTGAAATGCTATTAAAGTTAGTCTTTCTCAACCTCCAACTGTTGATATAGGCTCTAAGATCACCCAGCATTTATCATACATCAAGTTAAATGTCACTTTCTCAGAAGGCCATCCCTGGCCACCTTCCCTAACACATTCAATGCTTCCTTGTCCTCCTTTATTTTCCTTCATGGAGCTGCTATACATGTATTTCTTACGTGTCTAAAAGCTCGATGACAGCAGGTGCTCTGCCAGTACTCTCCTGTGCCCAGAGCAGTGCCTGGCATACAGAAGATGCTAAATGAATGTCAGTTCAATGATTTTTTAAGCAAACATTTGTTGAATTATTACTAGGCATGATTCAAAATGCTTTGACCATTTTAATTCATTTAAACCTTACAGCAATCATGTAAGTCAAATGCTGTCACCCTGTTTTTCAGATGAAAACATTGAGGCTTAAAGAGGTTAAGATTGCACAGTAAATCACAGAGCTGGGGTTCAAATTCAGACATGGCTCCAGAGCTGTGATGTTAGCATTATGTTATTCTGCATCCACATTGTGGAAGTTTCCACAACACAATGGGTTGTATTGTAGCAGTCTACTCTTCCTGACACATTAACATAGGAACTTATTATAGTTCTCCAATTCTGCAGTTACGTTTACCTACTAATCTTTTTCTCCTTTCTCTGACCTCACTTTCCTACCACTTGTCCTGACCTCAGATCTCCTTCAATGCTTCATTAACTGGGCACAAAACAGGCACTGATAAAGGTTTATTTTGAAATGCATTAAAGTCCTTAATTTCTTACAAAAGTTATAGTTGGTTGGAAATAACATACATTTTAAAGCCAACTATGAAAAATGGTTACTTTTTTTGCTCAGGAATTTCAATGACAACAGATGTAATTTTGACAGGTCCCATTAGTTACTGTTTATTGAGTACCTACTTCATGCCAGCAGGGTGCAGAATGCTTTTCATGAATTATTTTTAATCCTTTACCCTGTAAGGATGGTAACATTTTTCCCATTTTTGAAATGAGAAAAA
Organism: Mandrillus leucophaeus; assembly: GCF_000951045.1. Lineage (NCBI taxonomy): Eukaryota > Metazoa > Chordata > Mammalia > Primates > Cercopithecidae > Mandrillus > Mandrillus leucophaeus. The sequence continues at coordinate 737,663 of NW_012100054.1, read as the reverse complement.
GTATCAAGAATTTCAGTGAACTAAGGTTGTACCACAAGGAGTAAGTGGGAGTCAGTGTTCCCATTCACCAAGTTTCACCATATTGTAGATAAATTAAGTACCTATCCAGTGCTGGGGTCCTCATAAAGAAAAGAAAACTTAAGAGGCAATAAACTCTCAACCATGGTCTTAAAGAAAATAAAGATCCTCAGCCTCCTGAGTAGCTGGGATTACAGGTGCCTGCCACCACACCTGGTTAATTTTTGCATTTTCAGGAGAGACAGGGTTTCACCATGTTGGCCAAGCTGGACTCGAATTCCTGACCTCGAAGTGATCCACCCACCTCAGCCTCCCAAAGTGCTGGGATTACAGGCATGAGCCACTGTGCCTGGCCTTGTTTGTTTGGAGAGAGGGTCCCACTGTGTCACACAGGCTGGAGTGCAGTGGTGCAAACAGGGCTCACTGCAGTCACAACCTCTCAGGGTCAAACAAACCTCCCACCTCAGCCTCCCAAGTAGCTGGAACTACAGGCACACACCACCATGCCTAGTTAACTTTTTAATTTTTTTGTAGAGATTAGGTCTCGCTATGTTGCCCAGGCTGCTCTCAAACTCCTGGCCTCGAGCAATCCTTCCACCTCAGCCTCCCCAAGTACTGGGATTACAGAGTCACTTCGCAAAGCTCAAGAGGAAAGGAACATCATGACTCGGTAGTCACATCTTATCAGCCCAACTTCTCACAGACAGACCTCTCACCTCATTCAACAGCTCTTTTCTGCAAAGGGTTTTTAACTCTCTTCCAAAACATCAAACCCACCCTCAAAGGATTAAGACTGGGCCATCATTGGAGACGATGACAAGAGTATAATTATCTCCAATTTAGAGGAAGTGACGACTCAGAGTTTAAGTAAATTGCCTGAGGTCATTTGTTTAGTCATCTGTGGAGCCCATGTTTGAGCCATCATCTTATGACTGTGCTCTTTCCTCCATTTCTAAGAGAAGCTCCATGGTCCAGCACAGGACATGAAGGAATAAGAGGAAACACGTGGTGGGCATTGGCAGCACCATTGGAATAAGCCCATCAGCTCAGGTGTGACTTTGGGGGACGCCACAGCAACATGTGTTTAAAAAAACAGCTGATTTACTTCACAGTCACAACTCATGAGATTTCATTGGGTGATACCTTGGTGGTTCTTATCCCCAGGGAGAAAACATCAGACTCTCTTTGTAGAATTTATTTCCCTGGACATAAGAGACTTAGAGATTTCTAGAATTTCTGCTCATTTCCTCAATCAAACAGATGGTGGGATTAAAGGACATTCTGGGTCCCTTAGATGACAGGTTGCCTGTCACAATGGCAGAACCTGCTCTGGGTCAGACAGACCTGGGACCAACTCCCACCTCTGCCACCTACCAGGTGAATACCTTCAGTTCCCCTACCAATAAAATGGGGGTAACTGGTCATGCCTCAGGGGTGGGCATCAGGGCCTGAGGAGCTGATGGAAACAAGGCCTTGAGCACAGTGGTGACACTGAGCAAGCTCAGCCGTTATTTCTGTCCCTTCCAGCTGGAGGGTCCCAGAGGAGTAACTTCCGCCCAGCTGTGGAGAGTTAACAGGGCAGAGAAGCCAAAAATTGCTCTTTCTTCAAAGGTCAGCAAGACATTGCCTAAAGGGACTCTGACTTCAGACCTAACGAACCACACGGGCTCCCTCAATGAATCATGCAGAGTGCGGGAACTGGGACGCATCTTTGCGCCCCCGCCACAGCAGCCGTGGGCAGTGTTTGCCGAGGAACACCATCACTCACGGAGGAAGGCCAGGCCAAGGAAAACACCCAGAGGCAGCTTGTTTGCAAAGCAGCCATCCAGAATCTAAATACAGTTTTTCAGTAAAAATGCATGAAAATACTGTTTTTCTTTGTGTATGCCATTTCTAGCATCAAAACGTTGTCTAAGAGACACATTACCATAACTGTGGTCACCCTCTGTGCACATAACCTGCTTCTTTCACAAAATATAATTATTCCCGCTCTCCATGCTTTTAGTCAAAGATTAACTTGTAGCAATTTAAAAGGTCAAAGCTGAGATCAAACTGTGTGTGTTTTAATCTCCAAAAAATGTAAATTGGACCAAAATTTCAAAAATAACAAGCCTTGTGGGTAGACTCTATGTTCATGAAAAGTTTCCCATGACATATGAACGAGTCTTTGGATAACCAGCCTTGTATCTGGGCAGCAGATGTAACCTCTGATGAGGTACTTGTCATGGTACAGTAAATGCTGATGCTTTATTGAAAAGGAACAAGCAAATAGAATAGAAATATCACAGGCTCCAAAACGCTCCATGGTTGAAATGAAGGTGGTTGAAATCTTCGGCATGGTGGCCACGATGATTTATTCAGCCAAATGTCTAAAATAAATGCCTTGGTATATTTGTATTGATTGTACTTATTTTTGCTGTCAGAAATTGTATCTGCTAACTCCATCCCTGGGTAGGGGGGTTGAACTGCGGACTATAAATTCTACCGGTAGGTACTGTAAACCGTCCTGAAAAACGAGCCCCACTTGCATGGAAACCAAATGCATTCCTTTCCACATGGTTGTTCTTCGACAAGAAATAATGAAGGAAAACAGTGCTGTGCAATTCTTAATGGCATTTTAATAGTTTAAATTAGGAGCAAAAGGCCTCTCGGCATGTGCTTTTGCATAAACATGGCCCTTTCATGATATTAATTCGGGTGGGGAGAGAGAGATGTCAGATGGCAGGCCTCAGTCCAGCTTGCATGATGAGGCAGCCGAGTAGCACAGACTCCCCTTGTCCCCTCAGAAGCAGCAGCCAGCCCTGGAATTTCATAGTAAGGCAAACCCTATCCGAACTCCTGCATTATGGAATTACTTACAAGAGGCAAATGACTCTTCACTTGCCACCAAAATCCAACTTTTCTAACCTCTAGAGAAGGTGATTATGATAATGAGATTCCAGAAGACAAACAGCTATGGGACTGTGCAGATTTACAATTTGGAGACATATATGAAACCATTGGCATGCCAATAAAGAAGCACCTAGGGCTTTTTTTGTTGTTTGTTTTTTGAGACAAGGTCCCACTGTGTAACCCAGGCTGGAGTGAAGTGGTACTAGCATGGTTCACTGCAGCCTCCACCCGCCGGGCTTCAGCAATCCCCTCACCTCAGCCTCCAGGGTAACTGGGACCACAGACAGGCACACACCTCCAGGCACACGCCACCATGCCTGGCTAATTTTTTTTTGGGGGGGGGGGCAAGGAGGTCTCACTGTGTTGCCCAGGTTGGTCTCAAACTCCTGGCCTCAAGCAGTTCTCCCCTTTTGGCCTCCCCAAGTGTTGGGATTATAGGCGTGAGCCACCTCACCCAGCCTAGACTTGTTTCTTCTAGGTGAAGTTGATGTTAATTGGCACAGGCATTGCAGACTTGTTCTAAAACAGATTTGTTGTTCCTATACTGACCCTGGGAATGCTAGTGACCAAAACGGGCAAAGTCCCTGCTCTGAAGGGGCTCCCATTCTAGCCACATGTGTCCAGTAAACAAATGAGCCAAAAAAAATCAGACAATGGTAAGTACAGCGAAGAAAATAAAACTGGGGTTGGAAAAGAGAGTACCCATGTAGTCAGAGAAGGCTCTCAGAGGAGAGGATGTTTAAGTTGAGACATGTGGCAAAACAGAAACAGCCATGCAGAGATCTCAGTAAAAAGCATTCTAGGTAGAGGGCACTGCAAGTGCAAAGGCCCTGAGGTGAGCCTGTGCCATGTTCCTTTCCTTCACCACGAAAGTAGGTCCATGGCACATCAGATCTTCTCATGGCAGCACTTCTCCAACAGATAGTCTAGTACTTCAGGGCAGAACGTGGGCATGTTTCTCCTACAGAAAATGGCCACCTTACTGAAGAAATGGACGTCCTGCTAGGGGATCATATGGGCACAGAATCCCAAGACAGGAGGAAAATATAAGTGTTGGTTTTCTAGGTGCAAGAACTAATCAAAAACACCCTTTTGAATTTTCCAGGACAATTACAAGCAGCAACCACACATAGAATCAAAGTAGAAGCATACATGGGGAGGAGGGCAGTAAGGAGTTCTGAGAAGGTGTTTGGCAAACATCAGGTTGTTTGTTTTTAAGAAATACTGAGGAATCATACACTCTGTTGCCAAGTAGGCTGATCTGGGTCAGTCACAAGCTTTCCCCTGCCCCATACCTCTTATGCTGGCAACAGTACCTTAATCTACAAAGGGAAATTGGAGCTGAGGACTACCAGTTTGGGCAGCAGGAGCCAATAAGATGAGTCTCCGTGGGATGAGGGAAGTTGACTTCTATATCAGGGGCTTGGGTGAAGACATGATGCTCCCAACTGGCTTCCAAATGATATCATGCTGTATCTTGAGAGGCTAGAGAGGAAGACTTGAATGAGTCTTATTTTTTTCAGTTGTAAGGACAGAACTACATAAGAAGCATGGTTCTGTTGAAAGAGTCATTCAAAATGCACAAGAAGTAATAGAGATATCTGTTTGTCTTTTCCAAGCCTGTTGTAGATGTCCTTCCCTTTGGAAGGACAGTGTCATTGTAAAGTCTGGTATACACCCAATTCAGATGTATCCCTTGAACAGTAACTACTTTTATTATAACACCCCAAGTTTGATCACTTCAGAAACTGCTCACCTTTTGAGGAACTAGCCGGAGGCAACAGCAATGCCAAAGAAAATGCATTGTTATGAAAATATTTAGAATTCCTCCTAACATCTCTCTTGAAATCTTGCATTTTGCCTTCTTTATCATTTGCACCAACTACATCAAACACAATGTAGAAAAGTCTTTGACATTCTAGATAAGAAGAATTAGGTGTTTTGATTTATATGATTACTCTAACTGCATTAGCCCTGGGGAAGTTGTTGACTAAATCAACATGATTGAATCCTGTTCCAAGGGTTTCTCACTGCACTCCTGTTTGATGTATAGAGTGATTTTGATGAGGAATCCATAGAAAATGAAATAGAGACATCCTTCACCAAAATGGAACAGATTAGCTTTTGCACTGGAAGATTTGGCCTTAGAGTTCATAAATTACCTGTTGACTATGCATATAACTCTATGATATCCCTCAGAGAAATGGGTGTTCCAGCATATCAGCTCTGCTGAGATTTGATATGATTCAACCATCTTGGTAGATGTATTACCAACTGGGAAATTGAATCTTTAACTAAAGTTGTATGTACACAACAGCACAATGGTTTAAAAAATGAAAAAGTATAATTAAGATCTAACAATGCCAATCAACTAGCCAAGCTGATTTTTGCTCCACTAAACTGACCAGTGGCTTAAGAAAATGGACTAAGATAACCAGTTGATAAGGAACTGAATAGATACATTCACCCCAAAACATACAAGTATATAATCAGAGTTATATTATGCATAATCTGTTCTCTTTTCAGCTGTGGCAGCAATAAATGTTGGTACTCACAAGTAAATAGATGAATTGTTAGAACAGTAAATATTCAATAAATGTTTGCTAAAACACAGTAAGTAAAAAAAATGTGTGTGTATATATATATATATATATATACACACACACACTGAAATTTCTATTAGAATAGTAGTTTATGCCTTGATACTTTACAGGCCATAAAAATAAGTTGATAACAAAGAGATAACAGAAGAAATAATGAAAAATGTAAAAGAATGAAAATGAAAAATGAAAAATGTAAGGCAACACCTTAACAAAACCCTCTTGTATTGAGATAATTGTTCTAGTTGAATGACCAGACACAGCATCCAGATGTTAATTTCTAAATACCATTCTCCAATAAAAAGGAATTTGGCTCCTTGGAATAATGGCTGATTCTAAAACAAAGAAAGGAAAGGAAAAGATAACCTTGGACCATATTATGCTTCTAAAAATAAATGCTTGAAAAATGATGAGGTATGTCAAAATGCACAGGAACCAACTAGCCAAATCTGGGACTGTTAAAGGGTGGGTCTT
>NW_012100054.1:727249-730830 GCF_000951045.1 Mandrillus leucophaeus | reverse complement strand
AAAAAAAAAAAAAAAAAAATTTAATAGAGTGAAAACAGAGCTGTCGTACAATGGGAGGGGACCCAAAGCGGGTTGCCACTGCCGGCTTGAATGCCTTGGGTTTATATCCCAATCATTGTCCCTCCCCCTGTGCTCTCAGGTGATAGATGATTTGACTGTTTCTTTACCTCCTGTTTTTAGCTTAATTGGTATTTTAGTGAGCCCTCTTTACTACCTGATTGGTCGGCTGTGAGCTGAATTACAAGTCCCATGTTTAAAGGCCGCCCACCTTCCCCAGCTAGGCTTAGGAATTCTCAGTCAGCCCAGGAAATCCAGATAGTCCTGTCTCTCAGGACAATTTCAACAATAAAAGAACTAATCATAGCAATTGGTGATTATATTAGATAGGATAGAATAAAATAAAATACATTAATCCATACTTATATAAATAATTGAATAAGCAAATGAGAGAGAAAGGAAAACTATTCCTTGCAGTAGAATTTTAATTAATAAGTGTAGAAGGAATGATGGAAATAGAAAATTATCATTTGACAAATATCACAGTAATAATTATTCCAGGCAGGAAGTATCAGTGGATGCTAAAACTAACGGGCACAAGTATGAAAAACAAGATATTTACATGGTCTCAAAGTATCTCCCCATAAAATATCTATTTAATTACAAAGGGGAAAATAGTAACTTTCTAGTGGAGAACCCTGTGAGACACCACCTTAACCAAATTATCAGAGTTCATATTGCCAGTCATAGAATAAATCAGTCTCATGTGCCTCCTCATATGTTGCACAAAGAAGGACACAACATCACTTCTGTGATGTTCTTGTCAAAATGCATAACCGAATTTAATAATTATGAAGCATTAGACAAACCCTAATTAAGGGATATTCCACAAAATAACTGACCAGTACTCCCAAAAGTGTCAAGGTCATGAAAGGCAAAGACTGAGGAGCAGGCTGTCGCATATTAAAAGAAACTAAGGAGACATAGCAAATAAATGTGACATGTTATCCTGAATTGAAACCTGAACCAGAAAAAGGATATTAGAGGGACAATTGGAGACATGTGAATAAGATCTCCAGATTATACAATAGTATTACATCAATTTTTTTTTATTTTATAGTTTTACTGTGGTTGTATGAAATGTTAAATTTGGAGGATCTTGGTTGAAAGGTATATGAGAATTCTTTTTACTATCACAACTTTTTGTAAGTCTGAAATTATTTTAAAATCAAGCATTAAAAAATAAAGAAAATGTTTCTAGTGGTTCTGGCTGAGGTTATGCTTGGAGTTGGCAATTAGTGTCAAGGTGTTATTAGAACCAGCTGTGTAGAGATCAGACTGTATGGTCCATCATAGAGCTAAGAAGTCAGCCACAAATAGGGGACAGTGGTGACTTGAGGGTTCGAGGGTTCACATAAAACCTAGTCCCGGCACTAACCTGACAACTTTACAATATACCTTTGATCACTAGTCAGTTTTCATACAGCTATAAAGACTACCACCTGAGACTGGATAATTGATAAACAAAAGAGGTTTAATTGACTCACAGTTCCGCATGGCTAGGGAGGCCTCGGGAAACTTACAATCACTGCTGAAGGCAAAGGTGAAGCAAGGTATGTCTTCACATGGTGGCAGGGAAGAGAGAGTGAGAGCAGGGAACACTGCCATTTTTAAAGCCATCAGATCTCGTGAGAACAGAGATCTTATCATGAGAACAGCATGGAGGAAACCAACCCCATGATCCTATCACTTCCCTCCAGGCCCCTCCTCCATACCTGGTGATTACAATTGGAGGTGAGCTTTGGGTGGGGATACAGAGCCAAACTATATCACCCACAGATGCTTCAACTCCACCCTACTTGCAACTGCTCTCAAAATAGAGAACAGCCTTGGGGCTTTGGATAAGTTACTTAACTTCTTCGTTCTTCATTTATAAATCAGAGAAAATAATTGCAGTTAAGTCATAAGGCCATTGTAAGGATTACCTGAAATCATGTGTAAAGTTCTTTTCCGGCACAGAGAAAATTCTTGATAAACGCTGGCTACTCTAATCATCATCTTCTTCTTCATCACCATTATTTTTTTGCTTAGAGAGCCTCACCAGAGGCACTCTGTCCAGCGCGGTCACCACTGTACCCCGGCCCCTCACACAATGCCTTCACAGAGTGGGCACTCAACAAGCACACTATTCAAATGGAAGGAAAAAACATCTGGCCCCAGCTGAATTATTTAGGACGGAGATCTAGCTGTTATAACAGAGATCTAAATTACCAGTAACTTAAATAAGGCAGAAGTTTATTTCTCTCTCACAGAACCACATCTGAATATGAGCAGTCCATGACTGTAAGATGCCTTCAGTATCAGGACCCATCTCCTGTCTTGGGTGGGGCCATTCCCAGAGACTCCTGACCTCATCCACATTCCGGTCAGCAGGAAGCGGAAAAGACAAGGAGGAAGGACACGCCCTTTAAGGACACAGCCCTGAGAATATACACATAACTGCTGTTTTCTTCTCACTAGCCAGAACTTGGACATGGACCACATCCAGTTGCAAGGGAGGCTGGGAAATGTAGTCTTTATTCTGGGCAGTCGCATACCTCTCTGAAACTTGGTGGTCCTGTGACTATAGATGAAGGGGAGAATGCGATTCAGAAGGCACCAGGAATCCTGCCAATCCCTCCAGCTTGATCACTCACATTCTATATGCCAGTCCTACTGGACTTCTCCCAGGCCTTTGAGCTCGCTGCTCCTTCTGTCTGGTACCCTACCTGGGCCCCAACCCCACCACGTAAGAGAATTCTGGTTTCACCTTCAGGCCCTAGGAGAGATGTTACTTTCTCTGTGAAGCCTCCTTGAGTATCCCTCCCCCACCACCCAGCAGGGATTAGCTTCTCCTCCCTCCTTGAACTTGTCTTACAGTGGCATTTGTCACACTGTCTCTGAACTGTTAGTCTGTCTCTCCTACTGCAACATACATTCCAAGAGGGCAGAGACTATGTGTCCCTTGCACATTACAGTTCTTTCAATTTCTGCTGAATTATCAAGTACATACTTTAGAGAATCTATATTTGAATTTCCAAGCTACTGAAGCTTTGCCCAATGGAAGAATATTCTCAGCATAAACATGGCCACTCTATGTCAGACCCAGGCAGGTAATAGAGAAGGTCTGTGAAATCAGACCCACTGCTTATGAGAGAAAGGACTTCAGATGTGGTGGACCTGGGATTTTCCTGCTCCTGACTTACGTTTCTGCCTGGCTGAGCTGGAAGACAACAGAGAACCATCACTGACACCTCCCGCAAGGAAATCAGCCAGACCAGGTGCTGTCCCTGGACTCAGGATGGCACCTGTGCACTTCTTGAGCAAGGAGAGTTGGTGTGGCAGCATTAGGACTGTGACGGTTGAAGTCACAGCACAGATGGCTTATGAACATGAAAAGCCCGTTTAATGTTAAAAGCCTTTGATTTTTTTTTTCCAGATTAATTTATCCTTTGGTGCCCCGTGAGCCTTAGGCAAAACTGTGTGAGCCACGGAGAAAGAGCATTTCAACCAAAACACTAATTTTTTTTTTTTTTTTTTTTTTT
>NW_012100054.1:724081-725261 GCF_000951045.1 Mandrillus leucophaeus | reverse complement strand
ATATATATATATATATACATACACACACACACTGAAATTTCTATTAGAATAGTAGTTTATGCCTTGATACTTTACAGGCCATAAAAATAAGTTGATAACAAAGAGATAACAGAAGAAATAATGAAAAATGTAAAGAATGAAAATGAAAAATGAAAAATGTAAGGCAACACCTTAACAAAACCCTCTTGTATTGAGATAATTGTTCTAGTTGAATGACCAGACACAGCATCGAGATGTTAATTTCTAAATACCATTCTCCAATAAAAAGGAATTTGGCTCCTTGGAATAATGGCTGATTCTAAAACAAAGAAAGGAAAGGAAAAGATAACCTTGGACCATATTATGCTTCTAAAAATAAATGCTTGAAAAATGATGAGGTATGTCAAAATGCACAGGAACCAACTAGCCAAATCTGGGACTGTTAAAGGGTGGGTCTTTGTTCTCAGAGCTCCCAACATGGGGGCAAGCCATTTGTTCTCTGACCTGGGGTTCTTGGCCTCACAGATTCCAAGGAATGGAATCTTGGGCCATGCGGTGGGTGTTATAGCTCTGTTAGAAGCCGTGGGTTACGGAAGAGAACCGTGGAACCCAGCGATTAGTGTTCAGCTCAATTAGAACGAACCCAGGCACTTAGCCACCCAGCAACACTGGCGAGCCTCAACCCAGGCACTTAGCCACGCAGGAACAATGGCGAGCCTCTAGCCCAATCCGGAGAGGCAATGGGCACCTCACTGGATCAGAAGCACAGCGCATACCCTACTGGATCCAGAGGGGTGGAAGTCAGTGGCGGGTCTGCGACAGCTGAGTTCAACAGTGGTGGATGGCGAGCAAAAGCTCAGCTCCAGCCAGAACAAACACAGACCAGAAGAGTGTGCAGTTGCAAGATGTAATAGAGTGGGCCAGGTGTGGTGGCTCACGCCTGTAACCCCAGCACTTTGGGAGACCGAGGTGGGCGGATCACGAGGTCAGGAGATCGAGACCATCCTGGCTAACACAGTGAAACCCCGCCCCTACTAAAAATACAAAAAAAATTAGTGGAGCGCGGTGGTGGGTGCCTGTAGTCCCAGCTACTCGGGAGGCTGAGGCAGGAGAACGGCGTGAACCTGGGAGGCGGAGCTTGCAGTGAGCAGAGATAGCGCCACTGCACTCCAGCCTGGGCCAACCAGCGAGACTCCGTCTC
>NW_012100054.1:705414-723664 GCF_000951045.1 Mandrillus leucophaeus | reverse complement strand
TAATCCCAACACTTTGGGAGACCGAGGTGGGCGGATCATCTGAGGTAGGGAGTTCAAAACCAGCCTGACCAACATGGAGAAACCCCGTCTCTACTACAAATACAAAATTAGCTGGGCGTGGTGGTGCATGCCTGTAATCCCAGCTACTCGGGAGGCTGAGGCAGAAGAATTGCTTGAACCAGGGAGGTAGAGGTTGCAGTGAGCCTAGATTACACCATTGCACTCTAGCCTGGCGACAGAGTCAGACTCTGTCAAGAAAAGAAAAGAAAAAAAAAAGAAAAAGGAAAAGAAAAAGAAAAGAAAAGAAAAAGAAAAAGAAAAAGATACAATGTTTTATCTGAATATTTAGGGAAAGTTAAGGAGCACCCAAGAACTCTTTCATAAGGACATTAAAAAGCCCACAGATCGTTCTTGTTCTTTGGCCCATGCTAGACTGCGATGTCATCAGCTGGTAACACTTCTATTCATCAACACCTCCCTCACTTCTTGTCTCTTACTGGCTGTTCAACAGGCCAGTGAGACTCAGTGTACTTTCTGAGACATGCATAGCCTCTGTGCTCTGTGGCTGTCTCCTTTGACAGTGAGCACAGAATTATCACATGAAATAGTAATAGTTGTCACACAAACACACAAGCAATGTCTTTATTTTTAAGTACATGATACTGTGGAAGATGACAGGTTTGGAGTTTTTTGGGGGGATTTTCCCCAACCTACTCTGAACATCACAGGATGTCTTCATAATGCCTTGAGGACCTGATCTCTAAAAAATGATATCCATGTTTGACTAAGTTTTAAGTATGCATCTTTATTAACAATGGGGTCACTGAGGTCCCATGGCTGTACTTCTGATTAAGAAAATAAGCACATAGTCTTCCTAATCATTCCATGTCAGCTAATTCTAAATTGCACCAAAATGGAAATAGTTGCTTTCCCCATGCCCCTAGATAGGACATTTCTATTAACATTGCTCACTGGTTTCAGAATATAGATGATATGTGGTAATTATTCAAATAAAAAATTATATCCTAATTGGGTATTTGGGTTAGATAACTTAAAGTATCCTTGAAAAAACTGGAAAAAAGAAAAACAAAGATTCTTTAGTATTATCCACATGTGAGAAATTTTCTGATGTTTTCTTCTTGGCAAAAAACCAGACCTATTCTAGGTTTTTAACTTGACAGCAGGCAATGCAGCCATGTCAATCTAAAATAAGAACAACTGTAAACTCTTTTTCTTTTTTCTTTTTAGAGTCAGGGTCTCACTCTGTCACGCAGGCTGGAGTGCAGTAGTGATGTGATCATAGCTCACTGCAGCACCAAACTCCTAGGCATAAGTGATTCTCCCACCTCAGCCTCCTTTTTTTTTTTTTTTTTTTGTAGAGATGACGGCTCACTATGTTGACCAGGCTGGTCTTGAACTCCTGACCTTCAGTGATCCTCCCGCCTTGGCCTCCCAAAGTGCTGGGATTACAGGTATAAACCACTGTGCCTGGCCTAACCTCTTTAACGGGGAAATAAAGTTGAATAGTAAGAGCATGTGTTCTGGGATGAAATGGACTGGCTATACCAATTACTAGCTGTGTGACCTTAAGCAGTTTACTCCTCCTCTCTGCATCATCTGTAGACAAGGATATGAGCAGTGGCTATGTTAGAGGGTCACTGTAAGGACTAAATATATGCACAGCACAGTGGCTAGAGCAGGGCGCTACATCAAGGTTGCAAACAATCATCCTCTGGATGTCAAAGGAAGGAAAATATTTTCGACTCATTCATTGCCAATATAAAGTTGCTTTTTAAAAGTGAACAAACCACTGGGCACAGTGGCTCACGCTTGTAATCCCAGCACTTTGGGAGGCCGAGGCAGGCAGATCACTTGAGGTTGGGAGTTCGAGACCAGCCTGGCCAATGTGGTGAAACCCCGTCTCTACTAAAAGTACAAAATTAGCCAGGCCTGGTGGTAGGCACCTGTAATCCCAGCTACTCGGGAGGCTGAAGCAGGAGAATCACTTGAACCTAGGAGGCAGAGGATGCAGTGAGCAGAGATTGCACCATTGCACTTCAGCGTGGGTGACAAGAGTGAGACTCCGTCTGGGAAAAAAAAAAGTGAACAAACCATCATCTTAGCTAATCTAAAAGGGCTGGTACTTCTCCCTGAGCAAAACTGCATTCATCTGCACCAGCTGGCCATTAAGTGCACTTGAGCCCTGTTTAGCCTCACCTTGCACAGCTCTGATATGTTAAAATACTATTTGTCTATGAGACAGCCTCCCTACAAATACACACACACATGCATGTTTGTGCACACATGAGTGTGTGTGTGTCTAGAGAACTAGATATAATGGATAGCTAACCATCTATTGCCATGCTCTGTGGACTTTTCCCCACACTCAGTGGTGACAGCTAGGGTGGCCAACTGTAGAGATTACTCTTGCCCAATGCGTGCTCCTCCAGGATACCCCAAGTCTAGTATTTTCCACAATGTGTTCTCTTTAGTATGTGGTAGCTCTGTTCTCTGCCATTTACTGGAGTTATAGACCACGTTGGCTGTCAAAAATTATATAAATAAAGGTACTTAACCTGCCACAAAGAAACAAAGAAAGAGTAGTGTGTTGGATATTAAAATGCAAGTTACCACTGGAATACTTTCATCAGAGTGGTGAGGTAATCATCTATAAGCAATTAAGACCTCCTGGAAGTCCTCTGATATTTTGGGGGGAGAAGGGGAATCACAACATTACTGTAACTTAGAGAACTGACCCACAGTCTGCAGAACAGGGACTGGAGGAAGTGAAGACCAGAAGACAGAAGTTATTGAAGATGGTTTGAAAAGCCTGGAAGGGCAACTGTCAATGGCAATGCCGGGACCACATCCCCATAGAGACAATGCTATTAGTCATCAATCCCACTTCCAAGAGAGCAAACCACAGCTACAAGGGATATGAATATGTTCCTCTCCTGCCCCCAGCTTGAAGCTTCCTAACATGCATTTTTAAGCAAATTCTTAAGTTACAGAAAAGAAATGACTCATTCTTTCTGCCTCACATTATTAAAAGTTGTGCAAATCATTTATGTCAATATGCATATGTATGGAAACATGCATATATGTTCCTTAGATGAGACCCTGTTTTTTTAAATTCACTCAAAATTAATGTGTTATAGCTGGGTGTAAAACTCTTAGGGTAGAAATATATTTTTACTAAAGGTGATAAATGGAAATCAGAGAAGAATAGATTTACCTTGTCATTTATAGCTAATGTAATTTGTAGGGGGTCTGGCTAACCAGACTTTCTCATCACCCAAAAACAAGCTCAGAAATGGAAATATTAGTCTTTTTATGTGATTTATACAACGCTTGTTTGCCTTCATCCCTCCTAATATTATATGCTCGAAAAGACTCTAAGAATCGAATTCTGGACCCAGCCACATGGGTAAAATGCTGCAGGATGGAAGCCCAGAATTCATTTTAACATGTATTATTCCCTAGACTGTGACAGAATTCAGGTTTCACTTAGCCTTCTCCAGGCTCCCAAAACCAAGAATCTAGTGGGTTGTTAACATATTCATAAGTAAACAAATGCTCAGTCCTTTGGCAAGCTGCCAGGACATGGTGCCAGGAAGGGATCCAGGCAACCATGGTGAAGCTGTGGGGGTCTTTCACTTCCCTCACTCGGTGGGACTGGACTACTGCAGATGCCACACCTGGCTTTCTGAGCATCTTATCTGTACATTTATGGAATCCTGTGGGCAAGATACCTACTGGTAAGAGTCTTGAAATGCAGCCAGAATTACGGAACTGAGGTGGTGCTCTTTATGCCAGCACAACCACTCCAGGCCAGATGTTTGCAAAATGCAATTGACTATAAGTCTGTAGAGCAATCCTTCCCAAAAGCACAGGAATCACCTGAGGATCTTATTAAAATGCAGATGGGAGGATCACTTGGGAGGATCACTTGAGCCCAAGGGTTCAAGGCTACAGTGAGCTATGTTCATGCCACTGAACTCTAGCCTAGGTGACAGAGTGAGACCCCATCTCTAAAAATAAATAAATAAATAAATAAATGCAGATTATGATCTGGCAGTCTAGAGAGGGGCTGATACTGCTGGTCCAAGGACCCCACTTTGAAGAGCAATGTTGTAAAGTGAGACCATTCCACACACAGTGAAATAAACATGGTTTGGAGGCATCCCGCATGCCAGACACTGTGCCTTCTGCTGGAGGCACACGGATAAGACAAGAGCCCGGCCTTACAGGAGCTTGTCCTATAATAGAAGAAACAGCTTATAATGCACTGGGTAAATTCTGCATTTGTTGAGATTCTTTGCACTGTAAGGAAGAAAACATCCAATCTACAGTGGCTCAAACAAAAAGGAAATGTAACTGGCTCCTCTAATTGCAAACCAAGAGTAAGGCTGACTTCAGATCCACTCTAGCAGGGCTAAAATGACTTCACCAGAACCTAGCTTCCCTTTGTCCACCAGTCTGTGGTTTCTCTCTCCATATTTTTTGGCTCTGCTTCCCGCAATTTGGCTCTCTTCTAGAGGCACCATGGATACCAGTCCTTATGTCTTCTCCTTTGTAAATAAGAACGCCTGCCTAACCCCGAAATCTCAGCAAAAATATCAAGATATCTCATTGGCTCTAATTGGGTCATGTGCTCAGTCCTTAGCCAATCATTTTGGTCTTGGGAAAGTCAGAATGGCAAATGCTAGAGTTGTGTGTGCAGTTAGCTCCAACAGAACCACATGCACCAAAGAAGCAGGAGACAGATTTCCAAAAGAAAATCAGGACTTGGATGCTGGGCAGCTAGAGTTCCACAGTCAGCGCTAAGAGGTGTTTTAGAAGCATGAGCATGGGGCAATGAGGGCATGGAGAAAGACACTGGTACCTGATAAACACTATCAGAGAGTGTGTGTGTGTGTGTGTGTGTGTGTGTGTCCGCAGATACAGGGCAAAGTGGCAAAGTGCACACAGTGCCAGTCTAGAAAGGACTGCTGATTGGTTTCTTGGGGGCTTTTAAGTCAACTCTCCTCCACCCCTACCTCCACCATGGTGCAAATCAGTCACTTCAGAAATAGTTCATTCACTACTTCCTGTGCAGGAGATAAGAAGTGAAAAGTGTGGTTTAATTGCTCCCAAGATGATTAAATTGCCATATAGACCAGACTGACACACATCTAGTAATTTGAGGTCAATATAAAAGACTGTGCAGCTGAGTGCTAATTTGTGCTCAGAGAAAGGAGGCATGGTGTGGGCTAGAATAGAAGCTTCCACAGGCATTGAACAAACAGATGCAATAATGAGCTGGTTTATGCACTGGAACAAGAAAAGACCAAACGAGTTGTAGCATACAACAGTGCCATCTTCAAAAACAAGGACAATTGCAAGATTTGAGTGCCCAGATCAATGACTTCCTCTTCACCATGACCCTTTCTACCATTATTCATGATTTCAATACCCATTTTGGGAACCCATTTGACATCCTGGCCTTTCAGCTTCTTATCATCTTCATGCTCTGATTCAACACAGCTACTCTTGTTCTTGATCAGTGACAACCTCACCACCCCCGGAAATGTAGGTTCCAATAATTCTTACCCCACTACATTTCTGCATTCTATCATACCATAACCATACATATATTTCAAATATCTGATCTCATAGAGAGTTCCAGTCCAATATTTTACTTTTTCCCCATCCATTACCCATCATACAACGATCTTCTCCACACCTGAACAAAAGCAGCAGAATGTAGCTAGAAAAAAATCATGCAACCTTTAAATTCATTATAGCCACAAATGTCCAAAATAGCAATAATGATTCTGATGACAACCTTGGTGATATCATTTATTAACATTTATTGAGTATCATTATGAGACAGCCTTATTCTCAGTTCTGAGTCAGTGTGTAATTTTCTTTGGCTTAATTTAGCTTGGTATTTCTCAAGGGGACCACTATTAACATTTGGAGCAGGACAATTCTTCATTATGTGGGATTGTCCTGAGCAAGGCAGAACATTCAGCATTATTGCTTCCAGCCTACTAAATGCCAGTCCCATTCCCTAGTCATGGAAAAAAAAATTCCAAAGGCTGTCTCCCAATCTTTCCCCCAACCAGATTGCAGGGACAGTCCCACATCCAGCTGAGAACCACTGGCTGAGTAGAAAAAGCATTAAATTGGGCATCAAATCTGATACGTACCGTATTTTGTGACCTTGAGCAAGTCACTTAGTTTCTCTGAGTTTCAGCTTCTTCCATAAGAGAAAGATCATAATCCTATTTCTGCCCAGTAATCATAAGTTTCAAATGATCTAATAAAATATTAATGAGAATATTTGCTGTATTCATTAGGACTGTACTTGGCTATGAGTAACAAAATTGGCAGCAACAGCTTAAACAAGTAGGTGTTTATTGTTCCCACATCACAGGTATTCTGGAGACCAGTGGCCCACGCTGATGAAGTGGCTTCATGATGTCATCAGTATCCCTGGCTCCTCTTTCTGCAAGCAGCTTTTACCCCCTGGCTCCCTCTCAGTCCCAAGGTAGAGGCCCCAATTCCATACTCAATCTGCAGACCAGCCAGAAAAAAAAAAAAAGAAAAGAAAAAGGACAAAACAGGCAAGAAAAAGCTCTGTCTATATCAGATACATAAAACTTACCCAGATATCCCCAGCAGACTTCCATTTACATTTCATTGGCTGTCACATGATCATTCCTACCTACAAGGGAAACTGGGAAATATTTTTAGCTGAGCATATTGCCTCCCTGAACAAAATCAAGGTTCTGTGAATAAGAAAGAAGGGGAGAATGGGCAGTGGGTGGGAAATCAGCAATATCTGCTATACTTTGTAAACTTACGAAGCATTATAAAAGTATAAGGCGGCATGATCATTAAAACCTGAAAGAAGGCATATCACAAAATACAGTATCTGCATAAATTTCACTACATGAATTCCATCTGGTGTCCCATTTATCTGCATTACTTAAGACAAAATAAGTGAATGGTCTTATTTATATCCAACAAGCATGGTGGCCCAATTAACTACTAAGGCACATCTCTGCCCACATTTTAACATAGCAATGCAGAGTGAAAAACCTTGTATGTAGTGGACTCTAAAGAAAATAACCCCCAATTAGTCAAGGTAGCAGGAGAACAAAGTATATTAATGAATACAGAAGACATTTATTGGTTAAGATCACCCGGCATCCACTTCTCCTACTTTTGATAATTGCAGCCTGATTTTCTTATGGAAAATCACTTGTCCACATTGTGCGTAGATTGGTGGGAGTGTTAGTCAAGGTACCTTGCTCAGGTACCAAGGCACAAACACCTGACCCAGCCTCAGCTGATCCAACTCTCTCTTCCAGGACTTTGAGTTCTAAATGTGTGAAGTACAACAAAGAAAGAGAGGGAAGGAGGAAGGAGGAAGGGGAAAGAAACATGGAAGGAAGAGGGAAGGCAGGGATGGAGGGATTGGGGAGGGAGGGAGGAAACCAGAGTATCCCATCTGGTTCTTCAACTGTTCTTCCAATTGTGTGGGCTTTCCCATCTTTTCCAGCTAATTTCCTGATTTTCTCAATCTAGTTGAGTACGTTTTGCACCAAAAAACCTGAACTAACACTCTCAGACCACCCTATTCAGCTGTCTGCTTTAGTTTCAACCTCATCTCCTACTAAAGTTTGACAAGAATCCCAAAGGGCACTTCTTCTCTGATCCCCATTCTGTAAAGACATTGATAAATACTGGAATGACCAAAAGATTGGTAGGAACCAAGGAAATAGAAAGTCTCAGGGTGAGAGCATGTCAGAGAGCTCCCAACTGGGAATCAGAGGCTGTAATTTCTAGTTTGTGCTCTTTCTCTAACTAGGAATGGGACATTGAGTACATCATTCAGCCTTTCTGCACCTCACTTTCTGCTTTCTACACCTACACCACACTTGTACATGACTGAGCTGACACTATCACACAGCTTTTATGGCATGCCAACATTTCCTAACTTTGCTACATCTCCACCTGCTCACCGAGTCCTGCCTGTGTAGCCTTGAGAGTTGCAAGCCATATATTAGCCTCCTGGACATCCCCTGCTCCTTAAGCTTTGATGAGGCCACTTTGTCCTGAAAATTTAAACAAGATTGCCTAGAATCATCATCTCACAGTTGGGAAGAAACTTTTCTCCCTCCCAGACACCTCTTGGGGTAAACCAACACTTCCATGGACCAAATCTACCTCCAGAGTTCCTTTTGGTGAATTTGCATTCACCTCTCTACCTTTCACCTCCATGTAGGAACTGGCATGTTTTTGCCCCCACGTCATCCCATTTGGCACTACCTTGATCCCTTCAACTTTCAAAGCACCACTCACTCAAGGCTAGGTAAGTGGAAACCTTTACTGGAGGTTTGGGGCAACCAAGGTGACTTTATGGCAGCACAGTTGAGCAAACAACTCCACCATGGGCCCTGGCTCTTCCAGTCACTGGCCATTCTCTTCTCTTCTGGGGAGAGCCACTGTGATCTCCCCTCTTGGGTTCCAGTATCCTGTCTTGTTTGTTCCCTGTTATTCCACCCTTTACCTCTTCCCCACTCCTTTCAAGCTTTCTTTCCCACAACCCCCAAATTTCCTGTTTGGGTTCTTTACAGAGCTTGTTTCCACCACTAAAACAGCCTATTACAGTGTTTTGCTAAACAAAAGTCATTCTAAGAGGAATTTTGGCCAAAGGCACTTAAACTAACAATTACTTTTTTTTCTGCTGCACAGAATTGCATCTCTAAAGATCCCGGTAACACTTGTTCCCTGGCTGAAGGCATAATGCTATAGGCATTTAGGACAAGTTTCTCAGAAAGCACTGACTGGCACAAAAAGGGTTTGCTATTTTGTTGGTATCCCTTAAATGGAAACAGGGTAGTCTCTGATGTACTAAGCAAAAAGAAATAGATTTTGCCACGCACTAGCTGTGTGACCTTAGGAAAATTACCCATCTGAACCTTCTACATTCCCTTCTGTAAAATGGGGACCATAATGATACCTATTTCATAGAATTGTGATGAGAATCCAATGGAATCACACTTATAAAATGCTTTGCACATTGACTGGTACATCATCATTCTTGCTATTAGGGCATTTGAAAGTGAAATGAAAATGGTGATAGAAAGTTATAAAGAGCACAGCACATGAAGAAGTCACTTGGGAAATGTGTAAATATAAATGAGAAACTATGTGAGGTAAAGATCTAACCTAAATAATGTGAACTCAGAACTCACATCCTTGGGAGAATAGTGGTCTCACCAGCAAGTAGGTCTGGTTAAATAACAGGACTAAAAATGATTGATATGAATGTCATTATCTCAGAAAGAAGATGTGTTTTCATTCCTATTTTCCTTTAGAGATGAATAATGTAACACCATCCTTCATGTAAAAATACTCAGCACCAATATAAGAAATGAAAGATTTTAATTCCTCCCAGGAGCTAGTTCATTCATAGAAAGACTGGGAGTTTGCCAGAGCAACTGGGACATCTGAAAATGGAAATGTAATATTTAGACTTCTACATTGTTTCTTAAAAATTTTTCAGTTCCTGAAATGGTTAAAAGATGATCATACTAGCCATGACCTCTACGTGTCAAAAACAAACACAGCCTCAGCCAACATGACGGTAATATATTTTCCTACTTGACTCAAAAAATGTATTGGACTGTGTAATTCAGTTGTTACCTTTCATTTGGGGCCTTCAATTTGTTTGTTTCTCTCTTTCAAACATTAATGTGGAAAAACATTTGAGGCCTTCCATGGGCATTATTTGGTATTCCTTTTTGTCTATATTAATTTGCCTTGCTTTTTCAGCTTCTGTCTGCCCCATATATATGAAGTCCAAGACATGAGAGGAAATGGGCCTATAAACAAACAATTCCAATCTGTAGCAGCACACACTGACAGATCTATGCAGGAGGTAGTCAGGGGGAATAAGAGGACTGAAAGGCATTTCTGCATTTTGGAGTGGGCTGATGAATAAAAGTTTCAAAAAGATCCAGGGTCTTAATAATGAGATTCACAAAGTGAAGAAGAAATGGGAGGCAGGGGGTACAGTAGAGAGAGTGTAGAGAAGTTATTCAGAGGAAAATGGGATATATCAAGCCTATAATAAAAAAACTTAGCTGACTATACTTAACATAATAAAGAGGTATATCAGTGTTTAGCACATCTTGTACATTTACTCCTTGAGCTTATTGTGACTTGACCTTTTGCTTTTCCATGCATAGACTTTCTGTCTCTATTATATACTATGCAAATCAAGCGAGAGCCTTACAAAAGTTACAGAAGAAAGCGAACAGCCAGAGGACAAGGACACCATGTTCTTCATCCTCATGCAAGACATCTGACCTGTTCTTGTGAGAGGAATCCCAGGAGCAGCAAATGCTCTCTCAGTCTCCAGCCAGATCAGTTCTGAGTGTTCTCAAGCCCAACCAGTGATTGAGGGGGCATTGTCAATCTCTTGCTGCAATCATCAAGGATTATTTGTCATGTATGCACTGACCTCTTTGGAATTCCATCATGCAAAGTGAGCTTGTGTTTGCTTTCATTGTAGTTACCCATAATAACCCATACCTTTGCACTCATTTTCCAAGAACTTGTAGGACACCATTATTTGCTGTCTCCTATAGCTAGTCATTTCATCCTCTGCATCTGGAGACAGGACCAGCTTCAGGGATATACAACCTGCACAGTTACACAGGGCCCCCCACTCAGAAGGACCCCACACTTGGTTTCATTCTCTGCTGCCATCTTGAAAGGCTTAATAGTTTTTTCAACAAGGGCGTTGCATTTTCATTTTGCACTGAGCCCTGCAAATTATGTAGTTGATCCTGTCTAGAAGACTAACTGCTTCAAGGTGAATTTCTCTTAAGCCCTGTCTTTACACCTGGGATGGGAGCCATTACAGACTAGTTCTGAGTATAGCTTTTAGCCCCAGTGATCATTTTTATTGCCATTCACTTGGTAGGGTGACTATTACCAACCTAAAAGTTCAAGCAGCCCCAAAATACTTTTGACATTTGATTACAGATAAAACTAGTTTGACCAAAAATTAAGGTTTATCCATGGCCATCCTTTATCATCCTGTTACCATGTGTACAGACAGGCTCCTGCTCCTTCAAAGCTCCTTCATTTAGAAACAATACCAGCACCCCCTACCCCAAACACTGGTTCATACAGTTTCCAATTCTATAAACTTAATGTGTTATGCAAAGTTTAACATTTTCTTAGCATAATTTGATTAAGGATGTGCAGAATTGCATCAGATGTAATAAAAGTCAAGCCCTATAATTTCAATTAAATACTTGTACCAAAGCCTGTTGCTGAGCAGCTCAGTGGCTCATAGTTGAACTGCAAAAGTAGCAACTGAATGTCCTGAGAGCGGGGAAAGTATTTGAATGAACTGTTTTCTTAGCTGTGACAGATTTGAAAAGGGTCTCCTCAAGGTGAAGGACAAAAGGGATCTATAAACTATGCATTTACCTCAGGACATCCCATCACACACCTCAAGTCATTCCTCAAATTGTGATTGTCATTTTCTACCTATCCCCGTTGGATCCTGACACAGAACTGTCATGCTTTCTAATATAACAACTGGCCGACCACTCACTCTCCAGAAGCCTGAGATCAAAAGTGTGCCTCATCACATATCTGTTAGCTGGAATTAGAACATTCTCTCATCCACATCTCTTCAAGACAATGCATACATTCAATTGTATGTGTGTGTGCGTGTGTGTTGTGTGTATGGAAGAAAGAAAGTTGGGGGAGGATGGTAAGTGACACCTTGTCCTTATTTACCATGCCTACATGATGAGACACGCCTTTTCATTTCCCTCTTGCTCTTCCTAGAGTCATCTCTAGAGTCTGGATTTCAAGACCCAGGGAATATTAATTTAATAACCTCCTCCAAATTCACATTAATTTCAAACCAGTCACATAATCCAGCTGCAACTGTACTGTGTGCAACAGAAATCCTGGACAGAACTGGCTGTGTCCAAGCAGGGAATGTACGGAAACAGGCAGCCATTGTCTCATTCAGCATCCACAATAGGACAAACTTCCTGAAAGTAACCATCCCTATACCTGCAGAAAATCTATTAGGTGGGTGCAAATGTAATTGCAGTTTTTGCCATTACTTTCAATGACAAAAACCACAATCATGCTTGCACCAACCTAATACATCACAGTCCATCAAACTACACATTCACAGCACTCAAAACAGTAAGTGCCACATGACTTCTGCAAAAATAAACAGCTTTTTAGCCCTCCCTTAGACACCCAGACAACATGTGCTCTGCAGGTTTATTCGGATCCCCGCCCTTACGGTGTTCATGCAACTGGGAAAACAGTAACAATCAAATTCCTTACTTCAAACATTTACCTTCCCACACTTAGAAATTCTGCATTTTGTCTCTAATTCATCGGTGGGAAACAGCCTATAAACAGTTGCCCTGGAAATCCTGAAGATATTCCTATTGCTCACTCCCCACATCTAATTAGAGCCCATGGCTTATTTCCTTCAGCA
The DNA here is from genome assembly GCF_000951045.1 of Mandrillus leucophaeus. Lineage (NCBI taxonomy): Eukaryota > Metazoa > Chordata > Mammalia > Primates > Cercopithecidae > Mandrillus > Mandrillus leucophaeus. The sequence continues at coordinate 711,120 of NW_012100054.1, read as the reverse complement.
AACTTTACTGAACAGGCTGGCATTTTCTCCATACAGATAATACATTCTTCCACTCTCTCCCTTGCAAGTATTTTCAAAATTTAGTAGTTGCATATTTCATTCACTTATTTAATAAATATTTATCATGCACTATGTGGTGGACACTGAAGGGTATAGATTTGCTCTGGCCCCTGCCTGCAAGGTATCACTGCCAGTCTGAATGAGGTCTTTGAGTGGCTCTGAGCTCCTTGAAATTTAAGCTCTCAGCCTGTGCCTCTGCCTTGTTCCAAACTCAAATTTGTTGACCAAATGCACCGGGTAAACTTTGTTTTATAAATACAGCTTCCTCATTAACAAAGGCATTCCAAAGTCAAGGGGTAAGTCAGGAGTGCTATCAGTTGAGCAGAATTTGAAAATGAAAATCACTCTGACAACCTGCTCTAAAGATATTTTCTCTTGCTGACGGACATATTGCCAGCTTGGGAAATGTGAAAGCATCTCTTTCATATTTGCTGCCTCAAAAATGGTCACAGGCTCTGTTGTAATTTGTCATAGCACAGGTCTGCTTGTACTAGGGGTTGACAGAAGCTTGTTAACGCCAAAAATGCTACTCTCTCCTTCTCAAACCTTAGGAAGCTGAATGTCACTGATATGACTAGCTCAGCCCTTAGTGGGAACAACACCTGTCTCACTTTCCTAGAAGGCAGCTAGGTACAAATCTCCAGGAGCAACAATTCACCTTTTCAAATTACAGAGCACAGGAGTGGCAGAGTGGAGAGAATGCAGCTGCTACAAAACAAGGAGATTACGAACAGAAACCCTGTTCAAACAGAGCAAGCTGAGGATCTGTTGGTGTTTAGCTTAAAATTTCATCTGAGAAGAGGCCACAAATGCTCTGCCAGCTGCAAAGGCTCTATCTAGCATCTAATATTGTTTTAAATACAAGATCCAAAACATCGTAATTCTACTTTAACACAGTCCAAGTCCTTAGATAGGCTGAAAGAAGAATGAATTCAACTGCTTGAAAATCCTTCGCTCAACAATTAGGCATGAATTTCACTGTGATTGATAAGAGCTGATTCTAATGCCACACAAAATTTGTTTATAAATGGTTATTTTATTCAGAGTGGTTGCTTTTTAATGCTGCTCTCTTAATTTCCTGTTAAATCTGTTTCATCTGGTCATTTGACATTAATTATTTTGTTCATTTAATTTTAAAGTATTCTTAAATTAAATCTATTACAAATATTCTACTGCTGGTGAAGCTAATTCAGCATAGGCACTACCACAAAAATATGGAAAACATGATCAATGTATTAGAGCTGTAATCTGGCTTCAGAAACACAATACTAAAAACTATGTCAGTAAATTAAGAAATAACCATTCTAGATTGTGTTATAAAATTCATTTCTAAATACACCCCTTTTTAAACCTTTATGCTTCTTTATCTTGGAATTCTTACCAGTGTAGCTAGATTTCACATTGCAATGGTAATTATACTTAAGAATCATCATGTGTTAAAGTATTCCCCATGTACATATTATTTTTATCATCTTTTCCCTAAAATAAAATTCTCAGCATTTAACCTATACATGTTGGCTTTCAGAGATCTCATAAAAAATCATAGTAAAATAAAACCATGATGATAATGAACTTGTACTGTATTTACTGTAATATACAACTACACTGTCTCTTGTTCCCATTTGGGCTTCATAATTTTTTCCCATACTATAACATTCTGCAGAATGTTTCAGTACCAAATGGGTTCAGGACACAACATCATAACCACTACAGGAAAATTCAATGGTTTTCTCCTTGGAAAATACCAAATTTCAAAATCCTACACACTAGTTCATTTTCATTTCCTCTTTACCACAATTCATTATCATATCTAAAAGAAGCTCTTGGCTGAAGCCTTATACTGTCTGCAGCATGTTACTTTCTTTGCAAATTTACTTTTAGGAAACATGATAAAGAAAAGCAACATACTCCACAGGCATCCCAAGTAAAACATTATAAATTCATATTCTCTCCTGCACTAATTTAAATGGGAAGCAAGAAAGAAAAGGAAAAGCCCTTACGGTTCTCAGATGAAACTTCACTGCTTTCATCCACCTCCACATACCGTGTCATAGTCAGAAAAACAATCCAAACAGATACTTCTGTCACTTTGCTAAACCAAAGAAGTTGCTACCATTGCCAGCAATATGGTCACACTACTTCCTGAGGTCTGTGTTCTAATAATCAGACTTTTAAAAATTACATACTTTTTTAAAAAATCCTTTTTCTGAACCAACCTCAGCACCAAAACATTGGTCTCTGCTTCAAGGTTCCCCATCTTAACTGAAGAGGAATGAAAAACCAAATGCTTTCAAGTCCTGAAGGAGTTGCTTCTTGTTGTGTTCAAAGTTGAAGAAAAGAGTGTGCTTTTTCTTCCACTGCCCTGTTTGGTTTCTGCCTTTAGAATTCAAAGATGTGTTTCATTCCTGGGCACCTAACAGGCTGAGATTTACATGTGAGAAAACATCCCCCAGGTTATTACCAAGGAGACAAAAATTGCTCCCACCCAGTTTAGCTGCCTTTCAGGAAAAAGACTGGAAAAATGGAAACAAGGGAGGGGAAGGAGATTCTATCTGAAGCTGAGGACAAGTAACACAGGTGAATCCAAAGTAATGGAGGCAAATATAAAAAAGAATATTATTTATTATTTTCTTTATTAATACTCACATGTAACCTTTGCTTTTTACACAAAAGTCGACTTTAGAAGAATGCCTCCTCGGCTTATCATGCCCAATGGGGCTTTTTCTTTCTGGACCACTTCCCCTTTCTCCACCCCCACCCCCACATCCAAATTACTCTTACATGTTCACAGATACCACGAAAACTTTGTAAACAAGATTTGGGTTACTGGAACTTGATTTCATGAACATCCCACTTCAAAATGGAAGGCAGGTGGAGGGCAGGGTAAGAAATAGGAGAAAGAGGACAAGAGAAAGCAAAGGAGAGGAGAAGAGGGGCACCTGGACAGAACGTTCAAGTCTTGCCTTTTCTGAGGGGTGTATGTGTGTATTTTGTGGCTGTTCCTTGAAATGCACTGACTCAAAACACTGACAGCAAGTGTCTGTGTGATTATTTATATATCTATAATAGAGTATGTGGGCTTCCTCCGTTTGAGTCTGGACTGTGTTTGTTTAAACACACTACAATCCTCTTTATAGGTATCATCACAGGGCATCAGGTCTCCCCCCTTTCAGAGACGGGGCTTCCGAAGCAGGGTCTTGCTGAGGTCTTTGACCTCTTCAGGACTGTTGACCCGCTCATAGCCCAGGACGGCCATGGGCTGGTAGCAAAACTCCTCCACCTGTTTTATCTGCTGGAAGGTGAGGGCGGTCCGCCAGGCATTGGCGGCCTGCGTGGCATTGCGTGCAGATACCACGAAAGGTTTGGAGGAGGAGCCCGAGCCACTGGTCATGTTCAGGGCAAACTGCTCCATTTCGGGGCTCACCAACAGTCCCACAAAATCGTACACTCTCCGTAGTGTCTTGACGGGGTCTCCCACTAGGTCCTCGTACCGCACCACCAGGTAGTGGCCCTGCAGCCAGTCAGGGGGCTGGAGGGCTGTCTGCAGCGTCTTAGCCATACTATTGCAGATGACCTCCATAGCGCCCAGAGCGTGGTAGTCCGCGGGGCCGCCCACGCCCTCCTTCTTGGCGCCAAGTTTGTGGCCCGCTGCCTCCAGGAAGGGCATGCGGTGGGCTCGCGGGTCTCGGCTGCGCACCACCTGTAGGCTCTCACGGATGAGGCCGTGGCGCGAGCGGATCCGTGAGCTCGCCACTGCGCGGGGATCACGCACCAGGTGGATGACCTTGAGGTCCAGGGCCGGGTCTCGCAGCAGTGGCGCCAACACCGCCACGTCGAAGACGCGCACACCCTTTATGACTAGTGTGCGGTACTTGCGGCACTCCTCCTCGAAACGCGCCAGGCGCTGCGGCGGGCACTTCTTGCACACGCGGTCGTCCACCAACCCCACAACCTCCTTGCGGTAGGCGGGGCAGAGTGGTGACGAGCACACTACCTTGTTGGTGGCTGCGCCGAAGATGCCCAGCGTGGTGAGGTTGCGCCCCCCGCTGCCCGCGGGGCTATACAGTTGGAAGACAGAGAGGTCGCAGCGGTACAGAGCGCTCAGCATGTCCCGCGCTGCCCCCTGCAGGGAAACGGCGTCCCCCGGATACAGTTTTTGCCATACATGCCACACTGGCTCGTAGAGAAAGAACACCTCGGGATTCTGATTGAATAGCTCGCCGAAGAACGACGAGCCAGAGCGCCACGTGGTGAACACGTACACCAGCTGCCGCTTGTCCCCGACGCTCCCGGTGCCCCGAGTGCCATTGCCTGCAGGGGCCGCAAACCCCGCCATCCCTGCCGCGGCTGCAGGAGCTGCCCCGACGGCGGCAGCGGGAGGTCGGTAAGGAGTGCGGAGGTCCAAACGGGCATGAGCACGGGGCGGCGCGGCCGGAGGAGGCCCCGGGCGCCCCCAGCTGCCTCCAGCTGCCCCTGCTGCGGCACCCAGCGGCCCGTCGGGGTTGCACTGCTGCAGCGGCTCCTTGTGCCACTTGTAGTCCAGGAGGTTGAGCATGGTGAGCACCAGCAGCAGTGCATAGCCCGCGCACAACACCAGCGCCTTCCTACGGAACACCTTCATTCCGAGAGGGGACGCAGGCCAGCGGCGTCCTGGGCGCCGGGGCCACTGCGGGAGCAGGGCACGCGGCGCGGCTGCAGGCGCAGCGTGGAGCAGCCGAGGGAGCGCGCCCGGGGGCAGAGCTCGCGGCGGGCTGCGGCTCATCACAGGCACAATCCGGGCCGGCGGCGCGGCGGAGGCAGCCCTGCAGCCCGGGAAGGGTGCAACGCAGCGGGCTGGCTGCTGGCGCCGGGACTCTGGCCGCGACTCCGAGGCGGGCGCGGCGGCTGGTCCCCAGCGCCCAAGGCTGGCTCTCCCATGGCAGCGGCTCCGGGAAGGACCTGCGAGGGGAAGCGGAGTGAGCGGATGCGCCCCAATCTCCCTCCCAGCCTTCTCCTCCTAAGTAACGCCCACCCTCGGTTCTGCCCGGTTCCTCCGCTCACCTGGAGCCGAGGGCGCGTCCGGGAGCGGCCCCGGATCACCGCCCAGTGGACTGTCCGGCTGTCACTCGTTCCTCGATTTCGCTCCCTCTCGCTTCCGCTGTGGGTCCCCGCACCTTCGAGGGGACGGAGGAGTCGGCCGACTTATCCCTGCGCAGAGTTTCCGGGCAGCGGGCGCCCTGCGGCTCGGGAAGAAAAACTTTCACCCGGCCCGGAGCCCCGCTCAGCGCTCCACCGAACCCGGAGCGTCCCGGCTCCAGCGACTTCTCCTTCGCTCTCTCGGGACCGCAGCTTCCTGCCTCGCTCAGGGGAATGAAGCCGGCTGGGGGCGATGGCTGGGGGCTGCTTATATGGGACTCAGCTCCCGGCATAGCGGCGCAGCCCCTCTCGCTTTCGGCCTCCGTGCGGCGAATTTTCCCACCTCTCTGGCAGCGGTGGATGGGGCACAGCGCGACCCCACAGCGGCGGCGGCGGCTGCTTCCATCACCAGGAGGATGCCCGGGCGGGCAGCGCAGGCAACCCCCGCCGCTCCGCAGCCTCCGACTGGCCCTAAAGGACCCTGAACACAACAGCGCTAGGCAAGAAAACCCAGGTGGGCAGCACTGCCCG
>NW_012100054.1:702461-705125 GCF_000951045.1 Mandrillus leucophaeus | reverse complement strand
CGCCGCCTCGGGGGTGAAAATGTGACCCGCTTTACCGCGATGCGCTGGGGCTGCAGTCCACCGGTCCGAAGGCGTAGCTCTCTGCGCGCAAAGCGCCGGGATGCGAACGCGGGATTCGGAGCGCGTCGGTGCCGAGAGCTGCCAGAGGCTTGAATTCTGCGTGCAGCTGCCGGACTCGGCCTCATGTTTTTGCTCTCAGAAAGAGTTGGTGATAAAGTTTGGGCAGAAATCCCGTCGGCCGTCCGCTCCTTGCTTCCCTCAGGGCCGACACTGCCAGCCTCTCCGGGCACTGAGGACACCCCCGCGCCCTGGAGCAGTGGGAGGATGCGGAGCGCCGTTCTCTGGCTTCCGACACCCTGCCAGCCCTCTCTAGCGGGTCTGTGCCTGCTCCTTCTCGAAGGAAGTAATAAATCTTTCTGACCTTGGGGGTCAGAGGAGACGCTTCAGTTTTCCGGAGGAGTATGCGGGCGGGGCCGTCTTTCCGCTTTACTGGACCTCTGGCCGGGGCTGCTCTTGTTTCATTGTGCCCCACGCTGATGCTCTCCGCATTTCCGCTCGCGGTGCTGCGTCCACTGTGATTGACGTCCTCTGGAATTGGGGTGATGGGGGAGGGGAACGCCCCATTCCAATTTGCAGTAAAATACTTGTCCCGCTTCTTGGTTTTGTAGATGAGATCAAAGAACTTGACCCCAAAGGAAACACCGTTGTTGAAAGAAAATCATTTTTCAGTTGCTTTGGGTTTAAGTACTTTTGTTTAAGGTTATGAGGAAAAGCTTCTCTCTCTCCACGCAACTCCCTCCCTCCCCAAGAACAGTAAGCCGTAGCCTCAACTTCATCTGTAGAATGGGGACAGTTTTAACAGCCTCTGGAGATTGAACGGTGGCTGAGTATCAGAACGCGCACACGGAAGATTAGACCTGAGTTCAGGCCTCCAAGTGCCGAAAAGGGAATCGCTGCGGGGCCTCAGGCTCAGCACCCTCGGATAAACAGAACGCTCGCTGATCTGGAGGAGTTTTGTTGCCTTCTGTCCCAACAGAGTTTTTAGAAGTTTATCAAAGTTACTGCACAATTATCTTTGTAGCATTTTGGGCAGACTTTTCAGAGGACCGTTCCAACATTAAAATATTGCTGTTTGCGCCATTATTCTTCTGTGGGTCTTACAGAATTCCCTGAGTACAAAGACGAAAAGTCACTTAACTCGCTTTCCATGGGTTTTTAACGCTCTTTTTATGGATTTAGTTTCAGGGGAGAAAAATGTTCAAAGAACTTGATTTATCCTTGTTTTCCAGAAAAACCCGTAATGCCATGAGTACAGTTCAGCTAATTTTTTCTTCTGGGGAGGGGGGTTGGGACAGGGACAGTAGAGCTCAAATTTTATATCCAGCTTTCTCAGATAATGTAACATTGCCTCTGGGAGTGGGTCGAGACAGGCAAGAATCCCTGTTAACAGATGAAGGTGGCAGAGTTCAATTGAACGACTCCCCATCTTTTCCTTTTCTGGATCCCCCAGCCTCCTCTTCGCCTGCTCTCTCAAATGCCCATGCCCCTTATTCACTCACCACTTTTCCCACGAAAACTAAAGTTACATTGGTGCATGAAAAGACTGATGGGAGAGAGAGGGATTTGGGGAGGAAAGTAATTCTCAATTTTAATATTCAACATGCTTCCAAGAAAAATAATTTCTAATATTTTTCATTTAGTTTCTGGCTTTGTACTTACCCAGAAAAAAACTGAATTGCATTAGTCGATGTAGGGACCCTTTTTAAAAACAATTGTTTGCATAGAAATTCTGTTGCAATTTTGTAACACTTTACTGGTGTTGGCAAAATAGTAAATCCATTTGCCAAGTGCCCCCACAGTGAGTGCTCAGCTGGCATAAATTTACAGGTTCTGGCATCTCCACCCTCTCCTTGCTTGCAAATATTTTCCCATTTTGTATGGTGTCATGATTCATTCTGAACTTTGTTATAGCTAATGATATCTGAAAACTTCATAATGCTTTCCTTCCGGCATTTGTTTGGAAAATCCTTTCATTTTAATCTACTTATTTTAGCATAGTAATGATCCAGACATATAATACGTCACATAATAATGTCACTTGCTCAAGAGCCAGTCATGCCACAGGGCTAGCCTTGATTTCGGCTCACTGGTTTCGTTTGTCACAATTCCATCTCCCCCAGGAGCTCCTTCAGTCTCTGTCTTCTCTGCTGTAGGCCCAGTACCCGAGAAAATTACAGAGATCTTCAAGGATCTTCTTCCAAATGTTTGCCCCTGGGCACCAAGATAGATTCACTCCCTCATAGTTTGAACAAATACGCATTTTCAATAGAACTTGAGATTATAGATTCAGGTTACTTATAATCCTTGATTTAAGATATGCTGCCATCGTTAGTCCAAGAGTGGCCCTTTTAAATGTCCTATGTTTTAATATAATGAATATGCATGAACCCATTACACAGCCCAAAAACCTCCAAGAGTAACTTAGTTTGGAAACTTAGATGAAATAATAAAGTTCTAAGAGGAAGAAAAAAAAACTTCCTTTAACAATCTCAAAAAGAAAGAAACTACTTATGGCCAGGCACGGTGGCTCACGGCTGTAATCCCAGCACTTTTGGGAGGCAGAGGTGGGCAGATCACCTGAGGTCAGGAGTTTGAGACCAGCCT
>NW_012100054.1:673848-701156 GCF_000951045.1 Mandrillus leucophaeus | reverse complement strand
TATATACATAAAACTCTTAAATAAAATATCAGCAAAACAAATCCAGTCAAGTGGGGAAGAAAGGACAATAAACTAGAACCAATTTGGGTTTATCCCAGGAATATATGGTAAGTACTACAGAGGAAATAAAATATTAATGTGATTGAGAGTGACTGGAAGCAGCTATTTTTAAATTGGGAAAGTGAGGTTTGCAAAGAGGGGGGTGACCCTTGCAAAGAATGAGGACACATCCAGATGAAAACTGAGGGATGAGAATTGCATGCAGCCGATACTGCAAGTGCAGAAGCCCTGAGTAGGGATGAGGTCTAGCCCAGTGAATGCAATTATGCTGTCTACCTGATTGGGGTATACCTGGTTGACAAAACCTGAAGGGGTTTCCTTAACATAGACTTTAAAAAGCAGCTTGTTGAGAAACACAGATTGGGCAAGTGGCCCACTCCTGTAATCCCAGCACTTCGGGAGACCAAGGCAGGAGGATCACTTGAGCCCAGGAGTTTGAGACCAGCCTGGGCAACATAGTGAGACCTGCCCCCCAATACCCTCCCACTACCCCTTACCCCCATCTCCACAAAAAATACTAAAAATTAGCTGGGCATAATGGCACAGGCCTGTAGTCCTAGGTACTCTGGAGACTGAGGTGGGAGGCTCACTTCAGCCCATGAGTTCAAGGCTGAAGTGAACTATGTTGGTGCCAGTGCACTCCAGCCTGAGTGATAGAGCAAGACTCTGTCTCAAGAAAAAGAGGAGAAGGCAGTGGCAGGAGGCAGGAAGGGGAAAAAGAAAAAGAAGCAGCACAAAAAGGTTGTTATGGGAGAAGGGCACATAGGTTTGCTTCTCTAAGAACATATGTAGCTAATTTCTAAATGTGTCGCTCTGGTGTTGTCTCTGAGCACCACTCTGTCCTCCTCAGATTCCACCTGGACTTCCTCAGCCTTTCTGCATCTTCACCTTTGAGACCTAGCCCAGCTATCTACTTCCTGGGTCTCACCCCAGCCTGGAAGGTTGGTAACAAAACCTGTGGCTTCTTCTTGCAGTTTTTTCCTTCCAGATATTAGAGGACAGGAGCTAGCTAGCTGGACCAGTTATAGCTGGAGATGCTCCGCCACCCCAGCTAGAACCACTGACTCCTCTAGCCCGCCAGCCATTGCTCTGTTCCCTGTTGTAGGCATCCTATTGGGTTGTGCCTGACCCACATCCATTCTTCTTTTCTGTGGTAACAGTGTCTGAACCAACACACCCCATTGTACGTGGATTTGGTGGGACCTTCAGCCAAATTGCTTCTTCCCTCCTCCCAAGGGGCAGGTACCTGACCCAAGCTCAACCAATTAGATGTTCTCTCCATGAAAGTTGCATTCATTCATTCACTCAGACACTCATTCAGTCATGCTGTATGTATTGAGCTGCCAACATGTGCCAGGCAATCTGAATCTTTAGCAGAGAGATTCATAAGAAGGAAAATGGTTGCTGCCCTCTCAGGCCAACAGCGGAGCCCTAAAGCAATGGCTCATTATCTCTCACAAGGGACCCTACCCTTTTTAAGACTATTGTTTGTTCTTTCTTTAAAGTCTGTGAGCCACCCCAAATGCTTGACCAAACCCCTTTCTCCTCCTGCTTATGTTACTCACCATCCATTTCTGTTATTTACAATCAAAAATTTCTGGCTGGGTATGGTGGCTCACGCCTGTAATCTCAGCACTTTGGGAGGCCAAGGCGGGTGGATCACTTGAGGTCAGGAGTTCAAGACCAGCCTGGTCAACACGATGAACCCCCCCCCTTCTCTGCTAAAAATACAAAAAATTAGCCAGACATGGTGGTGTGTACCTGTAATCCCAGTTACTTGGGAGGCTGAGGCAGGAGAATCGCTTGAACCCTGGAGGCGGAAGTTACAGTGAGCCGAGATTGTGCCACTGTACACCAGCCTGGGTGACAGAGCAAGAAAAAAAAAAAAAAATCTAATTGACAGGCTGGCTCGCTGCCTAATTACAGATCTGGTGTCATTCATGCTTTTGTCATTGTACCTTGTTCTCCATCTGTCCTTACAACAGGGCTTTCTCTTTGAATCCTTGCTTTTAAATTCTGGTTTTTAGAGAGCCAGTCATGCTAAGGAACTCCGTCTCTGCCCCACATCAACATCAGTGGCCTCATCATTCACATCTTTCCTTGGACTTGATTGTCACCATCAACTGGCTGGGCTGCTCCCTTGTGACCCCTGACAGCCGGGATTGCCTTTACAATAACGAGTATACTCTTCTCATTGGATTTACTTCCAAAGCCACATCTCATTATTGTTATCATTATCTCCTGATTTCTGTCCCAAGGACTTTCTAGGTTTTTTTACTATTATTTATTTATAGCCCCCTCTATCTTTTTTTTTCAAGATAGTAGGTATGTGAGGTAGTTCACAAAGAAAAAGACAAAAAAAAATTGATTAAAGGGAAAATAACATAAATTCAGGGGTATGGTCTGTGTAACAATTCATTCCATAAGGTTTTGCATTTGCTAGACGTGAACAACAACAACAACAACAACAACAAAACAGCTTTGAGTTTCCCAGTAATCATAGTAAAAAGTGAAAATTAGCTGGGCATGGTCACTTACACTTGTAATCCCAACATTTTGGGAGGCTAAGGCAAGCAGATCACTTGAGGTCAGGAATTCGAGACCAGCCTGGCCAACATGGTGAAACCCTGTCTCTACCAAAAAATACAAAAGTTAGCCAGGCGTGGTGGTGCATGCCTATAACCCCAGCTACTCGGGAGGCTGAAATGGGAGAATCGCTTGAACCACTTCAGGTGGGAGGCAGAGGTTGCAGTGAGCCAAGATCTCACCACTGCACTCCAACCTGGATGACAGAGTGAGACCCTGTATCAAAAAAAAAAGAAGGAAAATTGGAAAATCGCTTAGATTCACAGCTTTGCCTGACATAGGGACTCAAGAAAAAAATCTTATCTTCCTTCAATAATGTGAGCTTCACTCATGTGATTTCTTTATTCACTGCTTTATTCCCAATAAAGGGAATAGCACAGTGTCTGGTATATAAGTGCTCAATACGTATTTATTGACTGACTTACTCTGGCCCCTTATAAAAGAATTATGTGTTATAGAAAGTGGACTATGTCCTTCAATATATCTCTACAATAAAAACAACTGTAGAGTCAGCTAGGGATGTGCTGATTCTTATAAACAAAATCAATGCAATCAAATGGCATAACATCAATGCTCAGTTCACTAAAGGCAATTTCGTGTGGACTACGTCCACCACTCTGAAGGTCTGGCCTGCTGACTCATCTGAGCATGCTTTGCAAAGCTATTTTCATGCCAAAGTAAGTAGGGATGACTAGCTTCTAGGAAGAGGCTTCTTGGAGAAACTCCTGCAGAGAAGCAAGAGACTTAGTTTCTGTCACCTCTTTCCACAGCTCCCTGCCAAACCTTCCCAACAGCAGAAGAAGCTGCATCTTGTGCTACCCTCTATTAGAAAGTAGTCTTGAAGCATTTTGAAAATTATTTCAATTTTCCCCTGGGCTCTCCCCTCAGTTTCCCATGATTCATGAGTTATGAACCCACCAAATAGGATTGAAGTCGGCTCTGTCCAGTGTGCCTTGCTCTGGCCACTGCCCCTCACCTCTGTCTGGAGCTCCAGCTTCTGGGAATTCTTCCCTGGAACAAGCCTGTTCTCTCCATGGGGGCCTGCCCCTCATGACTGGGTGCTTAGAGGCCAGACCTCCTTGTACCCACTCACAGAGATGGCCGTCCCATGTACTGTGGACATTCTGGGCTACTCTCCCACCTGGTCCTAATGGCTCAGGAGAGATGAGCCTCGCTGTATTTTGAAATACAACATTTGAAATCCTGGAGAAGCTTTGACACTGAGGTTTCAGTGGGTGATCACAAATGCTTTAAAAATAAGTAACCAGCCCAGGCTCGGTAGCTCACATCTGTAATCCCAGCACTTTGGGAGGCTGAGGCGGGCAGATCACCTGAGGTCAGGAGTTTGAGACCAGCCTGACCAACATGGTGAAACCCCGTCTCTACTAAAAATACAAAAATTAGCCAGGTGTGGTGGCAGGTGCCTGTAATTCCCAGTTACTTGGGAGCCTGAGGCAGGAGAATCACTTGAACCCAGGAGGCGGAGGTTGCAGTGAACCGAGATCATGCCACTACACTCCAGCCTGGGTGATAGAGCAAGACTCCATCTCAAAAAAATAAAATAAAATAAAATAAGTAACCAGTCACCAAAATCAACTGTCACGAGGAAGCAGAGAAAATGTCACATTAGTAGAAACTCCAAGAGACATTCATATGGCTCTGCAGTAATAGAATTCGGTTTAAAACAAATAAAGCAATGTCTACTGTAATACCCCCGTGCCTTCAATGTCACTTCTACATCAGGTACTACAGAATCTGATTTAAAGGGTTGCCAATTGGAAAATCTCTTTATTGACAGAAAAAATTAAGTTCCTTGAAATTCAGAAACAGTATCGGCTCCGGTACAGAATTTGGAATCAACCCTAGATTTAATTCCCTACAGGCTGACTTTCCAGGTCTACGTTCTTGGAAAAGATATGTAATTTCTTCAGGCCTCAGTTTTCCCCATCTGTAATACAGAGCTAATAGCTGTCTCATAGAATGGCTAGGAAAACCTGGAGAGAGCTCAGAAGTAAAGCATATGTCATGTCACAGCACTGACTAGTTATGAAATAATAATTCCTGCCCCAACTCCCAGGGAAAGCCCAGGGCTAAGAGCCTCTTTTTCCTGGGGAGGAGGTAAAGCTGGTTAAAAGGAGAATTCAGGATCTACAAGAAACAGGATGCTATATCACTTTCTTTACCCCTTTCTTGATAAGGACATTGGGGACTTGGTTTGGTGAAGTCCTTTGGCGGGGCAGGGAGGGTTGAGGTTTGTAAGGGAAGAAAGATGGAGAGGAGATTTCGATGATTAACAGAGAGGAAGGGGCCCTTCGCAGCCAGTTCACCTGTGAGTTTCATTGGTCTTGACATCCACTTGGCCTTGCTATCCAAAGTGTGGTCAGTGGATCAGCTGAATTGGAGTCACCTGACAGCTTGCTAGAGCTGCAGAATCTTAGGGCCTAGACCTCCTGTGTCAGAATCTGCATTTTAACAAGACCTCTGAGTGACTGGTTCACATTCAAGTTTGGGAAGCGTGGTAGCAGCCACTATAGTATTTAATGTCGAGTAAACCTCCACAGTGAATAACTCAGTGTTGTCCAGGTGGGTGAACTGAACCCCCTACCTTCCTGTTGCATGAGATTATCAGGTGCAGAGTAAAGGCTTCTTCTGGAGCAGCTGCTAGCCCATGCAGTGCACTTGTGAAAATTAGAGAGACAGGTCCAGAATGGCTATTATTAAAAAGGCAAAAAAATAACAGATGCTGGTAAGGCTTCAGAGAAAAGGGAATGCTTACTCGTAGTGATGTAGGATTTTTCTTCTCAGTCACTTCGCAAGCCAGGGACTTCTGACCAGCAATACCCCTCCCAGGTCCCACTTGGCCACACTGGCATGCCCCAGCTCACCTGTATTAGAGCTTGTGCCCACGTTGGGCCACTCCTGAGCTCTTGTACTGCACCCTATTTACACCTATCACCTGACAGGATTTGCAGGATAATTGTCCAGAACTAGAAGGCTGATCCAGATTTTTACATTACCCATCCTTTCTGTTTCTTCTGAGTTGTAACTGGAGATCACTGGTTGGTTCACAGGAATAGGCAGAGTTAGTCTAAAATGTAGGCAAAATTTTAACTTATAAGACTAGAATTTAATAACAAGTATATAACTTTTAAAAAAAATAATTTTTCTCTCTCCAGTCATCATTTTAGTTACGAAAAAAAAAATGACAGGACTGAATTGTTTGCAAAATAAGCTTTAGTCTTATACTTGGCCTGATTATTTGCATCAAGTACAATAAGGATAATTATTTTTCACATAGGCTTTTAAAGTTGGCTTTGATGGGGCTGGGCACGGTGGCTCCCACCTGTAATCCCAGCACTTTGGGAGGCCGAGGCGGGTGGATCACCTGAGGTCAGGAGTTCAAGACCAGCCTGATCAACATGGTGAAACCCCATCTGTACTAAAAATAAAAAAAAATGAGCTAGACGTGGTGATGGGCACCTGTAATCCCAGCTACTTGGGAGGCTGAGGCAGGAGAATCACTTGAACCTGGGAGGCAGAGGTTGCAGTGAGCCAAGATCACACCACTGCACTCCAGCCTGGGCAACAAAGTAAGACTGTCTCAAAAAAAAAAAAAAAAAAATGGCTTTGATGGAACTCTGTTCAGGAATCTCAGATAAGACCTTTTAAAGCTGAGCCCAGCCATGGGTTTGTACCCTCAAATACCTATGAGTTGGGTAAATTCCTCTCTGTTTTGTTTTGTTTTGTTTTGTTTTGTTTTGTTTGAGATGGAGTCTCACTCTTTTGCCCAGGCTAGAGTGTAGTGGTACAATCTTGGCTCACTGCCCTCTCCGCCTCCCAAGTTCAAGTAATTCTTCTGCCTCAGTCTCCCGAGTAGCTGGGACTACAGGTACGTGCTGCCATGCCCAGCTAATTTTTTTGTATTTTTAGTAGAGACAGGATTTCACCATTTGGGCCAGCCTGGTCTAAAACTCCTGGCCTCAAGTGATCCACCCACCTCAGCCTCCCAAAGTGCTGGGATTACAGGCATGAGCCACTGTACCCAGCCTAAATTTCTCTCTTCTTGAGGTCCCAAGATAACATGGGGCTCCCAGGCCTGTTAGAAAGTGACATTCTTTACTCACCACAGGTTAGGAATCCTGTATAGGGACTAGGTAGACAAGGTATGAGGCCGGTTTTCCCAAGGGGCTTTTATTGGCTCTGCAAGTCAAGCTTGATTTTTTTAAGGGAAGCATGCCCTTTCCAGTCCAAGCCTTGGTAAAACAACCAGTTTCTCCAATTGTATCCTGCTGCAAAACAAAATGGATTCTTATTGATTGCACTGATGCAAATAGCTGTGTTGCCGTAAGTTAAGAATACTCACAGTTTCCAAATTCTAGAGAAATCAGGCAGAGAGAAACAAATATGCCTCAAATTTTGTTCACAGGAGTATATCTTACTCAATTGTTAAAAGCTGTAGATAGCTCAAAAGAAAAGTTTCCTTGGCTCTGAAAAACAAAACAAAGATCAGCAATGTTTTAAGCAAAAAAGTTTAAAAAGATTACTTCAGTTTTTATGTTAGTTCAGTCCATTCAGTTAACTCTTGTTGGCTTGATATTCATGAACATTTCAGCTCTTCATGAGTCCTGTATGTTTTCCTCTATTCCAATGTTACAATATCCAAAGCTATCAGAAACCTGCATTTGAGATCACCTATCAAAGTCCTATAGCTGATTATAAACCATAGTTTGAAGAGGATCAAAACAAGGCAACAATTGTCTGTGAATGACAAAACGTCTTTGGGTAGTCACATTCAAAAATATGATTGACAAAGGAATTTGCTTATTTCTATGGTTTACAATAATATAACCTTAATCATGATTGATAACATATACTCAGATATTAGAATTTTAGAAATCCCATACAATTTTGGAACATATATTAATATTATTCACTGAAATATAACCTGAAGGTTAAACCTTATTTTTATTTTGGCAATCCCAAATAAATAAACATGTCAGATAATCCTGTTTACCTCTCTTTTGGATGCTCCAGGGGCCCTCTGTAGCATCCAAAAGTTAGGGATTAGAAAAGACAATTTTGAAGCTGATTTTGGGAAGCCTATCAAACATGCTAAATGTCCAAAACACTTGATAGTATGAAATAAAATTCCAGGTTACCACAAGTCATTTATTTAGCCAAAATGATGACTCAAGAATTTTTTAAAAGGCAAAAACCTTTCATTATCCTTTACTATTACATGAAAATCTTGTTCAAAAGAGAGGAAATCTGATTTCACCCTTGTGTTAGTCTGCTATTAACGTCAACCACAATTTTTTAATGAAACGTTATAAATAATTCTATCCAATCTTAACTAGTTTGGCCATGAGGTGAGATTGTTATAGACTTTTTATAACCCTTTATAAATTTTTGTTAAAGAGCAGATTAATGCCTTAAGAAAATCTTGTTGTGCTTTTATTTCAGTGCTCAATTTATGGAAAAACCATATAATATCCTTTTGAATTTAGTCAATATGTTCACAGAGTTTCTCTTACAGGATTAATTTTTACAAACTTTCCACAACTTGGTTAAGCCTTTAGCTTTATCTTATTTAATTTAAAACAATCTTGTAACCCTCTAAACTATGCAAAAATTTACATTTTCATGCCTTCTTATAATTTTTACTAAAAACATGTTTTACTTTTCTTACACACCTTGCATGTAAATCTATTTTCAGTAGTCTCAATTACATGTTATAATGGTAACTCTTGTCAATTTTTAATTTTAATATAAAACCTGGTAAGTTATTTTAATTATGTGCCAGGTGTAGCTAAAGTCTGACACTTCCCAACATAGTTGGGGGCGTAGTTAACTCCACATGTCCCCAGGCCTTACCAAACTGTAAAGCAGGCAAGTTGAACAAATTTTCAAAAGCCAGAGAAACAGTTTATAACCTTAAAACATTTAGCAAACCTAGTGTCTGATCTGCATAATCTCACCATATATTTACATTTTGAAGACATTTGTTTTTTACCAATTATCTTTGAAGCTGTTTTTATTTCTCAAATATGAAAGTCACATGGACTAAAAGGCATTACAACTTTCATTTTGTTTCTTCAAAAAAATTGATCTAAGTGCTTATTTTTCTTTAGGCCAATGAATTAGAGCTCTTTTTTAAATAAACATCATACATGCAACACATATATAATTACACAGGCAGACAGAAGACGATCCAGTAGTTGTAGGATTTTTCATTTACCCCAATCTCCTAATTGGATTACTGGCTTCATGGTGGAGCCCTTAAAGAAACAGGGCTAGGAAAACATGCAGTTTCTAGGGCCTAATAAACAGGTATAGCTAGATGACAAAAACAGATTTTGAGAGGGATATATCTGCTTTTAATTCCTGGGGTTTCATGAGGAAAACAGAGGTCTTTTTTCCTAAACAGAGTCTGTGGTGCCTTCTCTGTTTTTCCCAAGGAGTCTCAGAAGTTACCTTAGGGCCTCTTACGTGTGCATTGAGTGGCAAGACAAAATAGAGAAAAATAATTCAGTCACCTGAGGAGAAAAAAACGTTTTCCAGCAACACAAGATCCAATAAGAGGAAAAAAAAACATGAAGATCTTTTAAATATACCTATAGCTTGCATATCTACTTTTAGTTAAGCTGGCTTTTAACTATAACATTCTTTAAGAAAATACTTTTAAATCCCTTTTTACCCAACTTTAGCCAAGTGGCCAATATTTCTGGCTTTTGAACTTTACCAAAAGTAACCTCACAGGTGAAACCAACAAGCCTCAACTAAGGTTATGACTTAACTGCGAGCATACAAGGTATTTTCAAATAGGTGGTAAGCAGTTTTCACAAAATCTGAAATCTTTAAAAGTAGCTCAGAGAAAGGAAGATTTAAGAAAGGAAGTTAGAAGTTGTTCATGGAGGGGAGACATTAACCAGAAAGTACTCATTCCCATTGTAAAATGGTAGAGACCAAAAGAAAGTACTGCCACATGGTTACAAGGTCAAGCTCCCAAGGATGTAAAACAAGATGGAGACCTCATCTAGTTTTTTTCACAACTTTACAGTGATCTTTACCATTCCTTTACCAGTTTGCACAGGGAGAGAAAGGTCAGAAGTCCGACTTGTTAAAAAACCCTTTACCCTTTGCCGGCATGTCAGACTTCTGGGTTCCCTTCCCTCAAGCTCAATTTTAAGCCAAGCAGTTTAAGATTTGGGGAAATTAGCTTTTCCCTGTTTGGGGAATGCATCTGAGGGGAGTGTACTCTGGTACAGGGACACAATTACCTATCCACAAAGAGAAGACAGAGGAAGAAAAGGAAAAAAATAAAAGTTCTTTTTTGCAAAGGATTCCCAGTGATTCAGGGGGCATTTGAGAGAAATACAGACTGAAGATGATTGCTTACCCATTTGAAAAGGAAGGGGAAACTGTCCCTTAGTTCCTTTCTCTTCCCAGCAAATACCCAGGGTATGTGAGGGAAAGAAAGAAAAGGCATCCCCCTTCTTTCTTCCATCCTTATATCCCGAGTCCTGGCGACCTCACCAGGGTGCCACCCATGGGTGCCAATGCAGCTTTCACCCATCTTAACAGGAGGCCCAGGTGGTGGGAATTATCTGCACTCACCCACGCACTACCTGTACCCCATGCTGTCGGTAACCTTTGAGTTCCCCAGACCTCATTTATGCCATGGATACTAGCATGACCTCTATCCATGAAATGGAGGGGGGTGTCTAATCAGCAGGAATTAGTCATACTCATCTGCACTGTTCCCCTTTACTTCCGTTGTTGTCTGCCTCTGGATCCCTCAGATCCAGCTTCTCTTTCGAGGGCTTCAACCTGAAGCTTGGAATTGAGTTTGGGACAAAAAGCTGTCTCAGGAGGGTACATAGACTCATTAAGTTAGGGAATCCCATGAATTGGGTCCTGGCCTAGTAAGACACCTTTCAAAAGGTAAAAACCTCTCACATTAAAAAACCCCCTGTATTTACAGGGCTATGTGAAGTCCTGACATGGTGGAGAAAAGAAAAAAAAAAAAAAAACTTAAGTGCAGCAGGGAAGATGCCTGGGGAAAAAAGCCTCTTGATCTATGAAAATGGGTTCCTTCAGCAGGGGAAAACTCTTAATCACTGTACCCTCCTTGCCAGGCAGAAACCACATTGTTCTGAATTGCATACCTGATGGCTGGGCCAAATGCTCATTCTACCTAGTAATATCTCTGCAATATGCAACACCCTTAACATTATAAAAGAAGAAATAGATACTGTGACAGCCCCCAGAAAAGAAGAAAAATACCATAGAAAAGACTGCTGGATTGGAACAAGGCCAACATTCCCAAACCCTGAGAGCAATGGGGTGGGGGGTTGGGGTCCTCTCCAGCACCCTGTCCTCTATAGCTATGCCATTCATTCTTAATGGGCTCACCAGAGGTTCAGTGCTTCATCTGCCTTCAGAAAAAATGTCTGAGGACAAGAAGCCTCAGAAAAAAGTGAAGAGTCTAGGTTCACATTTACTCACTCTTCAGGTATCCCAGACAAGCCCCCAAAAATAATGTAGGATTTTTCTTCTTGGTCGCTTTGCAAGCCAGGGACCTCCCACCTGGGCCCTATTTGGCCACTCTGGCATGCCCCAGCTCACCTGTGTTATAGCTTCTACCCATGTTCAATGATTCCCAAGCTTTTGCACCACACCCAAGAAGAATGAGAATATGCTTGACATTGAAGGATGAGGAGGGCAGAGAATTTTATTTTATTTTTATTTTTATTTATTTATTTTTTTTGAGATGGAGTCTCACACTGTTGCCCAGGCAGGAGTGCAGTGGCACAATCTCAGTTCACTGCAACCCCTGCCTCCCAGGTTCAAGCGATTCTCCTGCCTCAGCCTCCCAAGTAGCTGGGATTACAAGCACCTGCCATGATGCCCAGCTAATTTTTTTGTATTTTTTTTTTTTTTTAGTAGAGAGGGTGTTTCACCATGTTGGCCAGGCTGGTCTCGAACTCCCAACCTCACGGTCTGCCCACCTCGGACTCCCAAAATGCTGGGATTACAGGCATGAGTCACCATGCCCAGCCAGCAGAGAATTTTATTAAGTGATGAAACAGCTTTCAGCAAAGAGGGGATGCCTACACAAAGGCAGGAAAGTCCCCTGTGTGGCTGGGTCTGGGCCTTTTATGGACTCAGAATGGGAAGTATGTGCTGATTGATTTGTGAGTATGCAAAAAGAATGGTTACAGTGAAGACACCACTCAAAGGTGGGCATGATTGTGTAGAGCAGCAATGAGGAAAGCGTAGGTATATGTAAAATAGGTGAAGGGTGAAGATCAACTAGAAGAAAGCACACCAAATAAGGAGACAGTTCTCAATCTGGTCCAAGGATTTAACTTGTAGCTTGGCTTTCAGGCTTTAAAATGCCTTTGGCTTGGAGGCAGCGTTTCACTGGAGACCCAACCCTCTCAGCCTAGGCATTTGACTGCCTCCTGCCACTCTCAGTGGGAGTGTAAATTATCGCAGCCACTCTGGAAAGCAGCTTGGAGCTTTCTCGAGTAACTTGAAACAGAACTAACATTTGACCCAGCAATCCTATTACTTGGTATATATCCTAAGGAAAATAAACCATTCTACCAAAAAGACACACGCACTCATGTTTCATCAAAGCACTAAGCAAAGACAAGGAACCAACCTAGGAACCTATCAACAGTGGATTGGTTAAAGAAAATGTGGTACATGTACACCATGGAACACTTCACAGCCATAAAAATAACACAATCATGTCTTTTTCAGTAATATGGAGGCAGCTGGAAGCCATTATCTTAAGTGAATTAATGTAAGAACAGAAAACCAAATACTGCATGCTCTCACAAGTGAAAGCTAAATACTGGGCACACATGGACATAAAGATGGCAACAGTAGGTCCTAGGGACTACTATGGGGGGAGAGAAAGAGGGAGACAAGGGTTAAAAAACTACCTATTGGTTACTATGCTTACTACCTGGGTGATGGGATCATTCATACCCCAAAGCTCAGCATCACACAGTGTACCCACGTAACAAACCTAAATGTACCCCCTGCATCTAAAATAAAACTTGAAATTAAAAAGGAATGGACTGGGCATGGTGGCTCACACCTGTAATCTCAACACTTTGGGAGGCCAAGTCAGGTGGATCACTTGAGGTCAAGAGTTTGAGACCAGCTTGGCCAACATGGTGAAACCCTGTCTCTACCAAAAATACAAAAAATTACAAATATACAAAAATACAAAAATATACAAAAATACAAAAAATATAGGCAGGTGCCTATAGTCCCAGCTACTCAGGGGGCTGAGGTGGAAGAATCACTTGGACCTGGGAGGCGGAGGTTGCAGTGAGCTGAGATCACACCACTGCACTCCACCCTGGGCAACAGAGTGAAATTCAATCTAAATAATAATAATAATAATAATAATGACATTATAATAATATAAAATAATAAATTACTTCATAATACTGAGAGAGAGAGAGACGTGTCTCCCTCCTCTCTCTTATGCCGCCCCTCACCAGGGTACACAGCCAGAGGGCAGATGCAGGATGGATTTCAGTGGCACTCACTGCACCACTGGATATTTGGTGCCAGATATAACCTGTACAACTATATGAGGCCTGTAAAAATAAGTAAAATAATGCTTTAAAATTCCCGAAAATTAGCCCATCACCTTAAACCTCCACATGTACCAAAAGCAACAGAAATCGCTGCTTTGCTTGCATTAACCAGAAAGAAAAAGAAATTATAGCCACAATTCATTACAGTAGCAACACATTGTGACACTGGTTCTCTATGAAGACAGACAAGCACTCTGGGCACGTTGTGAGTCTCACAGTGCACATTGCCACACACAGAAGCAAATTCTATTCTAGGCAATGTTATCTCTTATCCTTGTAACTTATAAACTCTTATGCAGAGACATGGAATTTTCCACAGGTGATCTCTGTGCTTGTGTGTGTAATTCCTATGGTGTATTGGTGAGTGAAGTGGATGTACAATTTCATACAGATGTCATTTGGCATCACAGGATAAAAAATTCCACAGGGGAAAACACTGAATAAAGAAAGTAGCTTTCAATCTAGTTGGTTTCATTCCGCGTCTTCTCAGTTCTATTATTAGTCTCTTTTCCCCTTTCATCTTCTATCACAGTTGCTGAGTTCTGAATTCCCAAAGTTTTTTGTTTTTTGTTTGTTTTGGAGACAGAGTCTTGTGCTGTCACCCAGGCTGGACTGCAGTGGCATGATCCCGGCTCACTGCAACCTCCACCTCCCGGGTTCAAGTGATTCTCCTGCCTCAGCCTCCCGAGTACCTGGGACTAGAAGTATGTGCCACCACACCCAGCTCATTTTTGTATTTTTAGCAGAAATGGGGTTTCACCATATTGGCCAGGCTGGTCTCAAACTCCTGACCTCAGGTGATCCGCCTGCCTCGGCCTCCCAAAGTGCTGGGATTACAGGCGTGAGCCACCGCACCCAGCCGTATTCCCGAAGTTTTATGTCAACTCTTTATACTTTGGCTCAGACCTTGCCTAGTTACATGCTGAAAAGTTAGATGCAATTTTGGTTCAAAATGTAACATCTCATTAGTTTTCAGATGATATATCTTCATCCTTCTATAGGTTTCTCTTTTCTCAGTCACAACATTACATGTAGTTCTACTTACTTCAAAGGAACAACCTTTCGGCTCAAGTACAGTTTCTGCCACATCCATTTCTAGAACACAAAATGTTTTGTTGATTTCGTGCACTGTTTCTTTGCTTTGCCTTGTTAGCTGTCAATTTTTATGCATTGATTTTATTGTTAGGACACAACTTATTATACAGAAAAGTCTCTTCTGCAAATCCATGCCCCACTTACAGTTTTTGGAGACAATCTGCATTGTAATGCCACAGGTCAAATTCCAATTAAACAAATAACCTAAATGCCTAGCCTTTCTATGAAAATATGTTGTTTTCTTAATCTCCAGCCAATGTCTCATTTGTCATTTATTTCAGGATCTAGTTGGCTCGATGAAATTTTTTGCAGCGTGTATTAGGAATTTATTGTAGTGAGATACTGTTTTGATTTTTATGACAAGCATCTGGGTTCATCTAGATTTATTTTCCCATCATTATTTTAATGCTGGATATTTTGTTTCTTTTTTCCCCAGTATCTCATCTGCCTAGAACCGGGAGACTGGTGTGCTTTTGACCTGTCATTGTAGTTAATCATTGCATACTCATTATAGTGAGCCATGCAAATGTACAGCCATTGCCACTGCCTGGACTCTGTGCCCAAAGAATGCAGATTTGATGTACGACATCACGACACGTGGTGGTGTGCTTGGCAGAACGGCAGCACCAAAGAAGCAGGAATAGTAGTCACTGATGACAGAAGGAAACGCTATCCTGCTGGTGAAAATTAATTCTTCTCAGTTAATATGCATGGCACTGCTCTGGAAGCTTTTGGATCTCTGGCTTGTTTAGCTCTGTCCACAGTAATGTAGAAGCCACAACATCTTCACATATTTGGAGCCTTTTTGCTGGTGTCACCAGATCATGGCTCTTGGGTATCCATTTCTCAAATGTGGCCCTTCTGCTAGAGTGCTGTGTTGGAGAGGAACCTAAGAGAGACGGTGGCAGTTGGTATGTTTTGGCTGAATGGCATTGTTCCTTAAACAGCTGGATTTGGCCAGCCATCATGGCCATCAGCTTGGTGTTTACGGCCCTTATGAAGCTCCCATTTCACTCAGGCAGGCAATCATTTACTTATGTTCTGCTGGAAACCCTTAGAAATACGTGCTCAATAGTTGCAGATGTGCCCACAGCTTTCCCATGGTCCCAGCCTGGGTCAGCAATCTTTTACATCCTTTTAAATAACCCACACTGTAATCCCCCAATAGCATATTATCCATCTAGTTATTAATGGCAAAGTGCTGAATATGCACTGTGTTTGTTTGGGCTCACATTTAGTCTAATCCCATGGTTCCTCCTGATTCAAAGTCTTGATTTACCTATAAGACCTCCCACATCACTGATTCTTGCTGTCAAAGGAAGGCAGATAATGTCATCAGCTTGCATGGTTTACTTTCAAAGCAACTTGCAGATACTAGTCCTTATATCTCCCACGAGAGAAAGATGGAAATTTTAAGAAGACTGAACACGTGGTACTAATTTTGCCCACAAATAACTAGGTCCAGCAGAATTTTAGCGTCTTTATTTCAGTGTCTCCCACGGACTACTTAATGCCTAAACACTGCTTATACAGAGAACCTGAACAGAGAACGAAGAAAAGAAGATCTCCTCTCTATCCTCCCACATCCAATCATTCTCCTCCCCGTTTCTCCCACAGAAATGCCACCTCGTTGGTAGCAAATAAGCAGGTAAGTCTCATGGGCAACATTAGAGATATATAAACATGGCAAATAAGATACATAAACAACTGAGATACATAAACTGACCTAGCCCAGTGGTACTGCAAGCCAATGACGGCAAAAGGAACGCTGAGTCCACACTCAGGAGCTTCTTTCTGCCCTTGAGTTCTGTGTTTATTCTCCAGAGTCACACTCTCTTTCAAGTGGTCCAAAGACCTTCTTAAAGTGAAATTTGAACACTCCCCATCCTCCCATAAATCATCATGTCCAAGGCTGGGTACTGGGAGCCTGTTGGAGACACCCTCCAGCTGATTCTGGTACACACTTAAGTTGAGGAACCATCGTCCATGGCAGCAGCACACACCTTGACTCAGCTTTTCATGGTCTTTTCCCTCATTTGGAAAGTCCCTTGGTCCCATGCCAATCTCCACCCAAAGAAAGCCTCCTCCAGGGAGACTTACAGAATTACTACAGGAAAAAGCAGCAGCTAATGCCCAGAGCTCCTTCCAGAGCTCATGTTTGAACCACTGAGTTAGCTGATATTATAGAGATGCATGTGCTTGTCTTATTTCCTTTTATATGGGTTTCTAAACTTCATTCATTCCTCTACCACTTTTATTCTCTTTCACCATAAGCAGACTCCACTTGTCCTATTGTTTAGTATTTTCTTTCATCTGACTCACTGTTCAAGACCTAATTTATGTTTATTTTAAATAAAAATCATATACCACCACAGTAAATTGAAACCATTTCGTGTTCCAGAAATGAAAAGTAACCAAAAAATTAAAAAGTTGTAAAATTCTAGTTTGATTATGGCCTATAAAAGTCTTAGACATTGTTCCTTGTTTTATTTTTTTAAAGGAGGGGGAGATTAGCTTTTAGAAAGCATTAAAGACAGAATACCCCAAACTAAAATTGAAAATCATTTCTCATTCTCCCAAAAATTACCTCATGAGTAAGTAATAGGGTTCGTATTCTTTAAGAAACCCTGCCCCAGATATTTAAAGTTTCTCAAAGACAAGGGTATTGCATTACAGGAGCTATTCTGATTCAAAGGTAGACATACTGCTGCATAACAAATTAATGTGAACATTTTCTAGTACTGTCATGTACATCTTTAAAACCACTTCAGGACTTAGCATGAGTGCTTTGCATATGGAGTGCACTGAACAAATATTTGTTGAGGGAATGAAGGAAGGAATGTACAAACATCCTGGCTGTAAAATTGATTTTGTACCTTTTCTCAGTTTAACTGCTCCATTAACCTCTAGCGGTTCAGTCCAGTGTCTCCCTAGCACAACACAAATTCTGCCCTATGATTTCCTTCTCCCATGTGCTGCATTCCAATTACACAATGCAAGTAGACAGCACCTGATTTGTATGTGATTTGATTGCAGTCAGTTGGTCATTTATGGAGGCTGAAGTGGATTTTTTGTTTGTTTATTACACTTCCCATCTTGCATGCCAAATCATCCTTTTGGTT
Organism: Mandrillus leucophaeus; assembly: GCF_000951045.1. Taxonomy (NCBI): domain Eukaryota; kingdom Metazoa; phylum Chordata; class Mammalia; order Primates; family Cercopithecidae; genus Mandrillus; species Mandrillus leucophaeus. Next base: position 683,668 of record NW_012100054.1, on the reverse strand, counting down.
TACACTAGGTCATGAACCACACTGTTTATTGGAGCCACTAGTTGGCTTTTAAGTTTGGGTTTTGGTTTAGAGTTGTATGTCTAATATTAATCCTGCAGTCACTAGCTTCTCTGTACCTGAAGGTTTGTGTTTACAGCTATGAAACCTAAAGCAGTTTCACTCAACCTGGAGCTCTGACTCCAGCTCACTAAACAACTTTTTCATGTTATTTTCTTATTAACTTAATGTTAAATATTTCCATTCCTGGCTCATGAGCATTGCAAAATATGATAGCAATCTCTATGCACCCAAAACTAGAGAATTCTTTTGAAATGTTTACATAAACTACATATGTATACAGTTTGCTTTTATTAAGACTTTTAAAAACTCTTACTTTGCTTTGCTTTTAAGTATATCTAGACCTTCTTTTCAGAATAACTTATAATCAATTATTTGCTAAATTCAGAGTCACATGGGTACTATATTAGTCTGCCTGAGCTGCTCTAACAAAATACTGTAAGCTAGGTGGCTTCAACAACAGGCACTTATTTCTCACGGTTCTGAAGGCTGTGAAGTCCAAGATCAAGCTGCTCACTGATTCAGTTCCTGGCAAGAGTCCTTTTTGTGGCTTGCAGGCAGCCACCTACTCTGTCCTCAGGTGGTAAAGAGATCTCTCTTGATCAATCGATTAATCGATCTCCCTCCCTCCTTATAAAGCCATTAATTCCATCATGGGGGCCCATCCTCATGATCTTAGCTAACCCTAATTACCTCCCAGAGACCCTATCTCCAAATACTACCACATTGGAGGTTAGCACTTCAACATATGAATTTGGAGGGGACACAATTCAGTCCATAGCAGGTATTGTACATGCAGGTACAATAAAAGAGAAAATACATTCTGCTTCTCATGAGTCTTGGCATTTTTACTCACCAAACAGGCAAAACCTAATAAGACCCATATTCAACATGTTTTTTGAGAAATACTAGAGGCATGAAGTAGACATTTTTCCCCAAATTAAATCACAAAACACACATCCAGTCTGATATAGTCATTTTCCATTTCAAATCTTATTACAACCTGCTTATGGAGTGCATATTGGTATCACCTATTCCAGAGGGCCATTTGTTATGACAACCAAAATCTTTAGAAGTTTTTTACTAAGAATGTTCTGCTTCCACTAATGACAAACTTGCCTATTTAGATCAACATACCATTGACTACAAAAGTTAATGGATATATAACATGAAGGGTCAAGAAAAGCCAAGAGAACCTCAAAATAAAAAAAGTAGGAGAACTTACTTTTTCAGATATCAAGACTTGGTATAAAGCTCTCATAAATTAAGACAATATGGCATTAGTGTAGAAACAAAAAAATTGACCATGGACTAGAATAGACCAGGCAGCTCTATCACAGACTCATGTATATGTCTCAGGATCCTTGGGGTGTCACTTTGCCAGCAGGAAACCTCTGTGGCCAGTGGCGCCTTTGTCTGAGTTTTCCTTGGGCCCACTGGGCTCATTCCACTCACTTAGGCTGGTGGGCTGTGTTCAGCTTGCACTACCAGCCCAGAGCCCACACCTGCCAAGGGCAAGCCAGGCACAGGGCAGTAATGGGTGAGTGAGTGAGCAAGTATGCAGTCTAGCTACTGCACACAGCCAGGCATGCCAGCTGTGGCGGGGTGGGCAGCTCCAGGCACTGGCATGGGTACCAGCTCCCTGCAGGGCTACAGCTGGACCAGGCATACTGCAAGCAGCTTCCACTGTGGGCACTGGGTAACGTGGTGGTGCCCAGAAGCTTGGAGACACCAGGAACCACAGAGCCCCAAAGAGGGTGTCACACCCCTAGCTTGGGGAGTTCCTAGGTCTGGCTTCCCAAAGGGCCGCAGCACTTCTCTCCTTCTATCTTCTCTTCTTCTCATTGTCTGCAATATGGCAAGCAGGGGAGTGTGTTTCATCCCTGTTTGTGTTATAGCTCTTTCAGGCCTGCCATTTGGAGGGTCCCAAGCTCTTGTCCCATGTCCAGGAAGAATGAGATATGCAGAAAACTGGAGGGTGAGCAAGGCAAAGAGGTGCTTTATTGAGCAACAGTACAGCTCTCAAGAGACTCAAAGTGTGTAGCTCCTATCTGCAGGCAGGACATCTCAATAGCTCTGTAACCCTCAGAAGAGGGGAGACCCAGAGTAGGTAGTTCCTATCTGCAGACAGATCATCCTGTTGTCTCTGCAGCCCTCAGTGGAGAGGCGACACACAGTGGGTAGCTCTTCTCTACAGGCAGGTTGTCCTGTCATCTGCTTGAGCCTGGCTAAGTCCAGGGTTGTTATGGGCTTCAGAGGGGAGGAAGTACATGCTGATTGGTCCATGGGTGGCCATGGGCAGGCCCAGAAAAAGCACCATACGTTCTCACGTCAGTCCATGGAACTGGCAGCCTGGCCCCCAAACTTCAGGCCATCCCTGGCTTGAAGGTGGGGTTTCACTGGGGACCTGCTCCTTTCCACCCAGGAGCCTGTCTACTCCCTGCCACCATTCAGAGCACCCAGGCCGTTCATGCTGAGGGGCACCTGCAGGTCCATGCCAGGCTGCCCTCAGCTCCATCTCAGCCTCCCTTCCATGCTTGTCAGCACCCAAAATCCAGAAGGGGCCGAGGTAGCAGGAGGCTGCCATGTCAGTGCCACTCCGAGCACCTGCACACCCAGTTGGGTCATGACAGCACCCAGGCTTGGCCACAACTTTGCTTCAAAACAGGAGCAGGTGCCAGGAGCAGGGAGAGGCCAGGCAGTGGGAGCAGGCACTTCCAAGCCTGCAATAGCACCAGGGGTCTTCCCAGGCCCCCGAGAGCACAGGGATGCTTGAGTCTGCAGCCACGGCTGGATGGCTGCAGTTACACCCAGGAATACAGGGCTCCTGCCCCAGCAACTTGAAAGTGGGCAGGGCTCCCGTTGGCTCTGCTAAGCGTGCAGCCCTGTCTATGCCTCCACTGCTGCAGCCAGCGTCTTTGCAGCAGCTGCTTCCAAATGGGCCACTGCTGCCATCATATATATGGACCCTAAGTTGTGTCAGAGTGGGCACAGCAAAAGGGTAGAACAGAGACAACCTGAGTAGGACAGAGTTCAAGACCAGCCTGGACAATTTAGTGAGACTCCATCTCTTAAAAAAAAAAAAAAAAACTAATGGAAAGATAACCATGAAATGAGAGAAGATACTGGAATACATGTAAGTAACAATGGACTTCTATCCATATTACACAAAGAATTCCACAGATCAATAAGAAAATGGCAGGTAACCTAAAAGAAAAATATGTAAAAGATTTGAATAAGCTCTTCACAAAGGAAGAAGATGAAATTGCCAATAGACATGAAAAGTTTCTCCATCATATCATCCATCATAATCAGGGAGGTACAATCAAAAACAACAAAGAGGGCCAGATGTGGTGGCTCATGCCTGTAATCACAGCACTTTGGGAGGCCAAGGTGGGCAGATCACCTGAGTTCAGGAGTTCGAGACCAGCCTGGCCAACATGGTGAAACCCCACCTCTACTAAAACTACAAAAAGTAGCTGGGTGTGGTGGCAGACACCTGTAATCCCAGCTACTCGGGAGGCTGAGGCAGGAGAATTCCTTGAAGCCAGGAGGCAGAGCTTGCAGTGAACGGAGATTACACCATTGCACTCCAGCCTGAGCGATAAGAGCAAAACTTCATCCCCCAAAAAGTAAAAATAAAAACAAAAACCACAAAGAGCTACTACACACCACCGCCAAAAATGTAAAAAATCTGGCAGTGCCAACTGTTAGTGAGAATAAGAACTCTTACACACTGCTGGTGAAAATCATAAATTATTGCTACTTTGGAAAAAATGGTTTTGGCATTTCCTAGCAAACTTGAGAATTTTGATACCCTAAAACCCAGCAATTCCGGGTCATTCACTATTCCTTATTCACTGGGCATATTCATTAGATAATCTGTGGACATGTGCACCAGAAGACTCAGGCCACAACCTTCAAAACTACATTGTTTATGAAACCCAAAGAGCAAAAATAAATACATTGTGTAGTCAAATGATGGAATATAAAATGGAAAAGAATAAACTAGAGCAGCAGTCCCCAGTCTTTTTGGCACCAGGGACTGGTTTCATGGAAGACAATTTTTCCACAGATGAAGACAAGGTTGGTTTCAAGATGAAACTGTTCTATCTCAGATCATCAGGCATTAGATTCTCATAAGGAGTGCGCAACCTAGATGCCTCGAATGCACAGCTCACAATAGGGTTGGTGCTCCTATGAGAATCTAATGCTGCCGCTGACCTGACAGGAGGGAGAGCTCAGGCAGTACTGCTCTCTCGCCCACTGCTCACCTCCTGCTGTACATCCCAGTTCCTAACAGGCCTCAGACCAGTACCAGTCTGCAGCCCAGAGGTTGGGAACCCCTGAACTAGAGTATAAACAAATACATGAATAAATTTTGCCATTACAGTGTTGAGTAAAAGGAGCAAAACATAGAGTATTATCTCATTCATATAAAGTTCAAAAACAGGTAATAGTAGACTATATTCTTTGGGGACACATACACAGACGACAATATTGTATTTTTTAAAAAGCAAGGAAACACTTTTCACAAAAATCAGATAGTGGTTTCCTCTGACATGGAGGAGAAAAACCTGTATGATGGAGAAAGTCATATGGGGGTGCTTTGGGGAAACTCACCATATTATATTTGTTGACTTAGATGATGGTACATGATTATTTACTTTGTCAGTATTAATTACAATGTACATTTTACATACTTTTCTTATGTGTACTTTATTAGACAAAAGGAAATAAAAGGAGAAGGAAGGAAGATAAGACAAGGAAAGAACAAAAGAAGGGGAAGAGGGAGTGATAAGGAAGAAGGGAAAGAGAAAGGAAGAAAGGAAAGAAGGAAAGAGTGAGGGAGGTATAGGGAGGGGAAAAAAGAAATTGGAGGCAGAAAGACTGAAACTCTGCCCAACATTCTACTTCAGAAATACGTATAATAGGCCAGGTGCAGTGGCTCGTGCCTGTAATCCCAGCACTTTAGGAGGCCGAGGTGGGCAGATCACCTGAGGTCAGGAGTTGGAGACCAGCCTGGCCAACATGGTGAAACCCCGTCTCTACTAAAAACACAAAAATTAGCCAGGCGTAGTGGCGGGCGCCAGTAGTCCCAGCTACTTAGGAGGCTGAGGCACGAGAATAGCTTGAAACTGGGAGGTGGAAGTTGCAATGATCTGAGATCGCACCACTGCACTCCAGCCTGGGCAAAAGAGCCAGACTCCATCTCCAGAAAAAAAAAAAAGAGAGAGAGAGAAATATGTGCAACAAAAATGATAGGGATGTGTCTGAAGTTTTAGTCAGGACTGTTCATAACAATGTTGTTTAAATAAGGGGAACGATCTATAAGTTCAAAAACAAGGCAGCAGATGATTATATACCTATGACCAAAGTCTATGTAACTATTCTAAATGATAGTATAGAAATAGAGTTGTTGAAATCATGGATCATTTAGTATGGTAGACACAGAAGTGTGCTGCCTAGATACCCCTTCAAGGAAGGCCATGCTACCCAGCTGCAGACTGTGGTTGGCAGGCCTCCTTTAGCTGTCAGCTCCTTCAGGGTTGGCCTCAGCTCAAGAGAGCCATGGGAACACAGACAGGCCTGTGACCCAGATTTGATCATGTAGATGAGGACAATGCCCTATGGCAGAGCAATAAATGGAGGAGCCATGGTCCCTGAATGACCATGTGAAGCATAGCTACCCTGCCAATCTGGGATACTGCTTTTATCTTCTTACAGCCTCTGTGTTTTGAGGTATATTTGTTATAGCAGCTTTGTCTTAACTAATACAGTTGTCTACATTGCAAATCAGGGGATTTAATGTAAAAATTCAGATTTCTGGCTTATGTTGAAAAATCTGCATAGGATATATATATATGATAATCTTCCAGAGCTGAGTAGTGGCTGTCCCCACAGAGGGGCCATGTGATGTATAACTCACCATAGCCCCTACCAGGCCCACTTCACCCTTTCATGGTACCTGCCTGGCCTCTGAGGCATTGCAAGTTCCAAATTAAATGCACTTTTATCAATCCATTCTCTTGATCTAAAAAATTTGATTTTTTCTTCACTGCCAGCAATATTTTGCTCAAACTCCTTTGCCCAGCATGGGAAGCACTAAGCATTCTTACCCCACCTGTGAGTTACCTTTCCACTCCTGAGCAGTTGGAGTCCCTTCTCCAGCCTTTTGCTCACCAGACTTTGCTGGTGCTGGTCCCTCTGCCCAGAGAAACCAGCCTCCTCCTCTCCGCTCAGGGGAAAGCAACCTGCAAAGTTTCCCAGTGCCCAGTGACTGTGTCATTCTCTACCCTGCCAGAACACAAATTAATTACCTGTGCTTCTCAAAGGGTCATAGAATTTCACAACAAGAAGGAACCATAAGGAAAAGAGACTGAGAGATGTAAAGAGGGTATTTGAAATGACAAAACTACAAAACTAAAAAAAAAAAATTTACAAAAAGGTCAATTTCTGCAGGGGAAATATCCAAACACCCCACACCTTGCCCTTTTCATTCCATCTCATTTATTAACTTCTCCAGACTGGAGTGTTGCAGACTCTATTATAAACGAAAATGTTTATGACCACCCACAGTAAGCAGCTGATTTCATGTCACAACCCTGTACACACACACACATAAAATTTCACAAAACAGTATTTACATATTGCATAAGATGCACTCTGATATTTTCCATTCTACCTTTTTTTTTTTTTTTTTTTGGAGATAGAGTCTCTATCTCCCAGGCTGGAGTGCAGTGGCACGATCTCGGCTCACTGCAAGCTCCGCTTCCCAGGTTCACGCCATTCTCCTGCCTCAGCCTCCTGAGTAGCTGGGACTACAGGTGGCTGCCCTCCATTCTACTCTATTTTTAATGCTATTCTTAAGTCCTGAATTATTTTCATGGTGTATTAATGGATTATAACCCATATTTTGAAAAACAGTCTGCTCCACAATGCCTCTTTGGCCAGCTGCCTTCAATCCTGGCTCAGCCACTTAGGAGCTCTGAGGCCTTGGGAAAATTCCTTGGCCTGTCTGAGTCTGTATTCTCATCTATAATATGGCGTCATTATGTTTACTAGGTTATGATAGGGTTTAAGAAATGTATATGTAAGGAATTAGCACAGCGCCTGACACATAACGAGGGGTCAATAACCAGTTTATCTATTTGTGAATTATATTCTTCAACTGCATGACTTCTCTAGAATGCTATGGCTCACAGAAAGCTGCTGAGAGGGATAGATTGCTATGGCTCACAGAAAGCTGCTGATAGATTCCAGTGGGGATCAGGGGATGAGGAAGTATGGGGAGAAGGGAGGAAGAGAGGCAGTTTTCTGTCTCCCAAAGCCTGTGAGCACAGACCATTTCATCCTCCTAAGCACAGATTCAGAGGCTGCCAGAGCTACGAAGAGTCTTGAAGGTAATCAAAACAAAATTCTTAATGTGGGATCTGAAGGGAACATTTACCAGCTTGCATCAGGAAGAATGGTTTAGAACAGTGGTACTCAATTTGAGGAGGGGCAATTTGGTGTGGAGGGAAGCTTTTAAAAATCACAAACATACACACGCTCACACAGGCATGACCATGTGCACACACACACACACACACACACACATACACGAACACACACTGAGTTGGCTGATAAGAGTAATCATATAGTGCAATAGGCCCATTTTACAGATGAGGATCCTAAAGTCCACAGAACGACTAGCTGAAGGTCACAAGATCCGGGCCAGGAACTGTTCTCTTCTTAGCCAATGCCTTTCTCCCTCTGCAGCCGCCAGCTGCATATTTCCAAAGCATGCCCTAGACACGCACTGTGCCTCATGCCCCTGCATACAGTGGGGTTACATATTGGTTTTGGAAAACTATGGACAGTTAACCTTCTCTTCCTCTTTTTTTTTTTTTTACAAGAACCAAAATTGTTCTGTTCATTTGTTTGTTTTTTGTTTTTTAGTATTTTTGGTGGGGATAGGGTCTCACTCTGTCACCCAGGCTGGGGTGTGGTGGTGCAATCATGCTTCACTGTAGCCTCAAATTCCTGGGCTCAAGCGAATCCCACCGTAGCCTCCTGAATAGCTGGGACCACAGCTGTGCACCACCAAACCCGAGTAATCTTTTAAATTTTTTTGCAGAAATGAGGTCTCACTCTGTTGCCCACACTGGTCTTGAACTCCTGGTCTCAAGCGAGCCTCCTGCCTCAGTCTCCCAAAGTGCTTGGACTACAGGTGTGAACCACCACACAAGTTTTTTGTTTTTTAAATCTGTGCAGATAATAACTTTGATTCCATGTGATGCTAGAAGTATAACCGCTCTATCGGCCTGTTTATCGGTAGCCCCAAACCATCAATTTCTCCTTTTGTGATCTTTTCTGAAGAAGTTACAGTGACTGTGTAAAACCTGTCTATCTTCCTATCTTTTCATTCACCTCATTTGATTCTGAAAATCAGAGAATAATCACTGAACCATTAAAACATAGCTGAATCACTGCTTGATGAGAAACCAAGTCATTTCATTGGCAGCTGGCACTGCTAGCTCCCATTTAAGCTGAGGGAAACAGAACATTTAGGCCATAGAGTCTGGGCTGGCCTGATCCACTCAGTCTGCAAAAGGCAGGAATTTCCCATATCCAGGAGGCCAAACAACAACTCAGGCTCAATGTTTCTAAGCTTTTGTCAGTTTACGTTAGTGCTTTAATGCAATTTTAATAGGTAGTGATTTTATTTTGTATCTAATGAAACCAGCGGAGCCTGAAAACAGACATCAGACTTTGGAAGATAATGAGTCTGTTAGCTCTGGTGCCAACGTAGCTGAGCAAGGTACAGTACTTAAGGTACAAAGAATAGATGGCTTCAGAAGAGGCTTTTATTAGATTCATTAGGATGGTCATCAAATGAATGATTTCATAGCAGATCTAATTAACCAAAGAATGTGCAGGAGTTGCATCTTCTTCCCGCTAATTGGGCATCTAGACGCCGAGGCGTATTCGCTACCTTAGAGATACAGCACGCAGATAAACTTGATAGGCTCTTTGTGGGAAAGTGTTTCACGAGAGCGGATTTTATAGCAGAATTTTGAACAACACAAGATAAAAACTTTCCAGCCCTCTGGCTCCTGATGGAGGACCAAGGATGCCTGTGAACTTATCCCCTTTCCCAGCCATGAGGAGACGCGACAGCAACAGCAGACATGAAACTTTGAGGACTCCCTAAAAAGTGGTGATACCCAGGATAAAGGAAAGGAGAAAAAGTCAGTGCCAGACAGCAGAGCGAAGCGTAGGGTGGAGATTTGCTCTGCCAGGTACGCAGGGCTGCTCTGGAGCAAATCATTGGAATGCAGAGAAGGCGCTTGGGACAAGCAGAGGGCAGCTGGCAACACTGGAGCTCTCCACAGTGGAGTGAGGCCTGTTGCTGGCAAGGGGGACTCCTGGCCACCTGCGTGGCTTTTCTCGTCAATACACCAGAAGGCTGGCCTTCCACATGCCCCATCCACTCACACAAAAGCACGAGCCTCCAATCCCAGGAAAACTCAGACCTCCACATCCGAAAGGCAAACTCATGTCAGCTACTGGGTGTGTGGAAAATGATCAATCAGAAAAAATAAAAGATAGCATAGCAATTTGAAAATATGACCACAAAAGTAATTTTTTTTAAAAGGGAATAATGGAAAAGACTGAAGATCCAGCTGTTGATTTTAAAGCCAGAGTTAAAGTCTCCCAAATATAGAGAAGGAAGGGAAGGGAAGGGACGGGGAGGGGAGGGGAGAGGAGAGGAGGGGAG
>NW_012100054.1:662505-673798 GCF_000951045.1 Mandrillus leucophaeus | reverse complement strand
GAGGCCAAGGTGGGCAGATCACCTGAGTTCAGGAGTTCGAGACCAGCCTGGCCAACATGGTGAAACCCCACCTCTACTAAAACTACAAAAAGTAGCTGGGTGTGGTGGCAGACACCTGTAATCCCAGCTACTCGGGAGGCTGGGGCAGGAGAATGGCGTGAACCCGGGAGGCGGGGAGGGGGAGAAAGAGGAAAGGGGAAGGGAGAAAGAGAGAAAGAAAAAATATGTGGAACATGGTGGTATGTATCTATTGTCCCAGCTACTCCAGAAGCTGAGGTAGGAAAATTGCTCGAGCCCAGGAGTTTGAGTACAGCCTGGGCAACATAGCAAGACCCCGGTCTCTAAGAAAAATAAAGAAAAAATATGGCAGAAAATTGGAGTCATGGAAAATATATTCAGAAAGTTTTACACCTATCTAATAGTAATTCTAGTAAAAGTGTACACTTATACCTGAAGAGAAGAAATAATCAAAATGATAATAAAAGAAGTTGCGGCCGGGCGCAGTGGTTCACACCTGTAATCCCAGCACTTTGGGAGGCCGAGGTGGGCGGATCACTTGAGGTTGGGAGGTCGAGACCAGCCTAACCAATGTGGAGAAACACCATCTGTACTAAAAATACAAAATTAGCTGGGCCTGGTGGCACATGCCTGTAATCCCAGCTACTCCAGAGGCTGAAGCAGGAGAATCGCTTCAACCTGGGAGGCGGAGGTTGTGGTGAGCTGAGATCATGCCACTGCACTCCAGCCTGGGAAACAAGAGGGAAACTCCGTCTCAAAAAAATAAATAAATAAAAGAAGTTGCCACTGAACTTTCATCTGAAGAAAGATGAGAATTTTCAGATTGAAAGGGTTCATCAAGTTCCAAACAAGATTTAAAAAAAAAAAAAAACCCTCATCTAGACACATCCTGCTAACATTTCCTGACTCCAAGGATAAAAAGAAAATCTTAAAAGCTTCCAGAGGGAAAAAAAAAAAAATCAGATTATCAAAATGGAACAAAAATCCAGCTTTTTTAAAGCAGCACTGGGCTCTGGAAGACAATCATGCGATGTATTTAATCGTCCAATGAAAAATCATTTTCTACCTAACATTTTATGCCCTGGCAAATATTAGAGTAAAATTGAGACATTTCCAGGCAAATGAATATCAAAGGATTTATCACCTACATCCTCCATATGAAAGAACTAAGCAAGCAAAATTAAGTGAAATAAAATATATATTATGTAAATCAAAGAGTGGCCATTGAATATGATCTCATAGAAGTGGAGGAAACTAGGAGAATTAAGGGAAAATGCATTAGATTGTCATGCTTGAAAAATTTCTCTTTAACAAGCAAAAACATTTTTTAAAAAAAGGATTACATCTCTATTACAAGGCTCAAATCATAGTTGGCTCCACAGTGGCCAATGCCTACATAATGGCATCATTGCAAATACTGTTAACAGGTTTTCAGCTTTTAGAATTAATCTAAAGACAAGATGACTGCCTTGGTTATAATTACATAAATGGAATGCAGTTGTGGTAAACCATGGCATTGTAAATATACCAACCATAAACTGAGGGGTGGAGAAGAGGTCAAAAAGAGAGACAGAAGAGATGAAAGGAAGAGTGGGTTGGTAAGCTACAGGAATTCCCCCAGCTGACAGTCCCTAAAAGAATTAGTCAAAATAACAGGCAACAGAGCAGTAGTATGCAGGGAGCTAACATCTTTCTTGATTGAGAAAAGTAAAAGGGTTCTACTTAAAGTTGATAAATCACGAAGTAGAGGTACAAGCATGTTACATCAATTTAGGACAGCAAGCACCAGAAAAATTCAGGACAAAATCTACAATCAGTGGCTGCCTCTGGGGGCCCTGCTATAAAAGTTGAGAGCACAGATTTTTAATTTCCATTTTTCATGTTTTTATACGTTTGAAACTTATCTTACCGTAAGTACATATTTCTTATGGAACTTTTTTAAAATTAAAAAAATGAATTTTTAGTATTGTAGTCTTTACCAATTCTTTTCAGATGCAGTTGATAGGAACTCACTGAACCGAATAGCTTCATGGCTTTCACCAGATTGCAAAACCCACTTATCTTTAAAGAACCTTCTTTAGCTGGATGTGAAAGATCAAAATAAAGTCTCAGATATTTCTTTTTTTTTTTCTTAAGAGAAAAAAAAAAGAGAAGCTGTGTGAGAACTCTAAAATAGATACACAATTAGCACAGGTGGACTACAAGCATAAGCCTCCAAAACAATGACTGTTGCCCCCAATAGTTCATGCCACTACTAAGGAAAAACATTTCCTTATCCTCGTTCTCTTTTCTGAGCGCTAAGCTCTTCAGGTGCTCAGTGATGATAATACTGATTATCATTAATGATGATGATGATTGGGATTGAATGAGAGACTGGAGAGCAGAGAGAAGTCCTAAGGAAATTCTAAACCCCTGTGGCTTCTAGGATCTTAACAACACTAAATGTCCCCAAGGCCCTTTCCATGTGTCTTTTGATAAAATCATTGGAAACTGTGTCTCTCCTGGTATCTCCATTATAACCCTGGCATCTTCATAGAGCAGGAAAAAAAAAAAAAATGAGTTATCTTGGCCAGGTGCAGTGGCTCACACCTGTAATCCCAATACTTTGGGAGGCTGAGGCAGGAGGATTGCTTGAGGCCAGGAATTTGAGACCAGCCTGGGCAACACAGAGAGACTCTGTCTCTACAAAAAGCTTTTTAAAAATTATCCAGGAGTGGTGGTGCATGCCTGTGGTCCTAGCTACTCATGAGGCAGAGGTGGGAGGATTGCTTGAGCCCAGGAGATTAAGGCTGCAGTGAACCGTGATTAGGTCACTACACTCCAGCCTGGGCAACAGAACAAGACCCTGTCTCAAAAAAAGAAATGAGTTGTCTTGCTATTTGTAGTGAGTTTCTATAATTTTGTGTTGCTTCAGCGTCCATTTTGAATACAGCTTTAAGCAGTTTCCCATACCAGAAGCAGGGCTTAGTCACTGTCCCAGTTCTCTGTCTCCTCCCATTTCCTCAATGTGATCAGTTCAGATATCTGGCTCATACAACCCGCTCCTGGTGACCGCCTCCCCGTGGGACAGCTAAATACAACCTACTTGACTGGCTCCACTAACCAGACACAATACATGCACTGCGGAGATACGCCCCAGTGGCCACCTCTCAGTCTCAGCAGGACTCCAGGGAACTCACGCCTGCCTGCTCTGAACCCACCAATTGGAACTCCCACCTAGGTAATGCCCTGGACCCCAAAAAAAGACACAGGCCCGCAGGTCACCCGCACTCTTTCGCTCCCCGCCCGCCGGTGGGCTTCCCATGTCCCAGATGGCACCCCACTTCCTATCGGTCCTGAGAGGTGCGCCGCCCTCTTCTCTGGGCTGTGGAATGCTCTGCTTCTGTTAACTCACGTGTCTTGTTGAGAGGCCTCTTCTGTGTCTCCCCTGTCGGATGTACCTGAACCTAACTTCTTTCCTCATCAGGGCTCTCCTAGAGAGTGGCTGTCTTGGTGGGAATGAACTGAACACAGACGGGACAAGAGCAATGAAGGCGTCTGCCAGGATAAACCTGTGTGTGGGACGCCTGGGGCACGGTCAGACACTTAAGCATTAGGCAGTCAGCCGGGATAAAAAAAGATTCCACGGGCTGGGCTCGGTGGCTCACGCCTGTAATCCCAGCACTTTGGGAGGCCGAGGCGGGTGGATCACCAGGTCAGGAGATCCAGACCATCCTGGCTAACACGGTGAAACCCCGTCTCTACTAAAAATAGAAAAAAAAATTAGCTGGGCGTGGTGGCCGGCGCTTGTAGTCCCAGCTACTCGGGAGGCTGGGGCAGGAGAATGGCGTGAACCCGGGAGGCGGAGCTTGCAGTGAGCCGAGATCGCGCCACCGCACTCCAGCTTGGGCGACAGAGCGACAGGACAAAACTCCGTCTGAAACAAAACAAAACAAAACAAAATATTGCATACAAGACACCCCATCAACACCCACGGGAGCCCCATGGGGGCAGGGCAAGGGTTTACAGCCACTCAGATGGCTATCAAAGGGTGTAGCTCACCTCTCCACTCTGTGTCCAGGCCGGCCTTGTCTGCTGCTTTGACCAAGAGAATGCAGTGGAAGTGAAGTTGTGCAGCCTCAGAGCCTACACCTTCAAGGGCCTTGCAGTGTCCAACCTCATCCCCTCGGAACACCTGTGGCCACCATGGGCGGAAGAAGCCCAGGATGAAAGACCATGGGGAGGGAGAGAGTCCCAGGTGTCCCAGATGAGCCCACCCCTGGCTGACCCACCTGTCGAGGTCACACAGGCAAGACCCGCTAACAACCACCCAATCAACCCGCAGGATTGTGAAATCATAAACCAGTGTTGCTTTAAGCCACTAAGGTGTGGGGCGGTTTGTTTAGCAGCCATAAATAAGTGACACAGAGCTCGGATAACACAGCCGACTAATTGTATAGCTGAGGAACTAGAGGTAAAGTGATTTATTAGGTCCTTAAAGGCAGAATTAAGATAGAGCTCCACAGGCCAGGAGCAGTGGCTCAGGCTTGTAATCTCAACACTTTGGGCGGCTGAGGTGGGCAGATCACCTGAGGTCAGGAGTTCGAGACCAGCCTGGCCAATATGGTAAAACTCCATCTCTACTACAGATATAAAAAATTAACCGGGCATGGTGGTGAATGCCTGTAGTCCCAGCTACTCGGGAGGCTGAGACAGGAGAATCACTTGAACCTGGGAGGCAGAGGTTGCAGTGAGCCAAGATCATGCCACTGCACTCCAGCCTGGGCGACAGAGCAAGACCCAAAAAAAAAAAAAAAAAAAAAAGATAAAGCCCCACAATAAAACCAGTGGCTTCTTTAGCACAAACATTGTTCTGGGGTCTTGATATAGACAGAACAATGTATGTGCAAAGAAGCCACTGGGTATTGTGGGGTTTACATCCACTGTGCCCTGGCAGGATGGGCAGCTGGCTTAGGGAGCAGAGCCAAGTAGGTGGGGGAGAATGGGGAGAGTTCTAGCTTGAAGCCACAGGGTCAGACCCTCCCCATTCCCTGACTTGGCAAAGTACCAAGGAGACCTCCAGGTTGGTGTGTGGTGGGAGGTGGTGAGGGGTGACAGGGAAAGAGCCTGCTTAAACATGCTGGGGGCTCCTCCACCTTGTCTGTGGCGTGAGCTTAGAGGTTGACAAATGGAAGAAACATCAGAGAGAAGCCTGAGGGCTCCCTCCTGATGGCCTGAGCTTCAGATGAGAGGCTGCAGAATTGGGGTGATTCTCCACAGTCATCCCCTTGTTGAGGGCAGGGTGGCCTCCAAAGCCTCACACCTACCATAACCACCATGCTGGGCCGCTCAGCCAGCGAAGCCAGACAGGCCTGAGGTGGGGGAAGTGGGGTGGTTAGAGGACACTCAATGATAACAGAAGGAAAAGGGGAAGGAAGAAGGGAAAAGGGAGAAAGAAAAGAAACCCAGGGAGGGCTCCTGAAGCACCCCTCCTCCCTGGTTGATCTGCTTTATGCCCGCCAGCCAAGGAGGAGGAGGATGAAGGGTCATCTGCAGGGCTCAGAGCTTCCATCCCTTTCTCTCCAGTCCATGCCTGGTCCCTCTTTCTGGGCCATGTCAGGAAGCTCCCCCTCAGCTCTGACCACCCCAACCACTCATCTCTCACCGTGTCCCACGATGGTAGAGGGAGCTCCTCAACACTCAGATCTAGCGCTCCCTCTCTTACAAAAATGTGACCTCCTCATGGCCTCTGCAAGCTATTAGAACAGCACATTTGAGATTGCCTCTCCCCCATAGCCAGGGACACCTGTACTATCACGTAGTGTTTTTCTTTTAAATGACTCACTTTTTGACTTAAATAAATGTATTGAAGTCATTCTAAGCAATAATACCCATGACATTGTGGGTTTGATGTGCTGTTTATAGTTTTTCGGAATGTGCATTAAAATAATTACATAACTGAAAAATGTAAATGTTCCTTGTGTGCCACCTAAAACCATCCCACTGACTGGATTTCACTCTGAAACCGTATTGAAAGCACACCAGTCAGAATACTTGGGTTGCAAGAAACAGGAACTGAGTCTCTGATTATCGTAAGTAAAGAAAGATATTATAGGAGGCTGAGGGGGGCAGGGGGAAGCTGGTAGTCTCACAGGAGAGGGAAGAAGGCAGAAGGTGCAAGCTCACAAAGGACAGGGCCACTAGGTCTGCCCAGGGGTCGAGGGGCCTCAGAGACTGGACTCCAGCCCACGAGGTGCAGGAACTGGATGAATGACAGCCGGGCATTTTCTGTCTCTACATCACTCTACGATTTAAATTCCAGTGAGGGAATTCGCATCAGCCTGCTTGGATCCCGTGCCCACCCCTTGGGTGCGATTATGGAATGGTTACTGCACCATCAAAAAACTGCTGTTACCGTGAGAGGACTCTTGTTTCCTCTTTACTGAAAATGGGCTCTATAACAACGTTCACGGGTAGAACAGTTCACAACTTCACATGTAAGGTGGACATAATTTTGTGTCTTGGGCAGATTTGTTTTTTTTCGGGGGATTTTTATGTTCATTTATTTCGTGTTGGAACTTTATAGAAGGAAGGGTGAGCAATAGAGGAAATTAATAGCATTATAATTGTCTAGCTTTTAAAAGCAAATTCAATTTAAATACATGAGAAATGCTGTCATCGTCACAATCTACTGATTACCTGAACCCCAAAAATATTCCTTCTGGCTCACATTCTAAAACCAGTTGGACTCCTCCTGGTTTGACTCAAAAGCTCAGAGCCAAATTTTGGCCCACTGATGGTAAGTGTGTGGATTTTTAGCCTTATTCCAATTTTATATATCCATACTTGTTTTTTATTTTTTGCATCACTACTTCCGAAACTCTACCCACTTTCTCTTATGCAATGTTTTTTGCTTTTGGAATTTTAATTAAATACGATGCAAAACAAGTTGGGCAATGTAGTGATTATGATGATGATGGTGGTGAAGATGATAATTTGCCTGCACAGACCCAACAGGATGAAATGGGTCAGTTTTGGTCAAAGCTCCATTGGAGTCAATAGGTGTCAAGTACTCCCACATTTCACAGGTTGGTATAGACCCCTCACAAAGGACTTGCAAAAGAAGAGATCAGGAATTTCAATCAGCCCAATACCACCTTAAGGGTATTAAAGAGGTGAGGTTGAGGAATGCTAGTGTTGACATGTGAATGTTTTCCTCTCCTTCCTTCTATGGGGAGAAGAGAGCACTTGCAGGGTGTTGAGGGGCAAGAGAAGAAAATATGTGGGGTTTTTTGTTTTTGAGACAGAGTCTTACTCTGTTACCCAGGTTGGAGTGCAGTAGCACGATCTTGGCTCACTGCAGTCTTGACCTCCTGGGCTCAAGTGATCCTTCTTCCTCAGCCTCCCAAGTAGCTGGAACTAGAGGCACATACCACCATGCCCGGCTAAGTTTTTTAAACTTTTTGTAGACAAGGGGTCACACTAGGTTGCCCAGGCTGGTCTCAAACTCCTAAGCTCAAGTGATCCTCCAGCCTCAGCCTCCCAAAGTGAAAATATGTGGAGTTTTTTGTTTGTTTGTTTTTATGACTCCTCAGGATTCCTACTCTTTCAATACAACAGTTCCACAAACTCACATCCTAACAAACAGATCTTAATGATCACAGAAACCAATTCTTCACACAACACCAGTCACTGGGTTCGCAGATGCAAGTCTACGTGATTTCCACAAGAAAGCCTAACACTGAACTAACGGAAGCATTTACTTGAGAATGGACCGTAGAATTGTTCTAACTTCAGCAAATTCCACTCCAGCCAGAAGCCTGGACTCCTCCTAGGCGTCTTTGGATTTTGTTGTCTTGTTCTGCAAGCTTTCCAAGTTTTCCCTTGTTTCTCATTTGGCTAACCCTGGTCTTTTGAGGCGCTAAGGACTGGAGAGCTGCTTCCCCTTTCTCATAAAATGTGCTGACAGAGGCCATGGCCCAGTGGCTGTCAGGTAGGTGTGGAGTTTGAATACAGAATGGATAAGGAAGAAAATAGAATATAGAATGGTCGTGGGCCCAGGCAGCAGGGAAATCCAACATGTGAACATTAGGAAAGTGTGAAATACCTTGACTAGATTATCAAGCCAGAAATCAAGTGGTGAGGTCCTTGCCTGACTTCTTTATAGGCAGGGAGGTTAACAGCCCTGCTGCTCCGTGAAATGTGGTAGCTAAATGCAGCGCTCTCATGGGGAACCAACCCACTTTACCTAATTGCTAAACACTTCAAGATTGGGTCTTTATACATCTCCTTAATGATAGGTTGTAATGAATGTTCAATACATTTTAACTGATGTGGTAGGAAGAACGGGATTGTGCAATTTAAAGCAAGTGGTACGAAATTCTACCAGATCAATGCACTCTCAGTTAAATGTTTTTATTATAATTACAGAAAAACTAACAGATTAAAATAATTGGTTCAAAATAAGAAACTGTTTCTTAGTTTCCTGAGGTTATGGCTTTTAGAACAGTATCTTTTCTGAAAATCAAAACACAGCAAATGAGATTTTTTTTTTCTTCCATTGTTTAATTATTTTTCCTTCATCTCTGGGATTGTGCCTGACAACTAGAAAATGAGAGATCAAGGCATCCTAGGGCTCCTTAATTCTACACACCAAAATTTTCCAAATAACCCTGTGTAATATACAGCTGACCATAAATATTTTAGTCTGAGAAATGTATATAATGTTAAATTTATGACTTGGGGATAAGCTGACTCTCCACTCCTTATGCTTTTGTTTCCCAGAAATTCCTCAAGATAGATGTTGCAGAAGGATTTTTTAGAAAGAAATTTTTGTTAATAAGTTATCAACCCAAGAAATAAATGGGCAAAAGATTTGAGTATATATCAGTAACCAAATCAGTTTCCCATATTTGGAAATTTCCCCAATAGGAGAGCAGAGTCCACATCCCACTGGAGATGCCAAAGAGGAGCCAACACTGCATTCCTGGACCCCTCTGTGCCCCGACCCAGCTTGTGCCCTCCGTCTGGCTAGTCAAGCCATTCAGGGACAGGGGCAGATGAGAATCTGGTCTGAGAGTGGCAGCAGTGGCAGCGGAGCGTCCGTGCTGCAGTGCCTCTGCTTCCGCCATTCTCCAAGCCTGGCTCGCCTGCCCTCCTAACAATTCCCTGAGCTGCCGGGCAATTATCCTTCTCTCAGTCAGCATGAGACAGTTTCTGTTGCACGCAACGAAGAACCCTGATTCGGACAGCACTAAACTGTGATTCATACAGTGGAGAGAGACTGTGCTTAGATAAGATGCCAGGCCTTGAATGTGCCTCATTTTCTCAATTAAAATATGGAGCTGCTAACACTAGCTCTATTTCACTGAATTCTTGAAAAAAATAATAATAATAATAACCTGTACAAATGCAAAATCCTTTGGAATTGTTAAGTGACATGGACAAAACAAAGATGTGTACATGTTTTTGAACCAGTTTATTTTACTAAAAGAAATGCAAATTTCAAAGCCAGAGAAGAAAAACAAAACAAAAAAAAAAAGATTTCATGCAGAAATGCTGTTCCATGTCCATGTTCCAGTTTCTCCATGCAGTGGGTGGGAATCCAGCCTACACAACAGCCTGCTTGAATTTCTCTGCTCCTGGGAGCCACCTGGGAGCAGAAAAGAGTTTATTCACAAACCCAACAATGCCATCTAAAGTTCTGAAAAGCATTCCACTTAGCCATAATTTCACCTGTGTGTCACAACTTCGGTGAGCTTCCCTGCCCTGTACTGAAGCCACTGAGATAAATACAGGGCCCTGGTCTCAAGAATTCATCCGTGCAAGTTGTTTTCTTCTCACCACCTGCAACCTTCAATCGCAGCATCTGAGGTAGAGGTGAGGGACATGGTGATCATGTCACAAAGAATGATCTCAGAAGGAGGAAAAGCAGCAGACCCAAGGAAACCCAACATCAGAGGCCCGTTCTTGAAAGAAAAGGTCACTTAAAGAGGGAAAATTTTAAAAAGAAATAAGTGTGGTGTATCTGGAGAATATTCCTTTATTATGACTCTCATTTTAAGGCTGGGCAACATACTGAGACTCTATTTCTACAAAAAACAAAAAAAAACACAACTTTTCCAATTAGCCAGGCATGGTGGCACACACCTGCAGTCCCAGTTACTTGGGAGGCTGAGGAGGGAGATCGCTTGAGCCCAGGAGGACAAAACTGCAGTGAGCCATGATTGCACCATTGTACTCCAGCCTGGGTGACAGACTGAGACTCTGTCTTAAAAAAAAAACAAAAAACAAAAAACAAAAAAAAAAACAACTTTATTTTTAATCTTACAACGTTGGGAAGATGCCCACAAACTTTAGAGAATATCACATACTTTCATTTGCAAATCTGTCCAACAGTATCATGTCCCCTTTCACTGCAAATGTGTTGGAGAAGATGAACAGGAGATTGCCAACGGGCTGACACCAAGGAGAAGGAAAAGAGTCCCCAGGGGCTCTGGGGCATTTGACCCAACAAGCTGCTCTGACCAGTTAATGTTTTCCTGCTGGTGTTAATGACTTGGAAAGTCCATTCTATCCATGCAGCCTTTTCATCAGTTACGATACCCTGAATTCATCTTCTTTTCACACCTGCAGCTTAGAGAAAATTCTGTGAATCAGTCTGTCACGCACCTGCCTGCACATATTTCCAGCAGGCACAGGTGTGGCTGCAGCCAGCCAGTCTACAGCAAACCCAGAGATTCCTCTTAGGGGAAAGTGCTACTGAGAGAATAGCAAAATCTGGGCACATGTAAGGGAGACCTGCAGACCTCTGTCTCCATGAACCAGGCACCTCTTACGGGGAACAGAGAGCAGGGAAAGGAAGACCGTTCTCCAGCCTGCAGGCTGAGTTTGTCCATCCTCCCACACACCTGGAGGGAGCGCCCTGGTTCAGACGAACTCAGGAAGTGCTTGTAGAATTCCAAGGAAAGAAGATAGGCAGTGAGGAGGGTCCAGCTCTGACCTCTCCCCGCAGCACAGAAGTGTCCAGTCAGAAATGGCTCCCCTTCAGGACTGTCAGGGTAGGGAAGTTGGGCACCCCAGGTTTGCCCTCAGCCTGCCATGCCCTTCACCCAGGGCACAGTGAAAGGCCTCCACTCAACCAGAGATGGGCACTTCCTTTGCACAGTTTCTAAATGTGTGCGGCTGGGTGCAGTGGCTCACACCTGTAATCCCAGCACTTTGGGAGGCTGAGGTGGGTGGTGAGGAGTTTGAGACTAGCCTGGCCAACATGGCAAAACCCCGCCTCTACTAAAAA